>NC_056748.1:169925162-170197662 GCF_019279795.1 Protopterus annectens
TTTGGAAAAAGTAGCATTTGAGGAAGTGTGAAAATGTAAACAACAAAATTTAGACATTTTTGAAAAGTGTAAAAAAGAAATATGGACACGGGAAAGAAAGAGATTTGATATGGTGCAATATTTATGCAAAGGAGAAAGTCAAATTAATCAACATAATGAAGGCAGCCCCAAAGATATTCGAAGAGAAATATAGGCAAAGGCACCCAGATATGGAAAATTTCATAATAAAAAAGATAATATCACAAAGATGGAACGTAGAAAAGAAGATTACTAAAGTAGAAGTTAAAAAAATAGACGTTCAAGTTATGGAGTGCCTGTGAAGTAAAGGATTTCATGTAGAAGGTCTAACACAGGTTAAATCACAGCATGATGGAACAACGAGTCCCCAAAGTAAGGAGAAACAGGAAGATCAGGAGGACATGTGAAGAAGAAATATGGACATGGGGCAAATAGATTTAATATGGTGTAATATTTATGCAAAGGAGAAAGCAAAACTAACCAATACAAAAAGAGCAGAACCAAATATATTTGAAGAGAAATACAGGCAAAGGAATCCAGACATGGAAAACTTTACAATACAAAAAATAAGAAGACAGAGAGGAAAAGTAGAAAAGGAGATTAGTAATGGGGAAGTTAAAGAAATAGAAACTGAGGTTATGGAGCAGCTGCAAAGAGAAGGATTTAGTGCAGAAAATCGAATCCAGAAAGCACCACAACAGGACAGAGCAATGGATATCCAAATTAAAGGAGAAACCAGTAGAACAGGAAGCAATTGGTCATGTGCCACATCAAGATAGCTTGCAGCCTTCCACAGGAAATCAGTATAAAAGCTCACTTGAAGCTGGACAGCAAGGGAAGGAACAGGAAACTGGGAAAACTGATGCAGTCAATGTTGAAGAGTGATAGGCCAGTGAGTTCCCATGTGACAGAGCAACGGATGGGACAGGATGAAATTGAAGAGAATGTGCCACAGGAAGATGCTATAGAACTTTCTATAGAAGGCCAACAGGAAATGGAAAACAAGGGATGTGCCCTCAGCTTGGAAGAAAATGAGCTAAGAGAAGAGTTGCTTGATTTAATAGAAACAGATAGATATATTACTATTAATGAAAGAAATAGACTGCAGAAGGTCAATAAAACCCCAAAAGTTAGAAGTCTGATAAAACAAATGAACACAGTAATTAGGACTGTCCCTAGAGATCCATGCAATATACAGAAGCAAACAAGATATATTACTGTGCAGCTAAATTAATAACTGATACAGTTCTACCACAAGAACACAGGGTAGTGAGGGAAAGGAAGGGGAGAAATCAAATACCATCATGGAAGTACTGAATACAGAAAAATATAAAGCAATTAAGACAAAAAGTGTCACTGTTAGAAGATTATAGAAGAGGAAAGAGATCAACTAAGATAGATGTGATAAAAGCAATGTGATAAAAATACAAAATAAGCAATTTATTGATGACCCAAAAAAGTTTTATAGAGAATTGCAAAATAAGGCAAAAGGAATTGAAAGACCACCAAAAAAAGAAGAAATAGATGCATTTTGGAGAAGCATCTATGACGATCCTGTGGAACATAACAAAGATGCTAAACAGATAGAAGTAAAAGAAAGAATAAGAAGTTTAAAGGTACTGGATATGAAATGGGAAGAAATAACAGCCAGAGAGATTGAAATAAAGTTAAGAAAAGTCTCTAACTGGAAAACATCAGGCCCAGATGCAGTACCTAACTTTTGGTTAAAAGTATTAACATCTTTGCACAAAGATTTAGCCACGAGTAAGAACTATTTATATCAGCACCCTGAACAGACACCAACCTGGTTAACAACAGGAAAAACAATGCTCCTACTTAAGAGTGAACCTGCAAGCTACCCTAAAAATTATAGACCAATAACTTGCCTTCCAACGACATATAAACTTTACATGGGAATTGATGCTGGCAGAGTTTATAGTTATTTAGAAGAAAACTCAATTATGGCAGTAGAACAAAAGGGCAATTGAAGAAAGTCATATGGAACAAAGGATCATTTGTTGTTAAAGTCATAGTGGAGAACTGTAAAAAGGGGAATAATCTAAGTTTGGCATGGACTGACTACAAAAAAGAATTTGATAGTATCCCACATGCTTAAAAATGTATAAGATACACCCTACATTGATTGACTACATTACAGTAACCATGAAACAGTGGCAGACCACTTTGCAATTAAGCCATGATAAAGGACAAATTATTATCCCAGGGATTAAAATTCAAAGGGGGATATCCCAGATTGAGACTCTGTTGCCGTTGCTATTCTGCCTTGCCCTTAACCCATTAAGTTGTTTACTTAACAGCTTAGGCCATGGCTACAATTTGGCTCCTAGAAAACAACAAAGTTTAACGACTTCCCATCCTCTCTTTGTCGATGATGGAAAACTGTATAACTCATCAGATGAAAAACTGAAAGCACAGCTGCAGGATGTCAAAACTTTTTCAAATGATATAAGAATGTCATTTGGTCTTGATAAATGTACAAAAGCAACCCTTAAAGCAGGAAAACTTCAGTTTGGGTCAAGAATGCGATATAAAAGAACTTGAGCAAGAGGGAGTATAAAAATATTTGGGAACTGATGAAGGATCAGCAATAAAACATGAACAAATGCAAATAAAACTTGGTAAGGAATACTTTAGAAGAAATAAATTAATCCTGAGAACAGCGTTGACATCTAGGAATAAAATCCAAGCTATAAACCAATTTGCTGTTCCTATCCTAACTTACAGTTTTAGCGTGATTGACTGGCCCAAAAAAAGTGTTGAATAGATTAATATTAAAACAAGAAGGGTGCTTCATGCTCACCGAATGATCTTTAAAAATCAGCATATACTAAGATTATACATTCCCCGTTCTGAAGGAGGGATGGGCGTCCTTGAAATTGATTACATGTATAGATCTGCAATCGTGGGGCTCCACACATAGCTACTGACCTCACAAGACACAAACATAGTGAAAGTTTTGAAACATGAGGAGAATAAATCCAAGATGACGTCTCTGCTTAATCTAGGGGCAGCATATTGGTGGGCAAGAATGGAAATCAAACCAGATGTAGGTAAAAATCAGGCAGAAACTGAATGTGCCAAAAAAGAAAAGAAAGAATATAAGGTGAGGGACCAGATGAGAAGGCAAGAAATGTGGAAAATGCATAAATATTGTGAAAACTTCTGGAAGAACCTCATGTTGATCAGGAATGGTTAAGGAGAGGTGAATTCACCAAGAGGTGAAAGGTTAATATTGGTGGCTCAAGACAGTAAACTACGTACCCGTTGGTTTACAAAGTCCATTGAACATGTGGGAGAAACAGACAAATGCAGATTTTGTAAAACCGAACTGGAAAGAGTCACACACCTAGTTGCTGGTTGTGACACACTAATGGCATAAGGACTGTATACTGAAAGGCATAATAATGTAGCGAGACTGTTGCACCAGGGATTGTGTAGACATTATGGTACTGAAGTGGCTGAAAAACACTGGAAACATGAGCCACAAAGCATCACAGAAAATGATGAAGTTTACATCACATGGGATCACCCATTACCAATAGTTCAAAAGATAGATGCTAGAAAACCAGATATAGTGGTCCATGAAAAGAAGACATTGATTACTGAAATCACTACACCCAGTGACTACAGTGTCCTGTGTACAGAAAGACAAGAAGTCATAAAATATCAAGATCTGCAGGCAGAAACGAGAGCAATGTGGAAGAAACGGGTCTTATAAAAAAAAATCTACGATCTTATTTAAATATGTTACCAATTCATGTAACCCCATACGAATTGCAGAAGGAGTCATTACTGAGCACATTGTGAGTGCTGCAAAGAGCACTTCTAGCTGACATCAAAGACTGAAACAATACTAATTTCATGAACTTTATTCGTACTTTGACTTAGGAATGGGGTAGATTCCCATCATAGTATTAGAAACCGAAAAGATTTGGAGAAATTAGAAAAAAATAGGCAAAACTGCTAGCCATTTATGCATTTTCCAAGAAATTAACTTCAGCACTAATAAGCCTGCAGGACCAAAAAGGGGATGAGCAAGCTTGTCAGTCATGAAGTTCAAATCCATGGAGGGGAGGAATTATGGGACAGAGATGCAGCCCTCCCTCAAGGTGTTGCTTGATCATCTGGTGCTGAGACACAATTCTAGCCCTCACAAGGTCATGACAAGCTGAAACAGCAAACATGCATGCCCTGGTCTTTGATTACATGAAACCCAAATTACATAGGTGCCTGAGATAGGTCTGGAAAACCTGCAAGCTAACTGACTGGACAGGTGTAGGACAGTGGTCCACCAAACTGAGGCTTTATGGCACCCTTGATCAAATCTAAACCCAACCAATACAAAGTGCAGTAGGATTAGAGGGTTGACATCAAAAGTCAGGCCTGAGGTGGAGCTGGCTGTTACCCCAACCATGAGGGAACTTGCACAGCTAGGATCAGGTAAACTTTCTGTAGGACTAGACAACTGAGGCTGAAACCACAGCCTCCTCAACCTCTGTGGAGAGACAAGAAATTATTCTGGTCTTTGTTCCCTGAACTTCTCCATGATTATGCAATCAGTATGAACAGCAGAAAGTGTACAAGAATCCCACATGACAAAAGTTAGAGAAAGTTTCAGCACTACATCCTTCTTGCCATGCTGCTCTGAGTACAACAGGAGTACGAACACATTTCTCAAATGATAATATGTCATCCTGGGCTGCACCACTTTCACTGGACCCAAACCAGACAAAGCCTCCAAATTTACAACACCAGGAGAGTATACACGAGTGCCCACAAGTGAAGCAGTCCGACAGCCGTCTTCCTACTGCCTGATACACACTGCCTATGTGCACATGAGGGTATGTTGAGCTACATAACAGATTATGATTCATATTTGTAAATCCTGCACTGTCTAATTCACAGATGTGAATACACAGCAAAATGTTAAAATACTAGCAAAAAAAAAAAAGACACACTGCAGAATTTTGAACTGTCATGTGCCCCCCATACCCCTAACTTAGCATACTAACAAGAAGGTTGCACGACAGCAGAAATTAAACAAACATTTTTTTTCAACAAATAATTACATCTATCCTTAATCTTTGGCAAAGGGACCTTAGTATAGTCAGTGAAATGGGCTATGGAAGCCACTGGGACACAGTACCCTGCAAGCACAGACCTCTGACCATCTCTGACAAATTACTACAAGAGAATCAAACTGAAAGGTGAACAACTGAAATTAAACAACTATATATCAGAAACTGGAACTTCATGGCCCGGATTCCAAAAGCTTGTTCTTAGTGTAAGTGACCACTTACATCGAGTGCAGGCTGAGACCCTGTCTTTTGGAATATGGCCCACAGATTAAGCATGTTTACAGATAGGCCTTACACCAAAGTAACTAATTTACACTGACAGCAAGTCTTTCAGAATCAGGGCTTACTTACACTGACAGCAACGCTTTTGGAATCAGGGCAGACCTACACTAATAGTAACTCATTTTTAATCTGACCCCATGTTTTCTGGTTATTGGATGAGGGCATAATAGTTCACACTACCTACCTTGACCTGGCCAAGGCAGTTGACACAATACCCAACTCGGGCAATATTGACAAACCTAAGATGTTAGGTACAAACAATTATGTCACCCAGTGGAATATCAGCTGGCTCACAGACAGGACCCAAGAAGTCAGAACTGGGGAGTCCACCTCTACAAAGAGGCCAGTCACAAGTGGAGTCCCTCAGAAGACCTCTCCTTTTTGGCATTTACTCCTCTGAAGTCAAGACCAATGTCAGTGGCCTCTGGCTAATTACATTTATTGATGACTGCAAATTAGGAGCTATAGCTGAATCTCCCACTGCCGCAAATGTTCTCCAGGAAGAGCTGACACAAACAACCAGTGTCAGAGCTGTGGACTAAAACTAAAGGCCAAGAAATGCATAATAGTATACTTCAGGGAGTCATCCACCACTGGTAACAGACATATTGACAACACACCCCTAAGAACTGAACCAGTAGTCAGGAACATGGGGGCACACATAGTCAGTACTCTAGCCTTTGACCATCACGTGTCTACAGTAGTGAGGAAATCATTTTATGTTGTGCAACTTAAAAAGTATGGCATCTAAGTCCAAGAAAGTCATTGTTCCACTGTATCTGGCATTCATCAAACCTATCATTAAGTACAATGCCACCTTTGGTATGTAGCTCACCAGGCATATCCAACAAACAGAATGTCCACAGAGGTTCCTCACTAAAAGAATGGAGGGTGTAAGTAACATGCCCTACGCAGACTGCCTCAAGGCCCTATCACTGTATTCTGTCTCCTACAGGTTGTTGAGGAGAGATCTATGCCTAGCATACAAGGCATTATCAGACGCCACTCTGATGGACTTCCTGCTCATCTGCAAAACAAACAGCACCAGAATAGGACCTGCTGGAGAGACAGATATGTATCCCAGAGACTACCCCTTCTCTGGAAAAGGCTCCCCATCCATGTGAAGCAGAGTTCCTCCTTAAGGCAATTCAAGTGTACTTGGACAACTGGATGGGGAACAGGAAATTCATCCCTGGTTTGGGACCTATGTCTCTAATGGACACAGGCAGCCTGTAAATGGTTCATCTGCCAGGCCTCTGATTGTTAATTTTACATCTCCCAAGCCCCTGCTTGCAATTATCAATGGCACCAGAACGTGTCACAGATTTTGGACGCAAGGCTAGACTTAAAAATGCTCTTGTGGTTATTATCCAAATGAACACCTATGAACCTATTTCACCAGTTTTTGAAGCCTCACTGATCTACATATTCTAAACTACTATTACAACAGAATGCTTATAAAATATACCTAAAGCAGTTCCATTTGACATGTTTTGACATGTCGTACTGTTACTATGCTATTATTTAATAATATTTTCAAACTAATACAGTTGTATATGCAAATTATGGTATGAATATCTGCATTATACATTATAAATGAGTATATTTGTACATACAAATTATTAATGTATAAATATTTGCTTTAGATATCTTCAGCATCACTTACAGAGCCAATACTCTCTGACATGCCTGATAAAATCATCTGCACCTTGCTTGTTTAGGTATTGTGATGGAGTAATTGTAAAACCAAATGAGGACTGACCCAAGTAAAGCTTTGTTTCTAAGGCCTTCAGAGCCAAGAAGACAGTTCAAAGCTCCAAGCAGTTGATGTGAAGACCCTCTTTCCATCAGGGCCATGACCCCTGAACAATGCTGGAGAGCACGCATGCACACACACACACAATTATAGCCACTTGTATGACTATACACCTCAGCTATTTGCTTGAGATCAAATGAATGAATACAATTCATAAATAATGGCTCAGAAATGCATCTCAGCTTTGCCATACAGTGTAACACCCTCTGCCTTCTCAACTTAGTTTAGGAATCAGAAACAAGGAACAAAATCAGGAAAATCCTTTACATGTTTCTCTTAAACACTTAGAAAGCTGGTAGAATGCCAATATTTTCATTATCAAACTTGTTCTGAAAGATAACTCTGAAACTCACATGACTGCCATTATTTGGTGACCACAATCTGCAACAACTTGCTTGAAAGCCACAAATTTAATAAGGAACAGAACAAAAAATTCTGTTTCTTTGCTCAATAATTCTGGACAAAGCCACAAATAATTGGACAAGGGGAAACAAAGTCCCAAAAAGGGACACATCTTAAACACCATTTTTATCTGTTTGTTAACCAGGTAAACCAACTGGAGAAGGTGTCCTTTTTCACAGGTAATCTAGGAGTACTGTCTGAGTAAAGCACATGGATGTTGGAAGATTTGAAACATGTAGTTTTAAGTAAAGGATGCAATCCATTAACAGCTCGGCTAAGTGCCAGGCAACTCTAATGCACTTAAAAGGTTAGCAGAATAACAGCTAGTACTGCATAGGGATGCATTTTATGAACAATAAGTACTATACAATTCTTTCAGTGATGTAACTAAAAAAAGTTAATGTAGGTCTGTCACTTGGTGTAGAACATGAAGGCCTGAAGCTCTTAATGAGCAGGGTGCAAGATCTGATTCTTTCTGTCTCCACATCTGTCTCATGTGTTCAATGAGCAAGTCTTTTAACCAGACAGTATTGATTTGTGGGGGCATCACACACACACACACACACACACACACACACACACACACACACACACACACACACACACACACACACACACACACACAGACCCTCTTTCTCTCCTTCAGAGTATGTGCTCTTATGACCATAAATAGTAATGCGTTTTCTAAAACTCTTTTCCATTAACAAAAAATAAAAAAAAATACTTTTTGAGCCAACGTTGTATTGTTCTGTACATGGAAGAACTTAAGTGAAGTTATAGTTAAACTCTGCTTTTGCTGTCTCTGTACATATATACAACTCCTTACAATTGTAATGCTGCTGCTGTTTCTGTTCCAAACAATTGCAACAAGCTTGTGTGAAGCTCTGAGGGTAAAGAATTTTGTTGATTTCAGTGACTGGGGGCACTGTGCCCCCCAGCACTGCCAATGCTTTAAAGGCACATTGAAGCACATGTCCCTATCCCACATACTGCATGTTGTACACTTCCCTCTCCCTCTTCCTCTCTAGCAAGTTCCAGCACTTTAGTGGGCCAGAATGCTATACCCCCAAAGCCCACAGTTTCAGTACAACCAAAAAAGAGTGGGCCGTAAGTTCTGAAAGGTTTTCTAAGGCTCAACCCAAACAGTAAAATCTGGAGAAGACAGGAGAGATGACACTATGAGAGTTTTTAAACCCAGCAAAAAATACTAAGTTCAAACACAGTGGGGGGGCTTGTAGTAAACGCTAGACTCACAGGATAAAAATCAAGCTTTTATTAAAAATTCACTAGATAAAACGTATAGTGCCAGCATTAAATGCATTAACTTTCTCCCCACATTTTCAGTACTGGGACTTCATCAGACCATAAATCCAGAAAAAAGCTATTCTACTTAAATACTCTCCATTATACAACTTAGTTAATTAACTAATTTGAACTTAAAAGTGAAAAGTACACTTAATCACCTAACATGAAAATATCCACAGAAACACATAAAAATATAAATGAATAAGAATACAACTGATCAAAGTGGATACTACTGAGTGTCATATATATACAAGCAACGTAAATCAAAAGTATAGAATATGAATATTAAATATCCAACATGAAGTTCTGCTTAGTAAATCACAACTAGGAAATGCAAGAATGATAAACTATAAAAATGATACACTCCTAACTTACTAGAAACACATTCGAAAAAAATAATGATAATACATATCTTTCATCTGTAAATCATCCAACAGCAATACTTCGAATACTCTTATAAAACTCACGCATGTAATTAAAATATAACAAAATGCTTTAGTATAAAAACTTTTATATAAAATTAAGCATTCTACTGTTATATAAAAAACGTAATAATGCTTGATAGAGGGAGATGTCAGAAATAATTTATTTTTGGAACCCTTAAAGCTTAGCTGCTCTTAGTTTAAGAAGAGGTACCAATGATATATTTTTGTTCATCCCAGGAGTCTAATTAGTTTGTAAAACTACCTGCCAATATGTTTCTCTATATTCAATAATTTCCTCCCAAGGGCCTCCCCTACTATTCATTACTATGTTCTCAAGAACAAAAAATGTAAACCTAGCTTGCTTAAAAGTTAGAGTATGTTTAAACAAAGCATTGTTCTGATTTTTTTGTTTTTATACTATTGTAATGCTCATATATACGCCTCTTTAAAGCCCGTTCTGTCTTTCCCACATAAAATGCTTGGCAGGCTACACATGCAGTCAAATATACTAAACCTGTGCTATCACAGTTATAAAAATATTTGGCTTTTATCAACGCATCTCCACTAGGAATATAAATAATGTGAATATTACTTATATATGCACATTGTGGGCATCTTTCACATTTATAATTGCCCTTTTTTCTTTATTCCTTTCTCTAAACATTTATCTTTGTTCTTTTTGAATTCGTATATTTCCTTCAAATTCACAGCCTTCTTATAAATATATTTTATAGGTTCTCCAAATATATTGGATTGATCAGAAAAATTCCTAAACAACTCCCAGTATTTAACCACTGTCTCTTTCACCATAGTAATATTCTTGTTAAAGTTCAACATGAAGGCCCCGCTATAACCCCCAGTATCTATTCCATCGTTTTCCTTCACGGAATTGATATTTTCTGGAATATTAGTGTTTCTTTCTTTGCTACCCTATATATGTGGATATTTTTCCTTTCTGCCTTCTACTACTTCTCTTAAAACTTCTTCAATAATCCTCTCAGGGTATCTTCTTTTCAAGAACATCTTTTAATAATATCACACTCCACCAGGAAATCATCATCCTCTGATACCATTCTAGAAGCTCTTATCAGTTGACCTTTAATAATGTTACATTTCTGTTTATAGGGATGAGCGCTGGTATAATACAAGTATGAATTTGAAAATATTTCTTTTCTATAAAGTGTAGACCTAAACTTTCATTTATCCAATATCTCATGTACAGTTACATCTTAACAGTCTATTTTCGCAGTCCTTGTTTTATAAGTAAATTAAAAAAAAAAAACTAGTAGACTGCTGCAAAAAAATTAAATTCTAAAACATATCCATTGTACCTTTCCAAAAAATGCATATGTCATCTAAAAATCTTTTGTAAAGGCTCCAATATTTAGTATACAGTGATTTGAAAACATAATTATTTTCCCAGAAGTGGAGAATAATATTAGCATATGTGGGGGCACAACTGGCCCCCATAGCTACAGCGCTAATCTGCTTATA
Source organism: Protopterus annectens (assembly GCF_019279795.1). Taxonomy (NCBI): domain Eukaryota; kingdom Metazoa; phylum Chordata; order Ceratodontiformes; family Protopteridae; genus Protopterus; species Protopterus annectens. The sequence goes on from NC_056748.1 coordinate 169,936,004, forward strand.
AACTTCCCCTTCGAAGGCACCAAAATTATTACTCGGCACTAAGTCCATACATTCAACAAGAATTCTGTGCTCGTCTGTGTTTACCTCACCTATCTCCCCAATGGCTTCCTCAAACCAATTGAGGCCTATTTTATGTGGTATACTAAAGAAAGATCCACCACATCTGTGGTAGCATAAATGATGTTATCATCAAAAAGGTCTTCATTAACTTCCCTTAGGAAATCCCATGAATCTTTTAAATATCCATCCTGAGCCACATTAAAAGCCTTCAATTTTCTATCTATATAAATAGCTAATGAGTGGGGTTTAGACCCATTAGCAGCTACTATGGGTCTCACAGGAGGGTCATCAGTACTTTTATGTACTTTGGGGATTCCAAATATAAGGGGAACAATCGTTTTTTTCTGTTTTTAAAAAATTGAATGTCTCCATGTTTATCATCCCTTCAATGAACATATCATATAAAATACAATCAATTTTAACATAGTCTACATTTATTTCATTTTTAGAGACTCTCGCGTATTTTTCAGTATTTTCGAGAATTTCCATCATCTTAGCTATGCAAGTCATATTATCCGTGATGATGGTCCCACCCCCTTTGTCAGGTCTAAGCACTCGAATATTCTTGTTGCTCTTAATAGAATGCAAAACCTCTCTTTTTTTCTTTTGTCAAATTAGTTCTAACTTTTCTATGTTTTAGTTTTTTTCTTAACTCATTTTCCACCAAAGTTTCAAACTTTTCAAGTGGGGATGGAGTAGAGGCTTATATATGCTTTTTCTCCTAATAGTGGTACTATTTAAGTCTTTATTAGTATCCTTTGACATCATAAATTCTAAATTCTTCTTTCTAGTGAATAATTTCAGATAAGCTTATTCATATCCATTTTCTGACTCGGTACAAATTTAAAAATGTTTCATAAATAATTTAAAATAATTTTTATTAATTTCTATATCACCACAATTAATAATCGTATAACATTTCCACTCATACACATTATCCCCTATTTTACTTATACAACTTGATCTTTACATTCTACACCTCTTAATTCACTATTTAGTTTTTAAACCCAAGTTTGATTGAGGAATATGGTCTCCAACCACACCTGTCCACGGCTTTGCACTTTTCGGTTTATGGCAGAGTAATAAAATGTTAGAGTCTCTGAGACCAAGGGGTTCACACAGGAGTCAGTTTGAAGATGTCTGGTAACAGACTTTCTATATTTATCCAGGAGTGTGTAAAATATATCTGGCTTCCTGGCTGGACTACCATTAGGGTAAATCCAGCCTGCCAGAAAATCACCCTTAGTCAGCAGTCCCTTGGGAAGGATGACCCAGCACTCATTCCTTTTTTCCCTGAATACACTTGCAGACATTTCTAATGGGAAGAAATGCAGACTTCAGGACCTCATGTGCTTCAAGGTGTGTCCAGGTAAAGGTTCATCTCAGGGATGGGTCACCTGAAATGGAAGGGCTCTCAGTCTGTGCCTAACAGACAGTGACTTGGGGAGGTCTGGATCTTGATACAAGTTTGTCCCACACTCCTTACCAGCTCCAGAAGTGGGCTGACATTCAGTCTCCCATAATGCTAAGTATGCAGCTGTCAAGCAATGGGTGCAGGTGAGAAGACAGCAGCATTTAGGACCTTATGTGACAAGGATGTCATGCTGAAAAGATAAGCCTACACCAGGTTTGATGTTTAGGCTACATTCCTCAAGGTTGCAGCCCTGCACTCAACTCATGTTAGTTACTACCAGACTTGAAACATTTGCTTGATTTATTTGTCTTCAGCCAACAGTCTAAGAATAGAATGAGCCGGAATCTAGAATTATTGCAAGAGGCTGTAAACAGCAGCCATATGAACTTAGCAAGAAGCAAGGCAGGCACTCTTGTCATCTTTGTTTTTCATCTTGGTCATGGAGGTAACAGAGGTTAAATAAAAACAGGTCATCAAGGGAAGAATAAAATCATCACTTCAGATGTTCACTGATTATTACATGTTTGTAGTTACTGATGGAAAGGAAGTGACAGAAAATGTTGTACAATTTAAGGGTTTTAGAAAAGTGTCAAGACTAAAACCGAATGTGAATAAGTCAGTTTCAGAAGATGGGGAAACTGGTGAAATAAGGAATCTGGAAGGTCAAAGGTGAGAATTCCCACAGATAATTAGAAGCAAGAATGAGGAAGCGTGTGAGGGAGACAGTGACAAAGAATTATTAGAATTTGTGGAAGGTGACGTGGGTGTGTTCAGTAGATGGACAAAGATAATAAGACAAGACAATGCTTATGTAGGAGGTGTAAGACACACCCCAAATAAGGGAAGGAAGAAGGAAAGGGAACAGTAGATATCATGGAAAATGTGAAGCATACAGTAAACAAGAGGAAGGCAGAAAACAAGAGATATTAGACGAGTACGGGAGGTAACAGGAAGGCCAGGAGAGGGCAAGGTGGCAATTGAGTAGCTGAAGATAGAAAAAATATTTCTGGCAATATCTTATTATTAGATGTCTGATGGAGGAAAGAGGGAAAGCTTGGTGTGGGAATTTCAGCAGCAAGTGACAGCAGGCATTAGATGGGACGAGGGGAAAGGGTGTTGAATCTGTAAGCGTACTGATGAAGAAAGAAGGAAGACAACAGTGAGTAAGGCTAAGCAAGAATGGTAGCCAGAGTTACTAGAGTAATCAACGAACAAGGAGAAGAGAGACTGCAGGCTCAGCATGCACTGAAGGAGTGCAGCCTATCAGGTAAAGTACACGAGGCTCTAGCAAAGACAGCATGAACAAAAAGGGGAAGTGGAAGCACAAGTGATGGAGGGGTAGAAAGGAAGATGGAATAATTTATCATATTGTGCAAGAATGCCAACAAGTGAAGAATACGTGGAATGGGGATGTGTTTGCATGGAGTGTCTTAGGCAGAGGAGAGAACAGCAGGAGAATGGGGTCAGGCTAAGTGAGATGAGAAGAACAGAGTGTACCCTATAGGGGGATACGAGGAATGGCGTCAGGCTAAGAAATGAGTACACCCTACGGGTGATATGAGGAATGGGGGTCAGGCTAAGTGAGATGAGAAGAACAGAGTGTACCCTACAGGGGATAGATATAAGGAATGATGAGACCAAAATAAGAAGAATGTAAAGGAATGCACATGATGTAAAGGCTGAACAAAGACCTGGTGAAGATCTAAGGAAGATAAAGGAGCAAGATAAAGGAGCTTGTGGAAGGGGGAAAAGGAGACTGTGTGTGTGTGTGTGTGTGTGTGTGTGTGTGTGTGTGTGTGTGTGTGTGTGTGTGTGTGTGTCTGTACTTTAAGGGTTTTAGAAAGGTGTCAAGACTAAAACCGAATGTGACGAAGTCAGTTGCAAAAGATGGGAAATTGGTGAAATAAGGAATGTGTGTCTGTGCGTGCGTGCGTCTGTGCATGTCTGTGTGTATGTCTGTGTGTGCGTGTGCCTGTGCGTGTGCACGTGTGTGTCTGTGCGTGGGCGTGTGTGTTTGTGTGCGCGTGTCTGCGTGCATGTGGGTGTGTGCGTCTGTGCATGTGCGTGTGTCTGTGCGTGCGCGCGCGTGTCTGTGCATGTGCGTGTGTGTTTGTGTGCGTGTCTGCGTGCGTGCGTGCGTGTGTGTGTGTGGACTAAAGGAAATGAGACCCATGGGACTACAAATACGGAAATCAGAAGAATTGTTTTACTGAAAAGTTTGAAAATACAAGTTAATTTATATTTAACGTTTTCTCTATAACAATAGAAGAGTCTCAGTAAGGTAAGGGGTCTAGTTAAATGTGTATCATCTTAGTTTCAATGTAATTAAGAATATCTGACAATGCATCTTGGCAACAAAGCCCAGCGACTAAGTAATGAGGTATGCTAATGACATCAGCTGAAGTGAAAACATATCTAGACATAATTACATCTGATGATTAAAACTTAAAGCACCAATATGAAGTGTTAGCAAGGAAAGGTCAGTGGAATCCTGGGATTAATCCATAGAGGAATCACCATTAGTAAATGGGAAGTGACTGGCAGAGTAATAAGATGTTGTGGTCTCTGGCACCTGTGGTAGTTCTAGAAACTCCAATTCTGCCAGTATACAATAAGAAAAGATGTTGAAGTGAAAAGAACAAAACAAATGGTACAATAAGTACACCCCGGGGAAAGAAAGGCAAGAGGCAACATTAAAAAAGTGCCCATAGGAATGCAAAAGTTATCTACTATGAAATTCTCCTGTTATAGTCTTATATTTTAAATACGTCTAATTTTGCCTATTTAAATTATCAATCATGCTTTCTGTAGTGTTTTACGCCGATTCTCTTAGAATGTCTCTTTTAGCTTTTGTGAAGGACACATTCTAACACTTTAGTCATGGCCAGAGATGTTAAAGTTGTCAGAAGTAGTATTTCTTTTGTAATCTGGCTTGGATTTCATAAATTTGACGGACCTGGAAACCAGTAATCCTTAGGATAACTGCATCCTCACATAAGCAATTACATATACTGATAACATTTTACTCTTAAAGACCAAGTTGAAAATACCAGGATTAGAAGGTAAGGAGGTTGACATTTTGAGCATATTTTCCAAATGACCCCTCCTTAAATTACTGCTATTCTTTCTGCTCATTTTGCAATTGTGAAAGAAACAATTTCTTTAATGGACACCTGTTTTAAAATGGACTGACTAGTGGACATTATATGACAGTCTGGGAAGTATAGGTTAGTGTGCCATGAATGGACAGAGGTGCAGTTTCTGCCTTCTGTTAAAATTCTGTTTAGGACATCCTTCATGCAAAGATGTTTTCTTAATTCTACATTTTTATTTAATATTGTTTACTTCTGCATTTTACAAAGGATTTTTCTTTGCAGATAGCAGGTCTTTGACACAGCACTTGTCAATAGATTTCAATGGGATTCATTTGCAACTCAAGTTAGTTACAGAAAGTCCAGGCAACACTTTCCAGGGGCATTTAAGGATGATCAATATATATCAGAAATACAATGACTTTAGAAGTGAAATAAGTACTAGATAAAGCAGAAGTAATAATTACAAACTTAAACAAGAAATGAAACACTGGTAGAAATGCTCAGGAACTGCAATACCATAAAACACTTTGAAAGGGAGGATTCTTTGTTCATAAAGGATGTTAAAGCAAAGAAACAAGTATCTATCCTGTTAACCTGTTAACCTCTACAGTTAACAGCACATAACCGAGTACTTGAAGTAAGTTCAGAGTACTGTGTGTAAAATTCTGAGTCTGTTGATACTGTTACCACCTCTGAACTCCTTCAGCATTAAAATCAGCATTAGGACTGTTCTTCCCAGTGATGACAGCCTGCCCCAGCTCAGTTGATATGTTATTAACAGAGAACATTTTAAAGTCCTAATGAAGAGTGTTTACTTCCTTGTAGTAGAGAACAGGTTTGACATGTTATGGTTCATATAGTTCAATTTCAGAAATAAAATAAGGTGTTCTCAAACCTTTTAAGTTGCCCGAGACTCTACAGTAGAAATTTTTGCTGCCTTTGTCACTGCCAAGCTTTGTACATTTATTAGATGTCTTACTATAGTCCCTGCTACCAGAATATGTTAAGAACTGATGTCTTACGATAACTGCTTTTAAAATAAATGAATGCTTAAATAGTAAAAATTAGAAATGATGGCTTACCTTTAAATAGTAAAAATTAGAAATTATGGCTTACCTTATTTGCTCAGTGATGTAAACTATCACGCTTTACTGTCAGCTGCAACTGTGCTGAAAGTAATGGTACTACTTAATTTATGTTGCAACACCTGCAAGCTGTTAAGAATTTTAGGTGTGGCTTCATCAGTGTTTGTTTGTTTTGCACTTTTTAATGAGCACTGCATTTCCTTTATGCTGTCTGTTTCAGTAAAGTACAGTTGTGTACACTTACCATAAATGTAGATGTTCGAGTGTATTCACTGTTGCAGTCATTACATTAGGGTAATCTGCTTGCAGTAGCCCTCAGTCGGCCTGAATATCAAAGTCTTGGGTCCTGCGTCGGTTGCTGTCTCTTCTTCCATGATGTCAGGTCGTCAGGGGTATAAAACAGGCAGCCGGCGCCATTTTCTTTAGTTTTTCTTGCCCCAGATGTCAGGTGCCCCCCCAAATGAGGAGCAAAAATATATATAAAAATATATATATAACTATATATGCATGCAATTGTAGCAACATAAACGTTACCTTCATCTAAAAGCAAATACACCACAAAGGCTGTAGAATATAGTGAAGGAAAGAGAATCTCCAGAATAAAGGGGGGTGGCAGGTGGGTAACCCGGACTGCAATAGTGAATACACTCGAACATCTACATTTATGGTAAGTGTACTCAACTGTACTATGTTCTTCATGTTTCACTGTGATTACATTTGGGTAGAATCCCAAAGCTATGGAAGGGAGGCTGGAACTAAATAGCATTAGGAGCGTCTGTAACGCCCTGCAGAACTGCAGTGGCAAAGCCTGGCCTGGACTTAGAGAAGAGAGGCACATGATAATGCTTTGTAAAAGTATGCACAGAACTCCAAGTAGCAGCTTCTAGAATGTCTTTGGTTGGTACCCCTCTGAGAAAAGATGCTGATGTAGATGCAGTCCTGGTGGAATGTGACCTAATGCCCTTGGGCACCGGTTTACCATGATGCAAGTAGCAGAAACAAATGCAGTGGCTTATCCACTTTGAAATAGTCTGCTTTGAAATAGCCTTTCCCTCTGATCCTGCAGCAAATGCTACCAGTAGCTGCTCAGTTTATCTTATAGGTTCATAGGTTCATACTAGGCTATCTGCCCTGGGGCATTTATAAGCCTAGCCCGATTGTGTTTGGCTTATGCCACCCCTTGATTTGAGTATACTGTGCCCTTTTTAAAGTTTAGTTTACTGTGCCTCTGTCTAATAGTGACACGGTGTAATCCCCAGGACAAACCTACGATCCCCCATCCACTCATCAAGATTCTTCTTGAAGAGAGTCAGTGAGATGCTCTGCCTAACATGAATTGGAATTCTATTCCAGAGCGAAGGTAGCCTCTGGGTTATGAATCTGTCCCTCCAGCATGTTCTATTTATTTCTGTGCTGAGGTTCAAGTCCCTCGAGCGCGTGGCTCTAAGGGATTTAGATTTACTGAGGTGGAGCATGTCCATTAATTCTGGGTTGGACATAGCTTTATATGTCAGGCATAGATCGCCTCGGAGTAGGCGGTATGCAACTGAGTAGAGCTGGAGTTTTTTTAACCGAGCAGCATATGGCATCTGTTTGAGTCCCTTGATCCTCCTGGTGAGGTACTTTTGGGGTCTTTCTAATTGCTGCAGGTGTAGAGTAAGGTACATACCAAAGGGGGCATTATATTCTATGATGGGCCTGATGAGGGATGAATAAAGGGGCACGATTACCTCTATTGATCTAGATGTGAATCCTTTCATGATGAGGTGGGCTATGTAGAAGGTCTTTCTAACCACTTTGGCAATGTGGTTGTCAAAGGAGAGATTGCTATCAACTTGGATCCCCAGATCCCTAATTACTTTCTCTGTACTTAATGGGTTACCACCTATGTGGTAATTTGTGGGCACATTGTTTTTTCCAAAGGGTATGACTATACACTTTTTGGCATTTAGCTTTAGACCATGGCTTTGGCACCAGTTATCCGTCTCTGCGAGACCTTTTTGAAGGATGTTTGTGTCAGCTGGAGAGTCAATTATGGCGTCCAGTTTGCAGTCATCTGCGAACTTGTTGAGCCATAGTCCTCCCACGCTGGCCTGTACCTCAGAAAAGTAAATACCGAACAAGAGAGGTCCCAGGACAGAACCTTGTGGGACGCCACTTGTGACAGGTTTCGAGTCTGACATGGCCCCAGCAACTCTGACTCTGTGGGTTCTGTCTTTGAGCCAGTTTGCGACCCATCTTGTGACATAGGGGTTTATATTTAGGCTGGATAGCTTATCTATGATGCCTGAGTGGGGTATTGTGTCAAATGCCTTTGCGAGGTCGAGATAGGCTGTGTGGACTACCTTCCCTTCATCTATGGCCTTGGTGACTGTTTCGAAGAAGTCGACCAGGTTCAAAAGGCAGGATCTGCCCTTGACAAAGCCAAATTGGGTAGGATCTAGTGTCTGTAGGTCCCCAATGTCTTTGTTTATGAGTTCCATGATGATCCTCTCCATAGCCTTGCATACTAGGCTAGTCAGGCTTATGGGGCGATAGTTTCCAGGGTCCGCAGAGGCGCCACCTTTGTGGAGTGGGACCACTGTTGCTGTACGCCATTCTTTGGGCACATATCCTGTAGTGAGGCTGAGACTGTACAGCAGTTTTACTTGAGGGATTAGCTCTTCATGAAGTTCATGTAGGACACAACCCGGGACACCATCTGGTCCCATGGAAGCAGTGTTTTTTGCTTTGGAGAGGGCGGCCTTCACCTGAGCATCAGAGATGTTTGGGAGGCTGCACTCTGCCGGGATAGATACTTGCTCTTTTGGGGGGGAGGGGTGGAGAAGTTTGCACTGAACCTGTCTGCCAGGATATTGGCGATGTCTGTGGGTTCAGTGTATTTTTTGTCATTTAGAATCAACTCAGAACAAGTCTGGGAGTTGCATCCCAGGTTCCTAACATAACTGAAAAAAGCTTTATGATTGTCTTTAGTGTCCTGTGCAATTTCTCTCTCGAAGATGGCCTTGGAGGATTTTATGAGGGATCGTAATTTTTTGCTAGTACTGATCAGAGATGCCTTCCCTTTTAGGGATTTTGCTCTATCATGTAGTAGCTTCCTCCTTCTGTTGTACAGTTTATTTATGGCTGGGGTCCACCAGACTGGACGCCTGCCTTTGGATGATTGGGTCTTGATTTTGTTTGGGATAGCATGATCCATGCATTCCTGGAGATATCCGTAGAATGCGTTTATATAGGATTCTGCAGTTTGGGCCGTAGTTTCCACTGGCTCTGGGGCCTTGAAAGATTCCACTTCGGTTTTGAGAAGTGAGAAGTTCGCTTTTGAGAAGTTTTTCACTGTGGTTTTCTGGGCTGGGGGTGGGGTTGGGATGTGGATATCCAGTGAAATTAATTTATGGTCTGATCTTACCAATGAGGGATATACTTCTGGTATGGAGCATAGAGTCCCCATGTTGGTAATTATCAGGTCTAGTATGTTTTCCCCTCTTGTGGGAGTGGTGACTAGTTGTTCCATAGCATTTGAGTTTATAAATTCCAGGAACCTTTGGGCTAAGGTGCTGGGGCTTAAGTAATGCTCCCAGTCTATGTTTGGGTAGTTGAAGTCGCCCAATATAATGGTGTTTGGAGAGATCTTCATGTTCTCCAATGTTTTCAGGAAAGCCGAGTGGGATTCCTGACTTTGAGACGGTGGTCTGTAGGATGCTATAAACTGAAAAGCAGTCTCGCCCACTGTCAGTTGCACATGGATGGTCCCCGATACTTCGTGCAATGCCACTAACCTGGAGGTGTGGATATCCTTGATAAATATGGAAACTCCCCCTCCTTTTGTGGTTCGGTCCGGGTTTTGGGGTCGAAAAGCATGATATGAGGTATAACCTGGTAGTGCTGGGGTGCTCTCTGGAGCCTTGAACCAGGTTTCTGTCACTGCACAGATATCGATGTTCTCCATACTGAGGAGAGCTTCGATTGCATGCATCTTGAGGTCAAGACTTCTGGCGTTTAGCAGCATTACCCTTAGTTTCTTGTTCCTTGTGCTGTCTATGGAGGTGGGTTTGACTTTTGAGCCTTGCCTAAAAAGGCACTATGGGGGTGGCAAGAGCCTTTGCCAATATCCAAAAGCCCAGGGGTGACAGGTGCAAGCCGTCCCTAGCGAAGCAGCGTGGCTTGTCGAGCATGTCATCCCAGGCTGACAGACACTGGATCCCCTTTGAATGACACCAAAATTTTAGCCAATTGTTAAAATCGATCATTTTGTCTTTATACTGTGGCATCATTCTAGGTGAGGGTAAGATGCTGCTCAAGGTCAGGGTCATACCGGCCTGGGCTACATGATCAGAGAGCTCCTCTATGTCTCTTTTCATGTAGTTGAGGGAGGTATGTCTCAGGTCATTCACGCCAGCATTTACAATGACTGAGTCATATTTGTATTTGCTTTGGAGTGACCTGAGTACTTGCGTTATGTGGCGGATCCTAGCACCTGACAGGCAGCTCACTGTGACCTTCTCTTTATTCAGCCTGGTGAGCGGGACGTCAGTGTGTCTGACAATAGCGTCACCTATTACAAGAGTATCAGGTGTGTTATTCAGCCTTAAGGGCTGTGACTGCTTGGCACACTGACTTTGTGTGCTATGTGTTGTACGTGTTTTGTTTTGGGGTAGCGTTTGCTTGGATGTCTGCTTTGGAGGTCTCTGTTGCTTAGGTAGATTTATATTTAGAGCCTCCGAGTATGTTTTTGTGTTTTTATGTGTTTGGTTCGCTGTTGTGGTGGGACTATGTGATACTGGAATTGTGTTGTGTGAGGTTACCTTCTCCTCCTGACTGCTTACACCAGTTTTGAGATGAGAGAGCTCAGCCTCCAGTTTGGCAATATGGTTGCATCTCTCGCATATATTGGAACCTGTTTGGAGGAGGAGGGGGTTGTCCGTGTACATGAGACAGTTGTAACATTGCCTCAAAATTCCCAGATTCACCAGCTGGACTGGAGAGGAAACCATTGACTGACCTTTGGACATGCTAGAGTAATATAGGGAACTGAATTAAAATGGACCAATAGGGGACAAGGTAATCGTAGAGAGTATAAGAGTAAGTAGTGCTTATGGTTTATTAGTGCTAACTTGTAAAATTACTTATTTGGACCAGTGAGGGGCCTTAGAATGAGAATATGGTGTTTACTTTGAGAGATAGAGCAGTTCTAAGGGAAAAAGTGAAGAGCAGACTTCGTGGAGCCAGGAATAGTTTAAACCCAATTAGGCGGCACTGCCCGATGTTGCCCTATGCGCAAAACCGCGCAAAAGAGGGTTTTAAGAGAGGGAGATCAAGGAGTTAGGAATTGACCCAAAATGGCCAATAAAACTACAGTTTCAAGGCAGTAACCACTCCCACAGGGGCAGGCAGGCTGCTCAATGTAAATACTTAAAATCTCAAAAGTGTCTCCTTTCTTCTCTCAGCATTTTCTCCTCTTGGTGGGTGCTTCACCAACAGCCAACAAGTCTGAAAAGACGCCAAAACCACGAGGCAATCGGGTTTTAAGAGAGGGAGATCAAGGAGTTAGGAATTGACCTAAAATGGCCAATAAAACTACAGTTTCAAGGCAGTAACCACTCCCACAGGGGCAGGCAGGCTGCTCAATGTTTATCACTGCCACTGATGAACACAGAGACTTCCCTTTAGCCCAAGCAAACAATGGCCTCCAAGAAACTTACAAACAGTTCAGAACAGCAAATCTGTAACTGAACTTTTTTAAATCTCATTAAAGTGGGACAAAAGCAAGATTTTTTTGTTTTTTCATTTTTTTAAGGAAAGCAGAGGTTAACAGATTTGGTCCTGTTTAAGTAGAATCTTAGTTGTCTGTGCACGTCCAAGGAATGCAGAATCTGCTCCCCCTTGTTCTGCGGATTTGGGTAAAATGTTGCCAGGTGAATAGTTTGGTTAAGAGCCACACTGGATACCACCTTAGGCATAAAGGAAGGCTTGGTCCTGAGGGACACCCTGTCTGGGTAAAATATAACAAAAGGCTCCACAGCCATGAGGGCCTGCAGCTCTGAACCCTTCTTGCTGAAGTGATTGCAAGAAGTAAAGCTGTTTTCCAGGATAAAAAAATTATATCTGCAGTAGCAGCTGGTTCAAATGTAGGCAGGGTGAGTTTTTCCAACACAAAATTGAGGTCCCATGCAGAATTGGTGATCTTCTGGGAGGCCTTAAATTTTTGGCCCCTCTAAGATACTGTTTTAGCAAAGGATGAGAAAAGATTGATGGCTCTGTGTTGTAATGAGCCAAGATGGATGAAAAAGATAGGCCCTTGTCAAGCATCTCAGTCAAGTATTGCAAAATTTGAGGAATATTTGGCTTTGTTGTGTCAGCGTAAGATTTTCTAGTACTAGGCCTTCTGGCTCCAAAATGACATCCATCACAGATTTACTGAGAGGTGTTGTTTGAATAACTACATGATCAGCCATGCTGCCAGGTTCAGAGTTTGGAGCTGATTGTGCAGGATTTGATTGTTTTGCTGAGACAGTAAATGAGGTATTTGAGGCAAATACTAAGGAGGGAGTTGAGACACATTCCTTAGGATTGGGTACCCGTGTTGGCGAGGCCAGTCTGGGGCAATTAGAATCATTTTTGTTTTTCTTGTCTGACCTTTAGTAGGACTTTGGGAAGAAGAGACAGAGGAGGAAAGGCATAGACTGATAGGTTTTTCCAACTGAAGGATAGGGTATCCACTTTCCATGCTTGTCTGTGATAAGTCCTTGTGCAGAATTTGTCCAGTTGATAATTCTGGGGAGAGGCAAATAGATCTATGTCCGGTCTCCCCCATTTCTTTGTTATCATGCTGAAGACTTGTGGATCCACTTTCCACTTGTGAGGGTCCATAAGGTTTCTGCTTAGGTCGGCTGCCAGAGTATTTTGTTTTCCTGGCAGGAATTGAACTTGAAGATGTACTTGGTAAGGCAAGGCTGTGTCCCATAATGCCATGGCTAGTCTGCAAGGGGAGTAGGAGTGTGTGCCCCCCCCTGCTTGTTTATGTACCACATAACTGTGGTGTTGTCCGTCTTTATCAGTAGTTGTCCTGGATGAAGTAAGTCCTTGAAGGCTGTCAGTGCATTCTGAACAGCTAACATCTCTTTCTAGTTGATATGCAGATGCATTTGTTTTGGGGTCCATATGCCCTGAATGCATCCCCCCACCAGGTGGGCCCCCCAAGCATAGTCTGATGCGTCTGTAGTTATGGTTTGGTTGGCAGGGGGTAGAGTGAAAGACCGTTCCATGTTCTGGTGACATGTCTCTGCCCACCAAAGAAACTCCTGTTGTAGGCAGGGAATGAGAGGAATCATTGTTTCCAGACTGTGACAATGTTGACTCCATAAACTTTTTAGGTACCACTGTGGTTTTCTCATATGCAGTCTTGCATATGGAATCAGTAGAATGCAGGATGCCATGAACCCCAAAGCCTGCAGAATTTGTCTTGCAGACAACTGGGTTTTTGTTGCCATCTGTTTGAAGTAAATAGTCAGTTGCCTTTGTTTGTCTGGCGTCAGGTAAGCCATCTGGGCAGTTGTATTCAAGCTTGCACCCAGGAATGTTATCTTTTGAGAGGGTACCAGTTGTGATTTCTTTTCGTTTATTGTGTACCCTTGGCATGTTAGAAGCCCTTTCACAAACGCCAGATGTTGAAGAAGAATGTCCTTTTTTTCTGCTTGAATGAGACAGTCGTCCAAGTAAGGATAGATTTGTATACTTCTTTGTCTGCAAAATGCAATTACTGGTGCCAGGCACTTTGCAAAGACCTTGGGCGCAGTAGATAAGCCAAAGGGCAGTGCAGAAAATTGGTAATGCATAAATCCAGCCTTGAAGTGGAGGTATCTTCTGCACAATTCCCTTAATGGGATATGCAGGTATGCCTCTTTTAAGTCTAGAGTCACTAGCCAAGCGTTCTTGCCCAGCATGGGCAGAAGCTGCTGCAAAGTTAGCATTTTGAATTTTGGTATGTCCAAGAATGTGTTCAAAATTGATAAATCCATTACTGGGCTCCAGTCCTTGTCTTTTCTGGGTACCAAGAACAGTCTTGAGTAAAACCCTTGTCCTTTTTCCTGTTCTGGCACTGGCTGAATAGCCCCCATATCCATGAGGGACTTAACTTGTTTCTGTGCCTCTGCCCATTGATTTTGTGGCAGATCTGGCCAACCGTTTGGAATTGGCAGAGTATGGAAATGAAATCTGTATCCCTGGAATACTATGTTTAATACCCACTTGTCCTAGGTTATTAACTGCCAATTTTGAGCATGAAGTGCTAGCTTCCCCCCCTAAGGGGGCTGCCATAAGATAAGTGCTTGGTGATGGCAGAGGGAAGTCACTGAGACTGTTTAATGTAGAGTTGCGCTTTATTTCCTCCAGATTTGCAGGTAGAGGCACCCCATTGCTTTGACCTGTAAGAATCCTGTGATTGGTATCTAGAGCCCTTTGAGTGCCTGGATTTGCTCTATGAAGCTCTGTCGGACACAGGAAAGGACCAATTTTTTGTAGGCCAGTGTCTACTGAATCTTGGTGGCTGCACTTGTAAAAAGTCTTTTACAGTTTGCATAGACTTAGCTTTGTCTTCCATTTTCTTTAAAACCTCTTCTGCCTTATTACCAAACAGAGTATCATGCTGTAAAGGTGCATCCAACAATTTAGCTTTAACATGATCAAGCAAATTTTGCTCCTTTAGCCAGGCATGCCTTCTAATCACAGATCCAGTAACTGCGGCCCTGCAGGAGGCCTCCAAGGAATCAAAACCACATTGCAAAGTATGCTTTCCAAATTGCTCTGCTGCATGCAATGATTCTTGTAATTCTTTATTTTCCACACATTCAGAAATCAACATCATTTTCTGTTTCAGTAATCCCATAACATGCTGTTGATATTTAAGCATATGAAACAGGCAGTTTAAGTTAATTGCCAAGGCTGCAGACGTATAAACCTTCTTTCCCCATCTATCCAGCGCCCTGGAATCCGTATCAGAGGGGGTAGGCCTTTACACATCTGGGACCCTGTGATATAGTTTCAGGGTCAGCAGCAGGGTTTTTGAATAAAAATTTGTGTGAGTCAGGAACCCTGTGATATCTGTCTGGCTTGCTAGGAGCCAGAGGTAAGGAATCTGGAGTTATGCTTGATTCCAAAAACACATCAACAATGTCTAATACAGAAGGTATGGCTAAAGGCCTATGCTGAGGGAAAAGAAGGAAATCCATAAGCCTCTTTTTTGATTCTGAGAAATCCTGACTCTCCCAATGAAAATGTTCCCTCAAAGTATACAAGGTTTCTCCAAAGGAATAATCTTCAGGAGGAGATAGAGAAGGGACATAGAGGAGCTCTCTGATCATGTAGCCCAGGCTGGTATGACCCTGACCTTGAGCAGCATCTTACCCTCACCTAGAATGATGCCACAGTACAAAGACAAAATGATCAATTTTAACAATTGGCTAAAATTTTGGTGTCATTCAAAGGGGATCCAGTGTCTGTCAGCCTGGGATGACATGCTCGACAAGCCACGTTGCTTCGCTAGGGACGGCTTGCACCTGTCACCACTGGGCTTTCGGATATTGGCAAAGGCTCTTGCCACCCCCATAGTGCCTTTTTTAGGCAAGGCTCAAAAGTCAAACCCACCCCCATAGAGAGCACAAGGAACAAGATACTAAGGGTAATGCTGCTAAACGCCAGAAGTCTTAACCTCAAGATGCACGCACTCGAAGCTCTCCTCAGTATGGAGAACATCGATATCTGTGCAGTGACAGAAACCTGGTTCAAGGCTCCAGAGAGCACCCCTGCACTACCAGGCTATACCTCATATCATGCTTTTCGGCCCCAAAACCCGGACCGAACCACAAAAGGAGGGGAGTTTCCATATTTATCAAGGATATCCACACCTCCAGGTTAGTGGCATTGCACGGCATCGGAGACCATCCATGTGCAAATAACAGTGGGCAAGACTGCTTTTCAGTTTATAGCATCCTACAGACCACCCTCTCAAAGTCAGGAATCCCATTCGGCTTTCCTGAAAACATTGGAGAACATGAAGATCTCTCCTAACACCATTATATTGGGCGACTTCAACTACCCAAACATTGACTGAAAGCACTACTCAAGCCCCAGCACCTTAGCCCAAAGATTCCTGGAAATTATAAACTCAAATGCTATGGAACAACTAGTCACCACTCCCACAAGAGGGGACAACATACTAGACCTGATCATTACCAACATGGGGACTCTATGCTCCACACCAGAAGTATATCCCTCATTGGTAAGATCAGAACACAAATTAATTTCACTGGATGTCCACATCCCGACTCCACCCCCAGCCCAGAAAACCACAGTGAAAAACTTCTCAAAAGCGAACTTCTCACTTCTCAAAACCGAAGTGGAATCCTTCAAGGCCACAGGGCCAGTGGAAACTACAGCCCAAACTGCAGAATCCTATGCAAATGCATTCTACAAACATCTCCAGGAATGCATGGATCATGCTATCCCAAACAAAACCAAGACCCAATCATCCAAAGGCAGGCGTCCAGTCTGGTGGACCCCTGCCATAAATAAACTGTACAACAGGAGGAGGAAGCTACTACATGATAGAGCAAAATCCCTAATAGGGAAGGCATCTCTGATCAGTACTAGCAAAAAATTACAATCCCTCATAAAATCCTCCAAGGCCAGCTTCGAGAGAAAAATTGCACAGGACACCAAAGACAATCATAAGGCTTTTTTCAGTTATGTTAGAAACTTGGGATGCAACTCCCAGACTTGTTCTGAGTTGATTCTAAACAACAAAAAATACACTGAACCCACAGACATCGCCAATATCCTGGCAGACAGGTTCAGTGCGAACTTCTCCACCCCTCCCCCCCAAAAGAGCAAATATCTATCCCGGCAGAGGGCTGCCTCCGAAACATCTCAGATGCCCAGGTGCAAGCTGCCCTCTCCAAAGCAAAAAACACTGCTTCCATGGGACCAGATGGCGTCCCAGGCTGCGTCCTACATGAACTACAAGAGGAACTAATCCCTCAAATAAAACAGCTATACAATCTCAGCCTCACTACAGGATATGTGCCCACAGAATGGCGTACAGCAACAGTGGTCCCACTCCACAAAGGTGGAGCATCTACGGACCCTGGAAACTATCGCCCCATAAGCCTGACTAGCTTAGTCTGCAAGGCTATGGAGAGGATCATCATGGAGCTCATAAACAAAGACATTGGGGACCTACAGACACTAGATCCTACCCAGTTCGGCTTTGTCAAGGGCAGATCCTGCCTTTTGAACCTGGTTGACTTCTTTGAAACAGTCACCAAAGCCATAGATGAAGGAAAGGTAGTCCACACAGCCTATCTGGACCTAGCAAAGGCATTTGACACAATACCCCACTCGGGCATCATAGATAAGCTATCCAGCTTAAATATAAATCCCTATGTCACAAGATGGGTCACAAACTGGCTCAAAGACAGAACCCACAGAGTGAGAGTTGCTGGAGCCATGTCAGACTCAAAACCGGTCACAAGTGGCGTCCCACAGGGTTCTGTCCTGGGACCACTCTTGTTCGGTATATACTTTTCCGAGGTACAG
The DNA here is from genome assembly GCF_019279795.1 of Protopterus annectens. Taxonomy (NCBI): domain Eukaryota; kingdom Metazoa; phylum Chordata; order Ceratodontiformes; family Protopteridae; genus Protopterus; species Protopterus annectens. Next base: position 169,953,250 of record NC_056748.1, read on the forward strand.
GCAAACGTGGGAGGACTATGGCTCACCAAGTTCGCAGACGACTGCAAACTGGGCCCTATAATCAACTCTCCAGCTGACACAAACATCCTTCAAAAAGGTCTCACAGAGACAGATAACTGGTGCCAGCGCCATGGTTTAAAGCTAAATGCCAAAAAATGTATAGTCATACCCTTTGGCAAAAACAATGTGCCCACAAATTACCACATAGGCGGAAACCCATTAAGTACTGAGAAAGTTATTAGAGACCTGGGGACCCAAGTTGACAGCAATCTCTCCTTTGAAAACCACATTGCCAAAGTGGTTAGAAAGACCTTCTACATAGCCCACCTCATCACGAAGGGTTTCACATCTAGATCAAGAGAGGTAATCGTGCCCTTTATTCATCCCTCATCAGGCCCATCATAGAATACAATGCCCCTTTTGGGATGTACCTTACCCGACACCTGCAGCAATTAGGAAGACCCCAAAAGTATCTCACCAAGAGGATCAAGGGTCTCAAACAGATGCCATATACTGCTCGGTTAAAAAAACTCCAGCTCTACTCAGTTGCATACCGCCTACTTCGAGGCGATCTATGCCTGACATACAAAGCTATGTCAAATCCAGAATTAATGGACATGCTCCACCTCAGTAAATCTAGATCCCTTAGAGCCACACGCTCGAGGGACTTGAACCTCAGCACAGAAATAAATAGAACTTGCTGGAGGGACAGGTTCATAACCCAGAGGCTCCTTCGCTCTGGAATAGAATTCCAGTTCATGTGAGGCAGAGCACCTCACTGAATCTCTTCAAGAAGAATCTCGACAAGTGGATGGGGGATCGTAGGTTTGTTCCAGGGATTACTCCTGTGTCACTATTAGACAGAGGCACAGTAAACTAAACCTTAAAAAAGGGCACAGTATACTCAAATCAAGGGGTGGCATAAGCCATACAGAATCGGGCTAGGCTTATAATTGCCCCAGGGCAGATAGCCTAGTATGAACCTATGAACCTATGAACCTATGGATGGATTCCCCTGCATCTGAATCCTCATAGGGTGGTATAGAAAATTCCTGATCAGAAGAGGAATCAGAATAAATAGAAACCTGATCTGAAGATTCATAATCAGTGTCTTGCCTAGGCTTCTTTTTGGGGGGGGGGGGGGTTGGGAACCCCTGATCAAGGTAATAAGTTCTTCAGCCATTTTGATCATCTGCTTTTTGGGCATAGAGGCCTGAGCATGTGGCTCATGCGTCTGTTTTTTAGCCTTAGAAGTTGCCTTTGACTTTGTTTTTGAAGCTGGCATCGGTTTTATATAGAAATGCTGAGGCCTGAAGACACCCTCAGAAGCCAGCGCCTGCTCAGCGGCTCTGGACCCATCCGAAGGAGAGACATCTGCGGGTACAATACTTTGAGAATCTCGTGGCATGCCGGATTCCACATGGGTCTCGGTAGAGGCCTGCGACTCGAAAGTAGCAGGTATCAGGGGCTGCGAAAGTGCCTCACTGAGTACCGGCGAACCGGCGACTGGCTTAGGAGAAGCTTCGTCATTGGCTTAGGACCTCGACAGTCTGTCTCTGTTCTTTTCTTTGCGTTTTTTGTGAACTCCGGTAGTCGGATTGCTATCCGATGACATTTCAGGGTAGTTAAATCTGTTTCAAAAATATTTTGAAGCAAAGATATACCGACGCTTAATAGTGCATTGGTTAAATCTAGCACAAAACCGACAGCAAGGCACGTTATGATCTGGGCCTAGGCAAGGAATACAGTACAAATGAAAATCCTTATGAGGTATTTGCTTCCCACAACTAATGCAATTATTAACTTTTACTGACATCGGTATGGAGCAAGACAAAGTTTCCCCAATGGGATACTTAGCTTTAATTGAAGACTTTGATTCTGAAACTCGAATTCGAAAATTTCAGGAGTCGGCCGACCGGCACTTGCGAACTGCTTCTGCTTCAGGCACCGCACGGCAAGAAAGACTAAAAAAATGGCATCAGCTGCCTGTTTTATATCCCTGATGACCTGACGTCATGGAAGAAGAGACAGCAACTGACACAGGACCCAAGACTTTGATATTCAGGCTGACTGAGGGCAACCTGCCAGCAGATTACCCAAATGTAATGACTGCAACAGTGAAACACGAAGAACATCTGCCTTTATCTTATTTATTTTGTACATTAATCTTTTTTCTTCATCTAGGTCAGAAAAAAATGTGTATGCCCTATCAGTCTTTGTATTCATATAAAAAAAGATCTTCCATTTGTATTTTGTGTCCCAGGGAATGTACTAGTGTTTCTCCTTATGAGTACCTCCCAGGCAAAATAGAATGTCTTTCCTGTTGTTCAAGTCCCAAATAAACATTTAATGTCTTCTCATGTAGATTCTTATGGAGGAAACTTTTTTCTTTAATTTCAAAAGGAATACAACCTGTTGTTACTCATCAATTCACTTTGTGTTCATTTGTTTAATTAAAATAAGATGTAATGCCCTACCTCTGGCCCAGTACTAAGGGAACCCCAATCCTCACCAATAGCACCAGTGGGGGACATACATATTTGGAGGATAACAGGTACACACACAGTAATTCCAGATGCAGCTCTCTGCATCAAGTGTAATTGCCCTTAAGAGCACACAGAGACCACAGTCAGTTCGGGCTGGTTTCTCCCTCTTTCTCCAGATTCCCAGTAAGACTCCACACTGGCACAGCTATAGAGTTGAGATCTCAGCTGAGTGACCAAGCCAAGACCTCCAGCACCCTCTCTGTCTAACCAGTGCTTTGTGTCCCTGCCTAAATAGCTAAAACACACTCTTTTGAGGTTTGAGTTACACACACCCACACACACACACGGGAAAGGCTGACACAGGTTTACTAGCTATGCCCCCTTCTGCCCAGCCTATAAGGTACTTTTCCCTGCCACCAGTCACTCCCTATCAGCTACTTTAAGGCCCTTAACAAAGGGTGCCCAATCTTACTGTGTAATGTTACTGTTAATACAAATGTTAGGTTGACCAAGAGCAAGGCTATTAGGAGTGGCACACAAAGTGTCACCAAACAAATATGCAAGTACTCCCAGAACTTAAATATCTCTAGACAGATCAGCCACAATGAAATGTTTAAATATATTTAATAATAAAAGAACAAGAAAAATGCTCAGTATATATTTATAGTTACATCACAGTTCAAACTCACAGGAAATATTTAAAACAGCATTGCAGGGCAGTCTCAAATAAATAAAGAAAAACATATAAGCTAAGCTTTCTATATTCCTGATTGTATCTAAGAGAATTACACCTTAATAACTTACTTCAAAACAAGCAAGACAGACATGGTGAATGTATCTTGATGTTGTCAGGTCAAAGACAAAATACACAATAAAGTCTCTTACTAAGAGACTTCCCAAATTAACATCTCAAATATTACTGCTGAGATAGCTTGCAGAATGACATCATTTCTTGTCATCTGACCCTATTCCAGGTGAAAACCCCACTGATACAGTTGGTAGCATTTAGCATCTACCTGTGAAAATTCATAGACAAGGGTTTTTCTTAGATCTAAGGCAGGTCCTAGAAGTCATAAAACAATAAAATATTTCGAAGACAATACAGAAAACTTCTAGTTCTAGACATCGTGTCTGTTACTGCACTGAAACTGAAAGATAACATCCTTTAATTATGTGGCCAAAAAGTAATTTTTCTGAAGTTAACAACTTGTGTTCCAGTATCCATTGTTAAAATATATACAGCTAAACAGCTACAATAGTGCAGGTACATTTCTGTTCTAATCCAGTAGGGCATGCTGTGGTTACATCTTTAAACAGCACTTTGTACAATATCTCTTCAGCACATATTTCTGTATAAACCATCTTATATGACATACAGTTCTAATACATTGGTAAAACAAGCATATGAATCACATTTATATTCACAAATGACATAATTATTTACAAAATTCCTGATAGCCGGGCTGGCAGTATCTGCTATCATGTCATAAGACATGACATTTTTCTTTTCTAGTATGGAACTTAAGTTAGGTGACACCTAACCTTCTGTAACATTCATTTCAATTCTTTATAACAAAACAAAACAAACAAAAAAAAATCAGCATCATGCCATATATATCAATAAACCATGTTTAAGAAAAGAAAACTAAGTAAAGGCTCATATCTTATAGGATCATAGGAAGTTACTAGGCTATTGGCCCTGAGGCCCTTTTAAGCCTAGCCAAGAGTTTAGCTCATGCATAGACAAATCAGCACGTGATGCCCCTGTCCAGCAGGGACACGGGTGGAATCCCAGGGATGTATTTTTTATTTCCCATCCTGTTATCCAGGTTGCGCTTAAAAAGTGGTAAAGAGGTACTCTGCTTGATGTGGAGAGGGAGTCTATTCCATACATGGGGGAGTCTCTGGGGCACAAATCTGTCCTGCCAACAAGTCCTATTGATGTCACAGACCAGGCTGAGGCTGCGAGTGTGGGTTACTTGAGTGCAGCTTGACTTGCGGAATGTAGCAGTCCCATCAAGGCGGGTTCTGAGATCTCCTTGTATGCCAGACAGAAGTCACCTTAGAGGAGTCTGTATGAAACAGAGTAGAGGGATAGAGCTTTTAGCCTATCTGTGTATGGTAGACTTTTAAGGCCCTGGATTCTCCTGGAGGAACCACTGTGGTCTTTCAAGCTGCTGTATGTGCTTTGCAAGGTACATGCTGAATGGGGCATTGTACTCAATAACGGGCCTTATAAGGGAATAATACGGGGATGTTATGACCTCTTTGTCCCTGGATGAGATACCCTTACTTATGAGGTGGACCATGTAGAAAGCTTTCTGTACAGTGGAAGCAACATGGTGGTCAAAAGTCAGGTTGCTATCAATCTGGGGGCTGAAATCCCTCACAACTGACTGCGTGCTTAGGACATCGTTATTAATGGGATAATTTTTGGTGACATCACTCTCCCCAAAGGGGAGAGTCTCATTCACTTTTTTTTCACTCTTTGGTCTTGTTCACTTTTTTTTTGAAAAGATAAACAACTTTTTTCATATTTTCATTCTTCTTCTTTAAATCAGTTCACTGAATTTTCATCACTTCCTAGCTCCTACCCTGTTCAGGTTTTTTATTTCTCTCCTTGACTACCTATTGCCATCTTTTTGAATGTGTTCAGCTTTTGTTCAGTAAATATGAGTGTGTGGGGGGACTAGTTGCTTTGGGGTAGTTCTACTTGTCCGGCAAGTTCTGGAGTCTATGATTCGATCCTAACTTGTGGTTATGAAGCTTACACATTCTTCATATGTCTGAGTTTTCACAAGGTACTATAGTATTCCCAAACCTCTTAAAGACCAAGCCATTTACTTAGTCAGGCAGTCTGTACAATAAATGCACTAACAAATAATTAGAATTTTAGGCACAGCCTATGCAATACAACAAAAAAATGATTTATACAAAGGAGCCAGAGTTGATGAGATGATGAGAGTTGGTGGAATGGACATTCCCATGACTGTCACCAACCTGATGTTTGACAGGACAGGAAGTGACAGTGGCAAACTTTGTTAAACGAAATGGCAGGAATATTTGTGAGCAAAATCTGAACAAATAGTAGAGTGTGGGGAAACGTAATAAAGTTTCCAACATTGTCACTGTCTTGTAAGTAAAGCAACATGTAGGTGTGAACAAGGCATCTAAGGAGTTTGAGAGTTTTAGATGTGCTTTGAATATCGATACCCAATTTCCAATATGGATCTAACATTTCTTCTAGGTAGTTTATGTTGTGCCCAATCACAGATGATATATTATTAAAAAGTATACATTTTGGGGATGTTAGCACATGCAGTGAAAATGTATATTTCAACATAACTGGATTAAGAAAGAGGTCAGAGTGTTTAAGTCAGTGCTGGAGAGTCATGAAAGTAGAATGCAGATCATTTTCAGCCTCTGATTGCATGGTGACTGAAAAGGGGAATGTCTTGTTACCTGCACACTGACACTGCCTTTCTGTCTGTTCTGCACACTATGAACAAAAATCAAGAAAATTACAGAGCCAAGGAATTAGCCTTTAGGCATTCTGCAGACAATAATTGAGGGTGTGGCTATATTTTATTATTAATGTAATGCATCAGTTTTAATGTTATCTGTAAATGAGTCAAAGTACTCTTGAGTGAATGCTTACCTAGATAATATAATTGTATCGAAGACCTTTGTGAAGTTTAAAAATAAAGCACCTACCGTCCTCCCCTTATTAATCTCTGTGCCAATAACTCTGTGATGGATAGTGTTACTTATACTCCAATATTTGGATGGATATGAGAACGTTCATAAAGTCTGCATTAATGTATGAAAATGATACATTGTGTATTACCTCTTCTAGTAACATTAGGGAAGACAGTAAAGTGCACAGCCAGTGCATTGTTTCTCATGGGCTTCTTTCATAAACAGCTTGTTCATATAGTATGGGTGCAGCTATTTGTGATACTTTGGTAAAATAAGGCTGTAATATGTGACCCTAGTTATTACAGACCACTGTAAAACAGTTTAGGGGGCAGCCAGTCTGGTACAAGTGAATCATGAGGTTTACGCTTTACTGGAGTGAGCAATGCAGGTAATGGTTACAATTTGTAATCTGCAGTATCCATGTCATAACAGACTGTACTTTCTAGTTGCTGGGTTTTACAGTTATTTTATTTTAGCATGATATCTGTAAAGAATTCTGGTAATTCTTTAACTTTACTTGTTGATAAGAGAGGTGGGAGTGGGCTGGATATTTGGTTTTGCCAGTACACAAAAGTTGTGATGTCAGTCCAGAATGATTTGGGACTTGATACAAAATATTTCTGTAGGTCACTGAAGTATGTTGTTTGGGCTACCTTATGTTCACATGATCATAGGATCATAGTCTTTGGACCATTTACAACTTGCCACTGACCACCTATAGAATGAACCTCCTCTTTTGAGGATGGCCAAACCAGTTAAGCCAGGATGAATTTGTGAATACCCAGCCAACTGTCCAGTTCCTGTTTGAGGGAAGATAAAATATCACAGTGCTTAATTTGCAATGGGAGTCTTTTCCAGAGGTGGGAAAAGGTGCTGTGTAATGAATGTTTCTCTTTACCTTGTTTTATCTCTTGGTGACAATTTAGATCCATTGTTCTGGTACTCAATTTGTGGAGATACAAAAGATCTTGGTCTAATTGGGTTTCTAATGGTTCAATAGGCACATTATAGATCTCCCAGATACTGAATAAAGGGACAGCACTTTAAATCTGTTTTGGTAGCTTAGGGGTTTTAAGCCAGTGATTTTCTTAGGAAACTCTGGGGTCCTTCAGGTAATTTGATGTGACTAGTGAGATGCATTCCCAAGGGATACTGTATTCGATAACTGGCCTAACCACTGCTGAACATATTTTTTATTAATTTTATTTAACATTTGTTTACCAAGAAAGTCTGACTTGGAACAAAGCCAACTTTAAGTGGAGGCCCAGGAAGAAGTGCTCCAGATGCATGTCTTTGTATTGTGGGAGGAAATCGGAGCACCCAGAGGAAACCCACACAAATGAAGGGAGGACATGTAAACTCCACACAGAAGGCACCCCATCCGAGAATCGAACTGGAGAACCTTTTCTGTGAGGTGACAACGCTACCATTGTGCAGCCACAATATGTAACACATACACTAAAGACCCTGATATTTAGTTAGCATCCACTCTATTGCAAAAAATGCATCTGATATGCCATAAACTAGAAGGACTGGAAACAACTGTGGCAAACATCTCTCAGATGCAATGCACACTGAACTCCACTGAGCAGCAACAAAGTAAGAGAACTGGAGGATGAATATAAAACTATTAGCTCTGAGCATAAAGATCTACAAGATCAAGTAATGACATCTGAAAAAAAAAAAAAAAACTCAAGGCATTATTTTCAACTAAGTTAGTGGACTTCAAAGCCTGATGAAGAAAGAAAGAGTTGAGAGTAACAGGACAAAAGGAAAGGTCTTGAAAGTATAGAGGAAGACATTTTATCTACAGTTCTGAAATCCAAAACTGCTGCAAATGACTATATTCCATCGACTAAATACTAAATATCACATTGCTTATACTACCAAGATGCCCAGACCCATCATGGTGGTTCATTTAGATGGAGCGTTATCCACTTTTTGCTGAGCTCCCTCACTAAGCTGTCAAACAAAGAAAACTTTCCCAGAACTTTGCTCTATTATATGACAAAGGAAGATTAAATCTATATATATTTATCCTGCCAAATTTAAAATCCCTTGATTTTGAAGCCTACGTCTCTGGTCACCAAATTTAGAATCCCTTGACTTTGAAGCCAATGTCTCTGGTCACCAAATTTAGAATCTCTTGATTTTAAAGCCAACGTCTCTGGTCACCAGATTTAGAATCCGTTGATTTTTAAAGCCAATGTCTCTGGTCACCAAATTTAGAATCCCTTGATTTTGAAGCCAAAATCTCTGGTCACCAAATTTAGAATCCTTTCATTTTGAAGCCAACGTCTCTGGTCACCAAATTTAGAATCCCTTAAATTTGAAGCCAGCCACAAGTTAAAGTACTTCAAGTATTATAAGCTTTAATACTCCCTACATCTCTGGATGTCTCCCCCTCCTTTGCCCTTGAAGTGGAAGCTATGTACAATATCCAAAATGGAGTTTGGACTTTTAATAGACTGTTTTATGTTACTCACCTTTTCCTTATTTGCACAGGTGTGGTGCAGGCTTTTTGCATTACTACTCAGATTTCATTGGATTAAAGGTATGGTGATTTGTTTTGTTCACCTTAATAAAAAAGTATTGTCATGAAATTAAAACTGTTATGCATTAATATAAATGGTGTACATATTTTTTTCAAAATTAAAAAAATACATGAAATTTATAAAAAAACAAAATCATGACGAAAATATATTCCTGTTGCAGAAAACACATTTTGCTGAAGAACTTTGCAGGAATTTCAATCACAAACATAGATGAATTAAAATAATAAATAACCGTTATGGTACAGACAGCACTGATACAGCTGTTATTTTAATTAAGGGATGCTGTGCAGGTACAATTAATGCTGTGTATCTGGGTATAACAGGTATATAACAGGTAACAGGTAAGGTACTTGCTATACTTATAACATGTGAGAGAATAAGACAATGACTGGTCTGTTTATAGGCCAGTCTATGATTATCAAACCTTTTTTAAGATTATATTGCTGTTGCACTGTAATACAGTACCTTTAGAGTATCATAGTTGTTGTAGGTGGGGACTGGAATGCCATACTTAATAGTGAAAAAGATAGATGTGTTCCACCTGATAAAATATATCAGCTACACCATGATAACTGACTTAAATATTTTACTCAGCAGGAAAATTTAGTACAAGCTTAGTGAGTTAAACATCCAAATGCATCTGTGTAAACAAACATATCTTCCAAAGATGGATTTTTCACCAGAATAGACTATTTTTTCTCATCTGTTAACAATACGCAGAGTTGTCAGTTTCAGAATTTCATTTTATGTCTTTTCACTGACAACACAGCTATTAATGGTAACATCTCTACTTTTAGACCTACAGAATTGTGTTATAAAAGGAGGATGTATGCAGACTGGTTTGTTTCATAAGTTTTTTGTAATAATAAAAGACTTTAGAAGATTTTGGTTACACAATTCAAAAAACGTCTCTATAAAAATAAATTGGATGCTTTTATGGTTCCATGATAACTTTTACAGTTCATTACAGTCATTAAATTATTAGATGATGAGATAGTGGTCCTTTTAAAATTTTTGTCAGTTATTTATGATAAATACTTACACACTGAAAGATACTGCGGTGGTGGTGCTGCGGTAGCGTTGTCGCCTCACAGTAAGATGTTGTCCTGTTCGATTCTCAGCTAGAGTGTCTTCTGTGTGGAGACATGTGTGAATGGGCATACCTTCATTGAAGGTTGTGCGTCAGGGTTGGCAACTTTGTACGGAAAAATCTACTGCCAATCATTAGCAGACTGGAGCTCTGCTGTGGCAACCCCTAACCGGGAAAAGCCGAAAGACACAACAACTTACACACTGAAAGAGAAAATAGAAAAAGGGAAAACACAGGTAGGATTGGCAATATGAAAACAATGGCTTATCAAAAGCTTCTTATGTTCTGACAAGATTGATAAAGTTTTGGCAGCACAATGTTGAAAACAATACGGTTAAAAGTTAGTAATAGAAATTTATGAGAATAAACCGATAGAAGTCAGTGAGCAAAATGAACTTAATAAGGTCATAGCAGATGACTTCCAAGCTTTGTACAATTAACAATGGAAACAAGTTTGTAACTTGATTAATGATTAGAATAAGAAAACCTTTTCCTTTGAACAACAGTTTTATTTTGTTCCTATAACTATTCAGGTTATTTAAACCAGCATTATGGAATTAAAGAAAAATAAAGGGCCTCATCTAGATGGATTTATAGCTGAGTTTTACATGCCCTTTAAAGATGAACTAGTCCATATTCTTCATCCAATAATCTAATTTCTAATGGTTCCTGGATGGAATCCACCAGAATCCATGTATTTAGCTGAAAACAGTTTAATTCACAAAGAGGAGAAAACTGGTTTTGCCTGAAAATTATAGATCCATTTTTGTGTTAAACATAGATTACAGAATCATAAGTAGAATTAGAGCTAAAAAAATGTTCAGCACATCAAGAACTTGTGCTTTTTTTCACAGTTTTGTTTGCCGTGTTTGACCTACACATGATGTCTACAAATACTTACACACATTAATTTACCATGTAAAGCAAAACAATAACAATTGAACACATGCCGACTTAATTAAATTAAAATAGATGCCTAAAAAGCATCTGATTACATTAAACAGAACATATACAGAGAATGTTCTTAAGTATGATGCATTACCACAGTATTTCATTTCAATAATTCAAAATTTAAATTCTACCACATTCATCCAGATCAGGATACTTAATATACTTGTCAATACATTTGAAAGTAGGACTGGTATTAGACAAGGATGCCCAATGTCTTCCTCTTTACTTGCTGCTACAGTAAACCCATTACTATATAAATTACATAACTGTTTAACTTCCATTACTTTAGGCAATAATACACATGCATTAACTACATATGCTGATGACACAATTCAGTAATACTTATATGCCAGATATTCAGAAAATATAAAGTTAAACAAATGTTAATGACATAATCGGCTATGTTATTAATGATGATAAATCAGAAGGAATAACATCATAGAGTTCTAATATACTTTCAAATAACGAATAGCTTTATATTCCTATTGTCATAAATTTTCAGGTATCAAATTCAGTAGAAGATACAGCAATATTCTAAATGATACTTATAACTATTAAAGTAAAATCGTGAACGCAGTGGTTTAAACTATAAATTTTTCTCATTAATGGGATGAGTCAATATACTTAAAAGGAAGGCACTAACAATCTGTTTACTCCTACTACAATACCTATTATTATTTCCCACAGTTACATTTTACAATAAATGAAAACATGTCCAAAAATGTTAATATAGGGGAGGTACACCAAGAATTTTGTAGTAAGTAACCTGTGCTCCTATAAGTCACAAAAGGTTATCCTTGCCAGATAATTTTAAATATGTCACTCCAACAGCCTTCTTAAATATTGTAAATATCCAATATAAAAGTGACTTTGAACACGACGCATATAAAAAGATTATACGTTCTGGTATTTATCCACTGCCATCAACTTTCTTCATGGGTTTTGTTGAAAACATATTTCTGAAAGATGTTCAGCCTTATAAAATAGAGATTAAAAGTTTATTTAAGGGGCAAGCTTGAGTAAGCTCTGGAGTGAAAATATTTTATTTTATTTAGTGGAATATGGCTGCTTTAATTAAATATTCAACAACATGAAATCGGAACTCGCACTGCAGGGATCACTACTTGTGCTGACACAGAAGAACTAGCCTAAAGTAAAAGTGAACATGGACACACTGTGGAAGTGTTCTTTTCCAGACACTGATTTCTGCAGCATGGCAGCCCCAGCACCTGAGATTCCATTTCATGATATGGGACTCAAAGATTCATCCAATTGAAAGACGCAAGATAGCCCAGTTACTGAAATCACTCTTTTAACTACTTCCGTCAAACAACTACAATTGTCGATGGAATGATTTCAGGCATCTTTGTATGACCAAGTACAAGATATTAAATGCACTGTATTGGCTGCTGTTGAATGCAGCGGCAAACTGGAGTGAACTAACACGATATATATTGCTGAGACTTACAGCCGCAGAACATATCCTTTGTGTTTGATTTCACTCAGACTCTGCATTACTGGGTCAATGATGACAAAAATAAGGGACACTGCAATAACATTAGAATACTGCAGCTCCAAGAAGGACCAAAACATGGATCCCTAGCACCCCAGGTTTGGACCCCTATTCTAAACTAGTGCTGAAGTGTGCACATCAGCCTCTTGCCCCCGTGCCTCAGTGCTCCCTCTAGGCCAGTAATTGTCTGATTTCTATCATTTCAGCAAAAGGAGCAGGTTTTAAATATAACCTTAGAAGTTAAAAAAGGCATTAAGTACCCAGCTATGAAAGTCAAGTTCAGTAACACCTCCTCCAAGCAAATTATTAAGAGGAAAATGCGTCATCCCTTAATTCAGTTCCTGAAAGTGAAAGAGATAAAAGCCTCAAAGGTTTATTCAGCTAGACCAACAATTATGTTGTCCAAGGCTCTCATGTTTTCCAGCAGACCGAGCAAGTTATTACCTGTTTAAAACAGAAGCTCAACATCACTGTTTTGGGTGGCTTGGATTGAAACCCTACATTTCACAAAAAGGAACCATATTGTTGCTGGACCTTCTATTGCCTTCACAGTTCCTAAGAGATCTAAATATTAAGTGAAAATGGTTTCAATCTCAATCACAGGGCACTTAAGAATGTTTAAAGCTGTGTGCAAGATTGTAATGTGGCATTTGCTTAAGTCAGGAGTCTGATTGTAAGTGTACGACTATTCTCTTACACTACAACAACTGCTATGATTTCTACCTGTGTATGCAGCCATTTATTGCACAATACATAAGTCAATTTCATCACCATCTTATATTTTGGACAGCATTGCTGCATTTTTCATTTCCTTCTGTTATATATGGGTCTAGAGCTCCTCTCTCTGCATAGTTACTAGTCGGATCCATGTTTATGGACTTCTCCTCCTGGAACAACAGTTAGGGGATGTCAGAAGTTAGATGCACCACATAACCTTGTAGTTCATGTAATGCTATATATCATTCTATACTGTTTGTTGCTATAGACCTGGGTCATACAGTTTATTACTAACTATAGTATATAGGCAGTTACCAACTGCTTTTGGGGAGTTCACCAACATGCACAGTTATTGTCTAATAGCAAGGTTTTGAAACATTTCTTGGTGTAGCATTACTGGAAGAGTTATTCTATGGACCGACAGGCAGGGGAGCAAATAGCATTATTTAGCAGTACATCTAGATCAAGGTACTTAATGTTAATGGGATAAATTCCCAGTTAAATGGGCTTGACTTCACACCTGGGTAAGACAACGCTCCCCAGACCTCCTTTTACTACAGGAGACACAGACATTCACCATGTCAAGTTATCCTCCTGGGGATACTGTCTATTTGTCTCCTCAGTGCGTTCATCTGCCAAGCATACAGGATAGTTATTTTACTTAAGAATACTTGCTAATTTGTAAAAAAAAACACTGGGTATGTTTTTCCCTTCCAGGGGTGAGACAATGGAGGTAATTCTTCACATGAGTCATAGAATTTTAACTTTAGTCTCCATTTATTTGCATCCAGTAGAGAAGCAGGTCATATTTTCATCTTTATTCAGGACTGTGGTGGTGGCTCTTTAGTAACTGTCAAAGACTATAAATTCATTACCGATTCCCAGGATACTTCAACAGCCAAGCCATTTAATTTAGTGCCTGTCATTACATTTCTTAAAGAATGGACTCAGGATTTGTCTCTAATGGATCTGTCCACTTATTCTTCTCATGGAACAGTTCAATACAATCATTACCTATGACTTCACACGTCTACTAGGACTGGTAGGTTATATCTTATGGATACTCAACTGGACCTATGTCTGACATTTACACTGAACCCATGTATTTCTTGGATCATGATGCTTTTTTTTTTCCAGCCTGGGATTTTCTACCCCCTAACAACTGGAGACATCCTACATATTATACTTGGTACCTGGGTTTTACTAATTACTGCGGTGGTGGTGCTGCAGTAGCGTTGTCGCCTCACAGTAAGACATTGTCCTGTTCAATTCTCAGCTACAGCGTCTTCTGTGTGGAGACATGCGTGAATGGGCGTACCTTCGTTGAAGGTTGTGTGTCAGGGCTGGCAACTCGGCACGTAAAAATCTACTGCCAATCATTAGCAGACCGGAGTTCCGCTGTGGCGACCCTTAACCGGGAAACCCCGAAAGACACAACAACAACAACAACAACCACCTGGGTTTTACTAATTACTTGACTGAAATCACACAATCATTTTTAACTGTTCTTACCTGGAGAGTATTCCATGCATATTCTTTGGGATTGTTTTAAGGCTATGCTATGCTATGCTAAGTTTTGGACTAACAGGGTCACGGCAAAGATGGAACAATGATCTAAAAACTTTACAAGAACAATACCCACTAACTCTTAAAAAATCTGTTCTTAAAACCTCTAGCTTGACAAGGACCCTTGTCCAGCTTAAAGAAAAAATACAGGATATCATTAACAGGAAAACTGAAATCGTTTTACACAGGCTTCCCCATCAATATTATAAGGTTTCTCCTCATGTATATTCTAGGTTAGCTAAGGGGAGTAAAATAAATGCAAACACTTTTTCACTTTTACCTCTTCGGGCAGGTACCAAACCAATGGGCAACACACACGTACAGAGGTCAAACCAATGGGCACCATACACTTACAGAGGTCAAACCAATGGGCACCATACTCTTATAGAGGTCAAACTAATGGGCACCATAATCTTACAGAGGTCAGATCAATGGGCACTGTACACTTACAGAGCTCAAACTAATGAGCACCGTACAACACAGGTTTTAACCACATTCCAGGAATATTATCAAGGCATATATAATCTTAATCCCTCTACTGTAACTCGTACTTCTCATAGTCTTTAACCTAATCTTCAGTTCCTCAAGATAATTACCTTAATTCCGGATCAAGAATTAAATCTTAAGAAATCCACGATTTTGACACTATTAAAACAGTTCCGGCAGCACTGGTCCTCCCAACGATGTTTATAAATTACTTCCATCACTGGCTATCAGTCTCCTTTTCAATGCCTGTTTTGTGGCATTTTCTCAAGCAGCTATAACCCCTAACGGCAGATAATCTATGTTCCTCCCGATACCCAGAAAAGATCCTGCAGACCCAGCTACTCTTCTCGATAGTGATAACAAAATCTAGATGGACATGTGGGCAGCTCAAATAACTCCCTTATCAAGTTGGGTTTGTCAAAAGCAGATCATCCTGGAGTCATACCTTAAGGGTTGCTCTATGGTTTGAGAAGGGGATCTCAATAACATGCAGACTGCATTAATTTCTGTCGATACCAAAAAGGCATTTGATAACATAGGTTCACAGGAGGTAACTAGGCTAGCGGCCTTAGAGCCCTTACAAGCATAGCCATGTTAATCCAGAGCTGCCTCAATTGTCCTTGGTTAAATGACATAATTTGCAGAATGAGTCTATGATAAACACCAACTACTCCTGCCCATGACAGACATAGTTGTCTCCCCTGGGGTGGATTTGTGGTCTCCCATCCATTTGTCCAGGCTGCACCTGAATAGGGTCAGTGAGGAGCTCTGCTTCATGTGAATTAGAAGTTTATTCCAAAGTAGTGCCAATCTCTGGGAGATATACCTGTCTCTCCAGCATGTTCTGTTAATGTCACAGGCTAGGTTAAGATCCCTAGAACTAGTGCCATTTGACTTGTGGATGTGCAGCATATAAATCAGGGCAGGGTCAGAGACTGCCCTGTAGGCCAGGAACAAGTCATCTCTCAGCAGCCTATACGATACAGAATGCAGTGACAGGGCTTTCAGTCTGTACACATAAGTCATGGTTTGGAGGCTCTGTATTTTCTTGTAGAGAAACCTCTGTGGGCTCTCCAGCTGATGTAGGTGTCTGGTGAGGTACATAGGTTGGTACTAGGCTATTGGCCCTAGGGCCTTTACAAGCCTTGCCATAACAATTCCCTGGAAATTTCTTCCCACAATATTTACTTCCCTGTACCCCTGTCTAGCAGGTCGACCAACGTGATCCCTGGGGTGAATTTCCTATCTCCCATCCAATCGTCACGGTTCCTTTTGAAGAGGGCCAAGGAGGCGCTCTGCTTGACATGTATGCGCAGTCTATTCCAGAGTATGGGGAGCCTCTGGGTCGGGAACCTATCCCTCCAGCATGTTTTGTTCATTGTGATGACAAGGTTTAAATCCCTGGAGCATGTGGCTCTGAGGGATTTGGGATTTCTTTAAGTGGAGCATGTCCAACAGCTCAGGGTTTGACATGGCCTTGTATGTTAAGCAGTGATCACCTCTGAGTAGACGATATGCCACAGAGTACAGCTGGAGTTTTTTAGATGGTCAGCATGGGGCATATGCTTTAGGTCTCTGATTCTTTTAGTGAGGTATTTCTGTGGCCTTTCCAGCTGTTGCAGATGTCTTGTGAGGTACATACCAAACGGGGCGTTGTACTCTACACTGGGTCTAATGAGGGATGAGTACAGTGGGACAATGACCTCCTTTTTTCTGGATGAAAAGCCCTTAGTGATGAGGTGTGCCACATAGAAGGATTTCCTGACTGTTGTGGCGATGTGGTTACCGAAGGTGAGACTACTGTCCACCTGTGTCCAAGTCTCTCATCACACTTTCAGTGTTTAGTGTAGAAGGAAGCAGTGTACCTTATTAATGGTTTGATGAAGGTCATGTACAGTGGAGTTGTAACACCCTTAGACCTGGATGCAATGCCCTTACATATCAAATGTGTAACATAGAAGGCTTGCCTTACCACTGTGGAAACTCAGTGGTCAAAGTTCAGATTTCTATCCACCTTTGTTCCCAGATCTTACACCATTGGATTTGAACTTAGGGGGTGCTGTCAATATTGTAATTTGCAGGGATTCCTCTTTGCTAAAGGGGATAATGCAGTGTTTTGTGTTTAGTTTTAGGCAATGGCTTTGGCACCTGTCACTTGTCCATATTAGCCCCTTCTGTAATATGTTAACATCATTGGGGGACTCAATGGGGCAGCCCCGGTGGTGCAGTGGTTAGCATTGTTGCCTCACAGCAAGAGGTTCTCCGGTTTGATCCTCGGCTGGGGTGCCTTCTGTGCGGAGTCTGCATGTCCTCCCTGTGGTCACGTGGGTTTCCTCCAGGTGCTCCGGTTTCCTCCCACATCCCAATGACATGCTGCAGGTAGATTGGACACACTAAATTGGCCCTAGGTGTGAGTGCGTGTGTGTGCCTTCTGTGGAAGGTTGGGCACCGGGCTGGCAACTTTACACTGTAAAACTCCACTGCCAATCATGAGCGGAAAGTTGATCCACTGTGGCGACCCCTAACCGGGAAAAGCTGAAAGAAGAAGAAGAAGAAGACTGGGGGACTCAATGATTGTGATGAATTTGCTATCATCAGTGAACCTGGTAAGCCAAAGGCTGTCTACTTTAGCAAGGACTTCCAAGAAATATATTTCAAACAGTAAAGGGCCCAACACAGATTTTTTAGGTATAGGTTCATAGGTGTTTACTAGGCTAACGACCACAAGGGCCTTTTTAAGCCTAGCCATGCATCCCATATCTCTGACAAGTTCTGATACCCTTGATAAGTGTAAGCATGGGCCTGGTAGATGATCCATTTACAGGTCTCCTCTTTGCATTAAAGACATAGGTGCCAAACCAGGGATGAATTTCCGGTTTCCCAGCCAATTTTCCAAGTTGCACTTGAATTGGGTTAGGGAGAAACTCTGCTTCACATGGATGGGGAACCTGTTCCATAGACGGGGTAGTCTCTGGGATACATACCTATCTCTCCAGCAGGTCCTATTTATATCACAGGTACGGTTTAAGTCTTTAGAATGGGTAATTATGGTATTGTCTGTTTTGTGGATATGCAGGAGGCCCATCAGAGTGGGGTCTGACAATGCTCTCTATACCAGGCATAGATCTCCCCTCAAAAGACTGTAGGAAACAGAATACAGGGATAGGGCCTTGAGGCAGTCTGCATATGACATATTACATATGCCCTGTATTCTTTTAGTGAGGAACCTCTGTGGATGTTCCAGTTGTTGGATATGCCTGGTTAGGTACATATCAAAGGGGGCATTGTACTCAATGATAGGTCTGATGAATGCTGAATACAGTGGAACAATGACTTCCTTGGACTTAGAAGTCATACCTTTGTTTATAAGTTTTGCAGCGTAGAATGATTTCCTCACCACTGTAGACACGTGATGATCAAAGGTTAGATTATTATCTATGTGTGTCCCTAAGTCCTTGACTACTGGGTCAACTCTAAGGGGTGTGTTGTCAATATGATAGTTACCAGGGATGGATGACTTCCCAAAGGATACTATTATGCATTTCTTGGCATTTAGTTTTAGTCCACGTCTCTGACACCAGTTGTTTGTCTGTGCCAGTCCCTCCTGAAGAATATTTGTGTCAGTGTGAGATTCAATGACAATGACGTCCTAATTTACAATCATCTGCAAATTTAGTCAGTCAGACACCACTGACACTGGCCTTGACTTCTGAGAAGTAAATGCCAAAAAGGAGCGGTCCAAGGACTGATCCCTGAGAGACTCCACTTGTGACTGGCCTCTTTGTAGAGGTGGACTCCTCAATTCTAACTTCCTGAGTCCTGTGAGCCATTTGGCTATCCACCGAGTGACATATGGGCTTGTACCTAACCTCTTGAGTTGGTCAACAATGCCCAAGTGAGGTATTTTGTCAAATGCCTTGGCCAGGTCAAGGTAGGCAGTGTGAACGATTTTGCCCTCATCCATTGCTTTGGTGACCTTCTCAAAGAAGTACACCAGGTTGAGTAGGCATGATCTGCTGCTGACAAAATCAAACTGGGTTGGGTCCAGTCTGGAGGTTTACTACATCTCTATTTATCATCTCCATGATAATTCTTTCCATGGCTTTGCATATAAGGCTAGTGAGACTTATGGGTCTGTAGTATCCAGGGTCTGTAGATGGCCCATCTTTGTGCAGAGGGATGACAGTTGCCTTTCTTCATTCATGAGGCATGAAGCCTGTTTGGAGGCTACAGTTAAATACAAAACCACAAAAAACTACTTTAATTAAATAAAATAAATTACTTTTTAAATACATTACTGGAATGCCAGTCAAAATCCAAGTATAAAAAAAACCAGAAGCACTCAACTCAAACTACTTCTCCTTGCACTGCAGTTCTAATTATAATATATTCAGCTTATTAAACAGTAACAACTGCTGAAGAAATCTGATGTGTGATACCCCACTAAAATGTTGTAAAAAAAAAGACCAAAATGAAAAGCAAACAAGAAACAAGCTCAAGATACATTAAAGGATTACTGTGTACAGGTTTATGGACCACATTGACATTCTGTTTGGTTCTTTGTTTAAAAGTAGAGATGACTGGAAGTCTCAAAGTGTAAAGAACTTTAAAAAATAATGAAAATAATTAAATCCTTGGAGCTTTATACCACCCAATTCATTATCTTCTATGCAATGCAGTGCAAAGCTTTCACAGGTGGCAATTCTTTAACAGTATGCTTATTAAGCTTACTTGCATCTACCGATGTCAGACAAGTTTACTTAAGGTCATTAAAAGCATTAAGGCTTAAACACAGAACAACAGCAGGCAACACACAGGCACAGTAATCAGACCATTCTGCAAAATCAAGGACAGATGAAAAGCCACTGTGAGTACTTTGCAGTGTGTCCTCTCCCCATCAAGGTAGATACAACTACTCCTTGCCTTGCTTGGACATCCAGAGTCACACTGGGGAGGGGTGGGGTGCACAACAAGTGTCACAATTTGAAATCTCTCTGACTGTGTGATGGCCCCTGTTGTGTCATGCCTCTCCAACTTCAAGGCAGGAAATCTGGACAAAGCCATACACAGAAGTGGGACAAAGGCACAACAAGAAGACAATTTAAATATTATTCTAATAAACTTAAAGAAGATAATAGAATAGGTCTTGCATTGAGTATGGAATTTTCTGAAAATTATATAATCTGAAACTCAAATGTCTGTTTTTTTTCTAACTTCAGTCTTTAGTGATTTTGTCACTAATTTGCCAAAAACTACAATGATGCAAAATATAAAATAACCTGTCAAAGAAGGGACACTTTAATATTAGTACTGCTACCTTGAGCAGCTGACAAAAAAAAGAATCTACATGCATCATTTCAATCTATACTTTGATTATTACAGTTATTTCTTAATTGTAATACCCCTCCATGTTCTTCCCAAAATTGCTATTTTGTGCATTTTTATGAAGGTTATGAAGTCTGAAACTTATATTTAGTGACTTCTGGCAAATCATTTAGGAATTAAAAACTAATTTTATGAAAATCTATTCATTCTTTGAAAATCTGACAGTTGGGGAGTATAGTTCAGCTGGGCCTGTCTGAGTTTGCTGCCTTCCCCCTGACAAAATAATGGTTGTTGAACTGGAGCCTGCAGCCATTCCAGACAATTATACTTAGCTATTTCACTCACATACATAACACTAATACATGCATACTACTTTACTTCAATGATTGGACTTCATTTAGAGATTTTTGTTTTTGTATTTTACTAAACACAACATTAAATAATCCTGTTAAACAAAAACATGCACACTGAAAACTTAGCATTAAAACTTTTCCTTGTAAATATGCACAATTCTACACAGCACACCTTTATCAGTAAATATGCACAATTCTACAGTCCCAGTGAATTCAATTCTTTTCTTAGCATCAACCAAAAAGGTTGTGCTACTATGTATTCTGAAGAAACATGAAGTTTGAAATTCAAATGATTCAGAAACCTGAAGTCTGAATTCAAATGCCTGTCAATTTTACTACCCGGACAGAACAAAACCAATTTTCAGAATGGCAGGGCACCAGAGCAAAATCCACACAAGACAGGCAGGAACACAAACACTCACACAGATGCAGACTCCAGGCAGAAAAAACCCCACCAACCTGGGCTGTGAGGCAAATATATATAGCTGTGCACAAATGGCAGGGCACCAGAGCAAATCCACACAAACACAGGCAGCATTCCCTACACACCACCCATAAACACCTGGGCATTTTTCACACACACACACACACACACACACACACACACACACCGAGATCCCTGAGGCACTGTCCCGGTCCTGCTGCTCCTCTTGCAGTCGGCCATAATCCTGGCGGGTCTGTGCACTGTAAAGTGCACAGGCGAGCTGTGTCCCCCCTATGGGGAGTTTGAGGGCTGCAGTCCCGGCGCCCCTATGCCCTGCCGCCCCTGGTTAAATAGTAATTCCAGAGGCCCTGATAAGTCATGTTGTTTAGAAGACATCCTGGGATATTGCCTGGGCCCACTGATGCAGTGTTCTTGGTCTTATAGCATTAAGGACCTGTTTCCTAGTGATAGTAGGGAGACGTTATATTTGATAATATTTCCTGAGGGAAGGTTGAGGGGGAGAGAGGAGTAAAGTTTAGATGGATTTATCAGCCAGGAGGTTTGCTATATCTTCTGGTTCAGTATAGGTGGCTCCATTTACAATGAGCTCTACACACAATTGTGTATTACCTTTGAGGTTGTGGACATAGTTAAAGAATGCTTTGTGGTTGTCCTTGGCCTAGAAGGCCAAACTTATCTCAAATTTGGCTTTGGTAGACTTTGTTTGTCCTCTGAGTTGTTTGTTTAGTTTGATGAGAGTGCTTTTATCCTGCTGGGTTCTGCACCTCCTAATTTTTGCCATGATTTTCTTCCTCCTGTTATATAGCCTATTGATTTTGTAATTCCACCCGGGTGGCTTGTTTTTTGAGTTAGTTCTGTACTTCTTCCTGGTGGGTACATCTGCCTCTATGCAGCTATTAACATGCTTGTACAGGGTTTCTGTGAACAGTTCTGCATAGGCAGAAGTGTTCTCAGGGTTTATAGGAGCTTGAAATTTTGCAAGGTTCTCACTTAATAGCATGAGGTTAGCCTTAGAATAGTTCCTGAATATTCCTGTTTGAGCTGGGGGTCCAGGTTTTATTTTTACTTCAAAGACCATTTTGTGGTCTGACCTTACCAGGAAAGACATTACAGTAGGGGGTGTGGAGCACTCTCCCATATTAGTGAGGACCAGATCCAGTATAGTTGCACCCCTGGTTGGTGTATTGACTATCTGGTCCAGGGAGTTTGTGTTTACAAAATCCAGGAATCTCTTTGCCTGTGCGTTTGGTGTTGCATAGGATTCCCAGTTAATAGTGGGGTAATTAAAGTCACCCATAAATATGGTATTGGGTTGGATGGTTAGTGTTTCTAATAAGGTTAAATACATGGTATGGGTTTCCCTGGGTCATAAAGTGGGACCTATAGCTTGCAAGGAAGTGGCATTGGATTTTACCTATGGTGATTTGAACATGGAGCAGCTCAAGTGCATTGTCCTGTTTGACCAGCCTTGAAGTATATTTATTTTTGATGTAAATCGAGATACTTCCACCTTTCCTCCCTGCCTGTGAAGTAGCTGGTCTAAATGTGTCGAAGGCATTATAACCTTGCATTGTTGGTGTGCTCTCCACAACTTTAAACTACGTCTCAGAGACCGCAGAGACAACAGCATTCTCTAGGGTAAAGAGAGCTTCCAGGATGTGGAGTTTTTTGTTTAGGCTCCTAGCATTGAGCAGTAATACCTTTAGATTATGCCACTGGTGATGGGTCTACTGGCTTGTGTTCTGTTGGTGAGCCAATTGGCTACCCATTTGGTGATGTAAGAGCTAATCCCCAGCTGGAACAGTTTCTCAATGATACCTGAGTGGGGAATTGCATCAAACGCCTTGGCTAGGTCGAGATAGGCAGTATGCAATGTCTTACATTCATCAAGGGCTTTGGTGACTTTCTCGAAGAAGTCTACTAGGTTTAATAAGCATGCTCTAAACTTAAGGAAACCAAACTGGGTCGGGTCTAGAGTTTGAAGGTCACCTACATCCTTATTGATAAGTCCATGATGATTCTTTCCATGGCCATGCAGATGATGCTGGTCAGACTTAGGGGTCTATAGTTCCCAGGGTTGGTAGATGACACCCCCTTTGTGCAAGAAGATTACTGTTGCTGTTCTCCACTCTGTTGGAACACAGCCAATTCTCAGGTTACGGTCAAAAAGAATGCTAAGTGGGGCCGCTAGGTCCTGTTTTAGATTGCTTAGTAAACAACCTGAGATGTTATCTGGTTCCACTGAGATGGTGTTTTTGGCCTTGGAATGTGCAGATATGACCTGATCTCTAGAGGTACTAGGCAGAGGACTGGTGTCAGGTATGCTTTGGGGTATGGCCGTTGGGGCCAGGGGGTTAAGTTCGCTCCAGATCTGTCATCTAGTAGGTTGGCAATTTCCTCTGTTATAATATGAGTGGTACCATCTACTACCAGATCAGCACATAGCTGGGCATTACCTTTTAGATTTCAGACATAGTTAAAGAATGCCTTATGATTCTCCTTAGCTAGGGATACTATTTTAGCTTTGTAATTAGCTTTAGAGTATGTTACAAGATTTCTGATTTGCTTGTTCTAGCTGTGGAGGGAATTCTTCCTCTGCTGAGTACGTTCCCTCTTGTTCTTAGAGTCACTTCCTCTTGTTCTTTGTAAAATTTTTATTTTTCCTTTTCCTTAGATTCATGGTTTCATAAATTCATAGCTAATTACTAGTCTAGCTTTCTTAATAGGCCATTCTAAGCCTAACCAACTTCCTTCCCAAAGATAAGAATCAAACTCTGTACATTGTGTCTGTGAGTCAAACACACTAACCATTATAGCAAGCCTCAGTCTATAATTGGTTACATCTAGTTCATGTTTTTCCATTTTTCATCCACAGTTATAGAGGTGCTGGCAATGCTCTGTCAGGGATTCCACATAGTTGTGCATGCAGGTACTTTCACTTCTTAACTACTTCAAATTTTTAAACAAGGTTGTGTCTGGAAGCCATACTGTAAATATGGTCTAATCTAATAAGTAAGTAGTGTAACGGGCTAAGGGCAAGACAAAACAGCAGCGGTGAGAGAGAATCACCCTGGAATATCCTCTTTTGAATTTTTATCCCTGAGAAAATAATTTACCCTTTGTCACGGCTTAACTGGAAAGTGGTTTGCCAATGTTTCATGGTCACTGTAATGTAATTTACTGATGTACGGTGTATCTTATACAGCAGATCTGTAAGCATTCCTTTATCCATGAATCTGGGATGCTGTCAGATGCTTTTCTGTAATCTAGTCAGGCCTTTCTTAGTCTCCCTTTTTATAATTCTCTATTATGGCTTTAATTAACAACAAATGATTATTTGTTCCACATTACTTTCTTTTGTTACCCTTTTGTTCTAGTGCCATAATTGAGTTTTTTCGTAAATGAGTATAAACTCTGTTTCCATCGATTCCAATATATAGTTTGTAAATCATAGGAAGGCAAGTTATTGGTCTATAGTCTTTAGAATGGCTTGTAAGTTCACACTTAAGGAGGAGTATCATATTTCCTGTGGTTAACCAGTTCTGTTTGGGATGTGCATATTAGTTCTTACTCAGGGCTAAATCTTCACTTAAAGTCAATTACTTTTAGCCAGAAGTTAGGTACTGCATCTGGACCTAATGGTTTCCAATCAGGGAATTTTCGTAATTTTGTTTAAATTTCTGTGGCCGTTACTTCATCCCATTTTATGTCCTCTACATTACAACTACTTACTGTTTTTCTTTTAATTTTTCTATCCATTGTGTGTTCCACAGGGTCTTCGTAAATATTTCTCCAAAATATATCTATTTTATCTTTCTTTTAGTGGCATTTCTATTCCTTCTGCTTTGTTTCCCAGTTCTCTATAAAACATTTTTGGTTCATCAATAAATTGCTTATTTTGTACTTTTCTTTTATATGTATCTGCATATATTCTAAGTTTTTATGTCTGTGCAGGTTCCTTTGGTTTATTATTTGCAATAGTGTATGATAGATCCTGGTCTGTTTTAGACTGTGCAATGCTTTTTACCACATACATCTTTCTAACTATTTTGTTGATCTATTCCCTCTTCTACATACGTCTAACAGTGACACTTCTTGCCTTACTTGCCTTATAGTGTTCTCTATTCGTAATTCCATGGTGGCATTTTGCTTCTTCCTTTCCTTTATTGCCCTGTGTTTTTATGCTAAGACTTTACCTGTTATTAATTTATTTCCACGATAATACAACCCACTCAATATTGTTATATCACATGCTCTTCTCTTAATACTCCTGATTACTGTGCTCATCTGTTTTGTCAAACATCTACCATCCTATCCTAAGCAGAGTAAATCCCAGAAAAGCAGGTGGCCCTGACAACATTTGGGGGACTGTGCTCAGAGACTGCTTTGCTCAGCTGTGAACAGTACTTGCAGACATTGTCAACATATCTCTAAGCCAGGCCCGAGTACCAAGGTCCTTCAAGAATAATACTATAATACCCCTAGCAAAGAAATTGCAGCCACCCAGATTAAATGACTACTATCCAGTTGCTCTAACCTCGATGGTGATGAAATGCTTCGAGCAGCTGATCAAAGACCACCTATATGCAAACCTACTAGCATCACTAGGGTTTACTATCAAAAGAGCAATTGGACTATGTGAGATTCACATTAGTCATAAAAACCCATTTGGCAGAATCGAAAGAATGAATGCTAAAATGTAGAAATGTACAGCAGCGAATGCAATACAGCATTCGCTGTTATGACTTTCTACATTTTCATGCAGATCGCACTATAGTGGGGATTGGGAAAGGTACCCTTTCCATCACTATAGTGCGATCTCGGAGTTTGTATATCTAAGTAGTACAGGTGTGGGGGGCTTGCCCCACTGCAAACATGTTGTGTACTGTGTGTCAGAGACTGTCTCCATTTGTGGAAGTGTGGTGCACCACACTTCCGCATTCAACATTTGTGTTGTTCACCTAAGGTGGCTTTCGTTTCTATGGTTCGTACATAGTGCGATTGGGAAAATGATAGCAAACCCATCACTAAACCCACTTCAATTTGCCTACAGGGCCAACCACTCAACAACTGATGCCACCTCATTTGCTCTTCATGAATCCTTGGCACATCTTGACAGCAAAAACTGCTATGTAAGGATGCTATTCATCGTAAGTCTGACAGAATAGGGTTTGTTGAAGCTGTGTACTCATGAAGAGATTGCCTCTCAGTAGCCTGCATGACACAGAGAAGTGAGACAAGGCTTTGAGAAGGTCTGCAATAGCATTTATGATTTCGGTCCTTAATTTACTTTGTAAGAAAGCACTGAGGGCATTCAAGGTGTGTTGAATGTTTGGAGAGGTACATATCGAAGGGGGCTACATACTGAAGGGGGCACTATACTTAATGATCGACCTGATGAGTGCTGAATACAGGGGAATGATCACACCCCTGGACCTGGATGCCATACACTTAGTAACAAGTTGTGCAATGAAAAAGGACTTTCTCATAATAGTGGAGACATGGTAACTGAAGGACTGTTTGTTGTCTATATAGTTTCCCAGGTACCTAAATACTGGATCAGTTTTTAGTGGCATGTTGTCAGTATGATAGTTATAAAGGACTTTTTGCTCACTGAAGGATACTGTTACAGATTCCCTGGCATTTAGTTTTAGTCCATGGTTTTGACAACAGCTGTTGCTTTGGGAAATGCCATCTTCTAGGATCTTGGTATCCTTAGGGAGTTTATGATGGCGCCAGGTTTACAGTCATCTGCATGCTTGGCCATCCATAAATCCTTAACAGTAGGCTTCACCTCCAAGATGTAAATGCTACAGAGAAGTGGCCCAAGGATTGAACCCAGGGGTATTCTGCTAATGACCGATCTCTTAGTAGGGTACAGTAGCCCCCCCCCCTTAATTTCCATGGTTCTATCTGTTATCCAATGAGTTACATAGGGATCATCATTTAGATGGGATAGTTTATCTATCACGTCTGAGTATGGGATGCCGTTGAATGTCTTTGCGAGGTCAAGATATGCGGTGTGTACTGATTTGCCCTCATCTATTGCTTCAGTAATCGTCTGAGAGAAGCTGACCAGGTTAAGTAGGCAGGACTTGCCCCTGACAAATCCAAACAGGCCTGCGTTCTTATTTAATAATTCCATAATGATCCTTTCCATAGACTTGCAGCGGAAGTTAGCCAGACTTATGGGTCTATAATTTCCTAGGACAATTGATGCCCCATCTTTGTGCAAGGGGATGACAGCTGTTAGAGTTATGGGTCTGGAACAGGATACAGAGGGTCCTATAGTGAGCTATGATATGATATGGGGTCTTGTTAATGGTAAGTTGCATGCGGATGAGGTCCAAATCATTATCCTGTCTAACTAGTTTGAAGTTAATTGTTTTTTACAAATATGGATACACTGCCATGTTTAGTGCTTTCATCTAGACAGTGGACCTGAATGTGTGGTACGAGTTGAAATCCTGTATCCTGAGCTGAAATTCTGTTCATGTAGCAGTATGTGTAGGTTGTTTGCACTTGGGAGGTCTTTGGTCTTTGGCAGGGTCTTAGTGAGTATCTCCATGTATGTGGGTTTATGTGACACAACCTTCTCTTTTGTGACAGGGGAAGATGTGTGTGCTGACAACCTG
Organism: Protopterus annectens; assembly: GCF_019279795.1. Taxonomy (NCBI): domain Eukaryota; kingdom Metazoa; phylum Chordata; order Ceratodontiformes; family Protopteridae; genus Protopterus; species Protopterus annectens. The sequence continues at coordinate 169,981,071 of NC_056748.1, forward strand.
TTGTATGTCTTGTTTGTTATTATGTGAGAGAACTGATTCTAATTTCATGGTACAGTTACATCTCTCACATACTGTGTTTGCTTTAGGAGCAAGTGGTTGTCAGTATATATGAGGCAAATGCTACATTGTCTCAGGATGCCCATGTCAATCAGATTGGCTGAAGAAATGGTGGGAAGCTGTCTGTCCATTACGGCATGCATATATTGTAGTGACTAGTGGGGATGGGCTAGATGGACCAGGGTTTGCTTGTGATACTAACAAGGGTGGCTATTCTGTGGAAGGCTTAGGGAACAAGACTGCATCAATTCCTCAGAATGCGCAGCTGAGTAGCTCTCTGAGTAGCAATGCACAGCTGCATTGTACACAGCGAGGCAGTGGAGCTAAGGAGAGTTATTAAGGGAAAACTCTTGTTTCTAAGCATTTGTGTCCATTCAAAGCAGCGGTAAGCCCCATTGTGTGGTGCTCAGATACATGAAAACTCAGTGCTTAAATACAAGCAAAGTTAAACAGTTTAAACACAAAGTAGCCAATAGGAGAGCCCACAACTGAGCCTTATTCCAACAATCCCCAAACAGATAGGTCCTGGGCTGCACACTTCTGCCACAAGGATGCAAGCAGGCCTTCCTAATGTAAGATGGCTGATTTTAGTGCTGAATTTCTGCCACACAGCCTAAATTCAGCAGATCTGAATCTAGCCTAAGCTACGAACTGCAGAAGTACTAGGATTTCAAAGTGCAGAAAAAAAAACAGTCAAATCAGCAACAACAGTACAAAATAAAACAGCAATTGAGTAAAATACAGTTCAAAAAAGTGAAGTGCAAGCTTAAAGTTACTTATTTTGTGTTGATCACCGTGGATGCCTTGGATTTAGGTCAGATTAACTGCAGGTCTCTGGCTAAGTTGCCAGACTCAGAGCAGCTCCATCACACAAAACCGTAAACTCATAAAAGAGGTTTCCTGTTATTGGATTTGAAGGTCCCAGTGTATTTCTATGAGTGACTGTACAGCTTTGTACATCAAATACTTTCCTGGATATATTCTTTAATCAAACCTGTTTCTAGTTATATGCACTTTTTCAGTGCTCAGGTTGTTGAATACCATCTGCAAGAGGTTCCCAGGGTTCAATTCTCGGCTGGGGTATCTTCTCCATGCAGTCTGCATGTCCTTCCTGTGTTTGCGTAGGTTTCCTCTGGGTGTTCTGGTTTCCTCCCACATTCCAAAGACATGCAGTAGGTGGATTTGACACTCTAAACTGGCTGTCTGTGTGTGTGTGTGTGTGTGTGTGTGTGTGTGTGTGTGTACATGCGTCTGTGAGTGTGTAGTGTGGAAGAGCTACAGTGGCAGGACTAGCTACCCAGTGGTGTAAAACTTAGCTTTAGAAGACAGACACTGGTAAAGTGACACCGCAACCCCATATGCAAAAATGGGAAAAAGTGTTGTCGTATTATGAGACAGTGCCATCTGAAGAAGACTTGTGCTATCAGTAGACAAATGCATTTAATCTTTCATTTTTTTTCTAATAAAATTACATTTCAAGACTTTTTGTTGTCATTCTCTGCCTCAGCTCAGACTGGATTTTTATAGTGCCATCTGTGCCAGGGGGAGTAGGACAGTACATGTGTACATATGCCAGCCTAGCTAGCTGGAGTTTTGTAAAGAATTTTATGTTATTTGACTATCACAGTGATTTGTACAGATGGTTCAATTAAAAATATATTTCTAAAGTTGTATTAAAAAAGCATCAACCCTAGGTCCTTCTAGACAGAACGAATGTATGCATGTATATTAGGTTGTATTGTTGTAACTGATCAAATTTGCATTTTTATCAGAGAACCGTGGAAGGGTGAAAGTTTGAAACTGTTGTAGCTTTCAGATGCTGCCATATATCTTAGCAAAGCTCTCTGTGTATATATTGTACCAGAGTCAGGTGACCAGAGGTGATGTCATCCGTTAACCAGCATCTGGTTTCTTTGGAACTCTTGAAGCAGCACTTTGGAACATGACAGGAAAGATTTCTGACAGGATATATACCTCACACATCCACACAGACAAAGACAGATATCTTCTGGATTTTGCTGTGGTAAGACACTTAGCACACTTCAGCTTGCCTTGCTTTAATCAGTAGTCAGGGAAAAGTAATTCTTTAGTTAGCCAGGGAAATTTAGAGAGAATAGTTTAGTACTGTCTTCTGCATCTGTAAGAAACTATCCAACTGTATTATTTTTATATCTCTGTGGTTGAAACTCTGTTGTTTACTCTATTCGGTATTCTCCTGTTTTTTTTTTTGTTTGTTTTATTACTTATCATTAAATATTTAATACCTTTCATTGTGGCTGGTCCTTTAGAAAATAATTTTTAACATCTTGGGAATACTTTTGCTTGTTTTAGTGACAGTGTGGCCACTCCCAAAAGCGTGCTGTTTTAGTCACACTACCATTTGTATTAGTATTAACTTTACACAGTATAACTGGGTACCCTTTCTAAGAGCCTTAGGGTAGCTGACTGGTGGTAGTGTGATCACCTCAGAGTTTGGGCAGAAAGGGACACAGCTAGTAAATCCGTGCCAGCTTTTCCCAAGTGCATGTGTGTGTGTGTGTGTGTGTGTGTGTGTGTGTGTGTGTGTGTGTGTCTGTGTGAAACTCAAATATCCAAGTTTGTGTGTCATCTACTTGGAACAGGGAAACAGAGCTCCAAAGTGGTCAGTGTGGGTCTGGAGAGCAAAAGAGAGTCCAACCCCAGGTCTGGAGCATGCTTCCTGTGTGCTCTTAAGAGAAACTGTGCTTAGTACAAGGAGCTGCATCTGAAAATATTGTGTGAATCTGTCTTTGCGCTTAGTGACCCTTCATCACCAGAGTCAATAGTTAGGATCAAGTCACCTTGATTTCTGGCCCACAGTAAGGACTCATCACATACTGGAGGCATCTGGGTGGGATACTAATTGAATTTCAGTAGCCAGTGGGCAGTTGTCACTGAAGGTCTGTGTACTTCAAACAGCCACAAGGTAAACATACAGAGTTTCATTTTCACAACAGATTTATTTATTTGTGTTAGTTTAGTTTAGTCAGGGAAAGTAGGCAGGGATGTCAGCAGAGAATTATAGCAAGGTGACAAAGAACCAGTTGGCCAAGGTGTGCAGAGTCAAAGGACTGGTGCATACCAAACTGACTAAAAAGGAAATGATTTCGGTATTAGTCACAGCTGCAGCATGGACCAGAAACCTAGAAGATAACCAGTCTGGTGATGGGGATGTCCAGTCATCAGAAACAGAAGTTCACCGCTTCCTCAGAGAATTTAAAAATCTGTCTGGAGTTAGAAAGAGATGAACTGGAGGCCAAATGTTTGGAAGTAGAATCAGTGGAGAGACTGCATTGGGAGGTTGAAGAGAATGACAGACTGTGGTGTTTGGAAGCCGAAGAAAAGGAGAAACAGTGCCAACATGAGAGGGAGATGCTGACCCTTCACCAGGGTCATGGGGGTAATGGGGAAGGGAATAACCAAACCCCAGACTCAATAAAGGTCAGTAAATGTCTTCCACAGTTTACAGAAGGTGATGACTTTGATAGTTTTATTCATGTATTTGAAAGGATATGTATGCAGCATAATGTTGACCAAGGGCTCTGAGTATGGTTCTTGACTCTCTTACTTCATGGTAAAGCTGTAACTGCTGTTTCTAAATTGTCTGATATGGTTTGCTTAAACTATGATAAAGTAAAACAATGTTTACTAGAATGTTTTAAGTTAACAACTGAAGCTTACAGAAAAAAAGTTTCATGAGCACAGATGCAAGGCAGATGAAAGTGTATGTGATTATATTATTGAGTTAAGGACTTATTTTCATAGGTGGGTGAGTGGGTGTCAGGTCACCACTTTTGAGGGGCTGGCAGACCTTTTGGTGAGAGAACAAGCATTTAGCACTTTGCCTGAGGACATGAGAATCTGGTTGGCAGACCGGGAGTTGTAACTCTGCACATGAGCTGGGGAGAAAAGGGGATCTGTACTTAGCAAGCAGGGCACCACTGCACAAGAAGGAGATAACCAGCGCTGCACATGGTTATAGAGGAACCCATGGTGGGCAGCCTAAATCACCCCAGCAGAGTTCACCAGCAACAGGGGAAGCCACTAGTTCAGGTACACGGCTAGGTGCAAGGGTTAGATGTTTTAAATGTAACAAGAGCGACCATGTGGCCATACATGGGGGACCATACAACTCTCCACTGAGACAAGGTGGGGAAAAAAGGTGAAGGAGCCAGCAAGTGGGAATAACAGCATGCCAGTGTAAGCTATTTGGAGACAACAGGGGTACCAAATTATCACTGAAGTTTGTATCCTGTCTTAGTGGATAAAAGACAGGCCACAGCTAAGAGAGACACAGCCTCTGACATAACCATTGTGAAGCCTGCAGGGGTTAAAGAGGAGCAGTACTTGCTGGAGTAGTCCATACTAGTCAGAGATTTAGGAGGGACCCCATTCCACATACCTTGGCCAGCGATCACCTTGATTAGGAGTGTGAAAAAGGAAACAAACAGGTAGGTGTGTTTGATCATATCCCTGCAGATGTCTTGATAGGTAATGATTTTGATAATGCAATACCTTGTGTGCATGCAGCTGCATGCAGTCAAGCTTGGAAACAGGAATATGGGTGAGGTAGCCTGGGGGAGACCCAGATAGACCCCACACCTAATACTGAGACTGGTGAGGTGGCTATTTCAGGGAGGGAGCTACCCTGTAGCAGTAAGCCTGAAAGTGAGCCACTGATGCTGGTAGGTACTGATGTTCCCATGGACAGAATGACTGCAAGGGCAGAGATGAGTGGTAGTACCCAGGCGGACAGTGAAGCACTGCTATCAGAACAGACTGGGCTTCCAGTGGAAAGGGAGCTGGGAAGGGTCACAAAGGTACAATTGAGACAGTCTCAGCTTTTGGATACTACATTATGAGGCTTGAGGGAGGTAGCTAAGGGAGGCACGTGAATCTCAAGGAAAAGGGGAGACTATATACTGGAACAAAGGGGGTCTGAATGGAGAGATGATAAATCAATGAAGTCCCCTTTGATGAAAACTATATTTTTGTAACTATTGATGTTCGCGATCTATTCTCTGTTATACCACACGACATAGGGTTATCCTGGTTTGAACAGATGTTGGTTGAATTTAATTTATTTAATGCAACCGACTTCAGGTTAATCCTAGAAAACATGGAATTGGTGTTGAAAAATAATTTTTTATTTTTTCAAGGGGACATATACCATCAACTAGGTGGTGTGGCCATGGGTTCAGCCTGTGCCCCGACCTATGCCAACATCATTATGCTGTTCTGGGAACTTGAATATGTCTTTAAATCAGACTTTTGGACAAATGTCATTACATATCTAAGGTTTCTGGACGATATTTTTATGGTTTGGAATGGGACCATTGATGAGGTGGAAAGTTTTATTGAATATCTACATACAACCACCTCCTTTTTGGAGTTTACCTTCCAATATAGTATGGACCATATAGATTATTTGGATGTGACTATCACAAAGAATATAGGGAGTAATAGATACGAGTCCAAGGTCTTTAGAAAAGAATGTTTTTCTAATTCTTATGTCCACTTCGAGAGTGACCATCCTTTATACCTTAGGAAAAATATAGTTAAAGGACAGATGATCAGGGCCTCACGTATGACAAGTAATGATGATTTATGTAGCAAGGAAATGGACCTAATACAAAGATTTTTTAGAGATAGAGGCTACCCACGATCATTGATTAGGAACATCAAGCGTGAGGTTCTGAGAAAAAGAAACATTCAATACAGGCCATTGTTGGCACACAACTTACGTGTGAATGCACAAAACATGGCAGTCCCCAGTAGATCTTTTATTAAAAGTACAGATAACAATAACATACCCTGTTTAATGTTGACCTATCATAAGAGTGTACATTGGATACAAAGGGGTTTAAATGAAGTGTGGCATATGTTCTCCCACATTAGTAGTGATGTCTCCATCTTTCAGCAACCATTAAGATTTGGTTATAGGAAAAATGATAATTTTAAGAATTTATTTGAGAGAAAGAGAATTTCCCATGGAGGTGATACACAGAGAAAGATGGGGACCCATAAATGTGGTAGATGTGGTCAATGTACTTTTATATTGGGGGAGAAAATTCTTTGGCTCAGCAAATTGAATTTGAGAATAAGAAGTAAGGGCTACCACACTTGTAACACGAAAGGGGTGGTTTATTTGGTCCTATGTTCTACCTGTGGAAATTATTATATCGGCAAAACCGAGCGTAAATTAAAACAAAGGGTGTATGAACATATGAGAGACATAAATATAAGGAATATCAACAATGCCCTTTATAGACACACAGGGATGTGTGAAAATACTAATTTCAAGTTTTGGGTATTGGAGGAGGTCAAAAGGAATGAGAGGGGCGGTGACTGGGAATCGTTACTCGAATATAGGGAAATGATTTGGCAGCTTAGGCTGGATGCCTGTGGCCCATATGGAATGAATGACCATCTTTCCATCAAACCAGCCCTTAAAATCTTATCCAACAACCCAAAGTTGAATTAAATTAAATTAAACAACAACAGCTGAGCTGTCATGGTAGTTAGACAACATATTTCTACCAGTAGTAATATATAGGATCTTTTCTGGTATATATTAACAGTTTGTTTTTATTTTTATTTTTATTTTTTGTTACCATAACAACTAATGGTGGAAATTAGGATGATTCCTGGAGTTCATATACATGGATATCATTATAAGATGCATTTACAATATAGTAATTACAATATAATAGTTACTAGATACTCAGTGTTTATGTATTATTGTATTATTTTATTCTATTTCAAATATGGAACTATTAATATACATAAATTTTATCATTTTATAACATATCATTTTTTACATCTGAGCAATATATACTTATTTATTTATGAGTCACTTTTATATTTATGTTGATTAATAATATTGCTGTATAGTACTTTTGTAAATAACATTTATATAATTGGATACACATTCTATCAATTATCCAATTGAGTGGAAATGTACTTAAGGACAGTTAATTTGCTATTCTATGGATTCTGATGAAGTCTGAATGTGATAGATGAAAGCGCGCTCAATCCCACTGTGTTTGTTCTTCGTTTGGTGTTTTAATAAATTCATTCAATTTTATCCGTGAACCAGTATTTTTTGTGGAACGACCAGTATTGGCAGTTCTTTGGAGGAGACCCTTCATTGTATATGCTTGCGGAGGTGTGTTTATTCCAGTGAACAATTGAGACAGTCTCAGCTTTTGGATACTACATTATGAGGCTTGAGGGAGGTAGCTAAGGGAGGCACGTGAATCTCAAGGAAAAGGGGAGACTATATACTGGAGCAAAGGGGGTCTGAATGGAGAGATGATAAATCAAGCAAAAGAGAACAGTATCACCGAAATTGAATTAATGCTTAGGTCTTGGTCAGTACCTTCACAAGGAGACCCCCTTCTTCACAAAAATCTCAGCAACACAACACTAATATATAGGGCAAAAATCCAAAAAGATAGTTGGGTGCACAAGACCCAGGTTAATAAAAGTGCCTAATCCTGGTAGGTGCACAGGTGCCAGGTCTGGAAAAAATAACAGTGTAGAATCCTCAAAGTACAGAAACATTCATACAATGGGGCCAGGCCCAGGGCGAGGATGGCCCCCATGTTGTAAAAGGAAGTAGCAGTCCACTAAAATCATGAAAACTGATAGGCCAAAGAAGAGCTATAAAGACAACAGTGTGGACTATTGAGGATAAGAAAGAAATTATGTACTGTTAGTATTAAGCAAAAAGCCCAAAATTTCCAGACACAAAACATATAAAAAGATTAGTAGAGAAATTACAGGAAACAAAAACACTTTCACAAGAAAACACTGTCAGAAGCTTTGAATAAAATTTTGTGCTCATTAATACAACAGATTTGTGATAAACATTAGACCAAGAAACTTTGATCTGTTTGGAAAAAGAAGCATCTGAGGAAGTGCAAACATATAAACAACAAAACCTAGAGATTTTTGAAAAGTATAAAAAAAAAATATGTACATGGAAAAGAAAGAGAGGTTTGATATGGTGTAATATTTATGCAAAGATGAAAGCCAACTTAATCAATACAAAAAAGGCAGCCCCAAACATATTCGAAGACAAATACAGGCAAAGGCATCCAGATATGGAAAATTTCACAATAAAAAAATAATATCACAAAGAAAAAATGCAGAAAAGAAAATTAGTAAAGTAGAAGTTACAAAAATAGAAGTTGAAGTTAAGGAATGCATGCGAAGTAAAGGATTTGGTGTAGAAGGTCTAACACAGGTTACATCACAGCAGGATGGAAAGAGTCCCCAAAGTAAGAGATCCATACAATATAACAGAAGTAAACAGGATATATTACTTTGCAGCTAAATTAATAACATATACAATTCTACCACAAGAACACAGGGTAGTAAGGGAAAGGAAGGGGAGAAATTGAATACTATCATGGAAGTATTGAACAGAGAAAACTATAGAGCAATTAAGACAAGATGTGTCACTGTTAGAAGAGTATAGTAGAGGAAACAGATCAACAAAAATACTCAGAAAAACATGATAAAAGCAATACGCAGTATTATAACGGATCAGGATTTATTGTGCACTATCACAAATAATAAACTAAAAATATCAGGACAGGAAGAAAAACTTAGAAGATACACAAAGATGTTATACCTTATATGTTACTTTGCCATAACATTCTTGTGTCTTTGTAAACTAATTGAGAGTTAAGCACACCACCATACCTAAACGGCCCTCCCCAGGAGTTAACCATCTTGTAACCTCCTCTGTAGCCAGTAAACCTTAGCTTTCTACCCGTCTATCTCCCTATATATCAGTCCATGTCTTCCCACTCCATTTTCTTTAGGTAACCCTTCCTCCTTCCTATCTACCGGAGGTTACCCTGGTCCCCCCCCCCACTCCACTAAGATACCTCCTTTAGCTAATTGCACTCCCTCTTCTTTGTTAACAAAGTCCACTAACTGGTACACTTCTCCCTCTTTAAAATACTGTTTGCTGACTAAAACAAGTTAGACAATAACACCTCTATCTCTTCTTAGACTCAAGCCCCCTCTGACTGCTGCCTTCACCTACTAGACAACTTAGTTTTTTGGACCTGCTTTCTCCATATTGTGTCTACACTAAACCGTTCTCCTTTACATTCTTATATTCAGTCACCTACCTGACTGTTTTCAGCAGCTTCATTCTTTCTGCTCTTCTGTGAACTGGGTCACAGCTTCACTCTTTCCGCTCTTCTGTGAACTGGGTTAACCCACTCCATTCACCCTCACTATGCTTGGGCTCACTCCACTCCCATACCCTGTCCCCATTCCCACCCACCCCCACTTTCCTTAGATTTATACTCTCAACGCCACTCCCACACCCCATCTCCTCCCAATCACAATACTCAACACTCACGACATCACCACTCTGAAGCCACTCCCACACCCCAACTCCCTCCAATCACTGCACTCAGCAGCCATTATATCCAATACCCACTCCTAACTAAACTTACATTTACATCACTGCCATCAAGTCATGTTCTCTTTGTTGATGATTTAAAACTGTAAAGCTCATCAGATGAGAAACTGAAAGCACAACTGCAAAACATTTTCAGATGATGTAAGAATGTTATTTTGTCTTGATAAATGTGCAAAAGTGACCTTTAAAGCAAGAAAGCTGCAGCACCAGGAAAACATCAGTTTGGGACAGGAATGTGACATAAAAGAACTTGAGCGAGAAGGAGTGTATAAATACTTGGGAACTGATGAAGGATCAACAATAAAACATGAACAAATGTGAATAAAACTTAGTAAGGAATATTTTAGAAGATTTATATTAATCCTGGAAACAGCATTGATATCTAGGAACAAAATTCAAGCTATAAACCAATTTGCTCTTCCTGTCCTAACTTACAGTTTTAGAGTGATTGACTGAACACAAAAGGTGTTGGATAGATTATACAGGAAAACAAGAAGGACACTTCATGCTCATCAAATGATTAAAAAAAATCAGTGCATACCAATATTATATATTCCCTGTTCTGAAGGAGATATGGACCTCATTGAAATTGATTACATGTATAGATCTGCAATTGTGGGACTGCATACATATTTGCTGACCTCACAAGACCCAAACATAGTGAAAGTTTTGAAACATGAGGAGAATAAATCTAAGATGACTTCCTTTCTTAGTCTAGCAGAAGTGTATCAGCGTCAAGCGGGAATGGAAATCAAAACAGAAGTAGATAAAAATCAGGCAGAAACTGAATGTGCCAAAAAAACAAAAGAAAGAATATAAGGTGAAGTATCAGATGAGAAGGCAAGACATGTGGAAGATGTCTAAATATAGCTGCAAGTATAGAAAACGCCTGGAAGAACCACATGTTGATCAGGATCGAATGTAGGAATGTTTAAGGAGAGGCAAATTCAAACCAAAAGATGAAAGGTTAAAATTGCCACTCCAAGATAGTGTGTTACATACACATTAGTTTGGAAAGTCCATTGAATATGTGGGAGAGACAGACAAATGTAGGTTTGTAAAACAGAATTGGGAAAAGTCGCACACCTTGTTGTTGGTTGTGATAATGGCAGAAGGACTGTATACTGAAAGGCATAATAATGTGCCAAGACTGCTACACTGGGGATTGTGCAAACACTATAATATTAAAGTAGCTAAAAAACACTTGCAACATGAGACACAAAGCATTATACATAATTATGAAGTCTACATCACATGGGATCATCCATTACCAACAGTTCAAAATATAGATGTGAGAAAACCAGATATACTGGTCCATGAAAAACAGACAGCAGCACTGATCCTTGAAATCGCTACATGCAGTGACTATAGTGTCTTGCATGCAGAGAGATACAAAGTCATAAAATATCAGGATTTGCAAGCATAAACAAGACTTGTTGACTGGAGACTGTTTAGGAACATCTTTCTGGCTTGGTTTGTCACTCTCCCTATCTCTGGTCTTATCAGTGCTGCTATTATGGTCCTCTTCAAACATGCACTTCTGCGAGTGTGAGGACCAGTGTGTTCTGAGATGGTATTTGTTAAAGAAGTTACTTCCTTTAGCCCATTTGCTGCTGCTCACCTTTTGACCATACGTGGACATTTGATCTAAATGTTCTCGGTAAACATTGGTTCATTGAGCTTACCAACATCTTGGTCTCATTTGTCAGATGTTTTAACTTCAGCAATGGTCTTGTTTCCAACTGTGTACAGAATTTTTGTACTGTAGATTTTATAGTAAAATCAGATTGTGTTATAAAATTATTGCAGATTTTTAAAATGCAGTTTAATAAAAAAGTCTGATAATTGGTACAAGGCTGAAAGCAAATTGAATGGTGCTGAAGACTCCATTTCACACAAGTACCAAAGTTGAGAATGGCTTCTTTTGGAGCAAGTTTTACCATTCACTTACTGAGCACTGGTTCAGATTGAGCAGTGATGTCAGATTCCAGTGTCTATGAAACCCAGATTGCATGTCCAAAGGTGTCCATTGACAGTATTTCAATCATGTCATGATTTGAAACATTTATATTTGTGTTGGTCCAGAATGATAGTGCCAGTAGCCAACTGAAGATAACAGGATCTCTTTCAGGTGTATCCTATGAATCACATCTTTATATTTTGGGCAGTGCCTGATCTATGAGTCAGGAGCCAAATACTTTGTTCTTGAAATTTTAAACTAAGGTTTACAGCAGTACATGCTGTTAGTCTTCAATAGTCTAGCAATGTGGAAGGAAAATACCCAGACGGGTCCAATAGCAGAAGGAGCAACAGGTCTTATACAAAATAATTTAGAATCATATTTAGATATGTTACTAATACATGTAACTTTGTATGAATTGCAGGAGGTGCCACTACTGGGCACATTGCGGGTGCTGTGAAGAGCACTTCTGGCTGACATCAAAGAGTGAAACAACATAATTTTGTGAACTTTAATTATAGTTTGACTTAGGAATGGGGTCCATTCCATCATGGTATTAGAAACCCAAAAGATTTGGAGAAATCAAAAAAGATTTGGAAAACAAAGGGTTACTGTATAGAGAGTGGACCCCTAATGCTGGGCTATAGGATGAAGTAATACAGCAGTTGGTAGTCCTCACAATCTACCATCTGGCACTTCTAGCCATAACCCATGACATTCCTTTTGCAGGTCATATGGTCATAAAGTGTACCAAGAAACATATTATGCAGAACTTTTATTGGCCTGGGATTGCAAGGGATGTAACAGGGTACTGCAGGACTTGTGAGCAGTGCCAAAAGGTAGGCAAGGCAGGAAACAAGGTCAAGGCTCTTTGGATGCCTTTGCCTGTGATTGAGAAGCCATTTCAGAGGGTAGCTATGGATAGTGTGGGGCCTCTGAGTACCCTAAGTTCCACAGGGAAGAAGTATATCCTGGTGGTAGTAAATTATGCTACTAGAGACCCTGAGGTGCTGGCTCTGTCTTCCATTAAGGCAGAGAAGGTGGCAAATGCTTTGTTAAACATTTTCAGTGGGGTAGGTTTCCTGAAAGAAATACTTACTGACAGAGGTGCCAACTTCATGTCAAACCTACTCACTTGTCTGTGGAAGTGCTGTAGTATGAAGCTCCTAAAAACCACCCCTACCACTCCCAGACTAATGATCTTGTGGTGAGGTTAACTCTACACTAAAGACCATGCTACACATGTTTCCAGACCAGTTTGAGAGAGTGGGACAAATATTTGCCCCATCTACTGTTTCCATAGAGAGAGGTACCCCAGCATTCCACATTTTTCACCCCTTGAGTTGCTGTATGGGCATGCAGTGAGGGGGCCTTTAGATTTGAATCATGTTGAGTAGGAGAGTGAATGTGAATCCCACAAGGAATCTGCTGTGGCATATGTGCTAAACATCAGAACAAGGCTTAGGGAGCTCATGGGCTTGGCCCAAGGGGACCTAGCAGGAGCCCAACAACAAAAAAAGATCTGGTATGACAGAAATGTTCGAGCCTGAGAGTATGTTGTGGGACAGCAGGTAATGCTGCTCATTCCTGTCAGACACAATAAGCTGCAGGCAGCTTGGGAAGGACCCTTCAAAGTGGTAAGGAAGTTCAGTATTGTTAATTACATTATAAACCTGCTAGGCAGGAGGCAGAGGCACAAATTGTACCATGTTAACATGTTGAAACCTTACCATGATAAGGAGGCCCTAGTGCTGAGTATCTGCTGTGGATGGCTGGCGTTCCAAAAGCTTAAAGGGGCTTTGGGAGGGCCCTCTGCATTAGTCAGTCCAGATTACAGCAAATAACTTGTTTTGCAGGTGGATGCTTTGAACCATGGGATGGGGGCTGTACTCAGCCAGGTTTCCTCAGAGGGAGAAGAGCACCCAGTTGTATATCTCAGCCACAGATGCCAACCCAGGGAGGAATGTTATGCAGCTGTAGAAAAAGCATGTCTAGCCATAGTATGGGCACTGCAGAAACATCAGCCCTATCTGCATGGAAGGAAATTCACTGTGGATACAAACCACAATCCTTTTACATAGCTACATCGAGCCAGCCAGCAAAATGCCAACTTATTAAGGTGGAGCCTAAGGTTGCAGGCATATGACATGACAGTGAGGCACTGTAGTGGTGCCAGCACTGCCAATGCAGATGGAGACTCAAGACAGGGTATAGGATAATGTGTTCCTAGACAACCCCACTTCTCTCAAGCAATGTTTTTCCAGGGTCACTTGAAAAACTAGCTTGAGTTTTCAAAGGGGGGAGAGATGTGATGTGATGAGGTAGTGCCATCTGTGCCAGGGAGAGTATGGCAGTACATGTGTACATATGCCAGCATAGCTAGGAGGAGTTTTCTAAAGAATGATATGTTATTAGACTATCACGATGATTTATACAGATGCCTGAGTTAAAAATATATTTGTATAGTTACTTGTGTTAAAAATGCACCAACAGCAGGTCCTGCTGGACAGAAAGAATGTATCCATGTATATTAGGTTGTATTGTTGTAACTGATCACATGTGTATGTTTATCAGAAAACCCTGCAAAGGTGGAAAGTTTGAAGCTGCGTTATAGCTTTTAGATGTTGCCACAGATCATAGCAAAGCCCTGTGTGTGTAATGTACCAGAGTCAGGTCACCAGAGGTGATTTCATCCTCTAACCAGCATTTGGTTTCTTTGGAACTCTCACAGCAGCAATTTGGAACGTGACAGGAAAGATTTCTGACAGGATATATATCTCACACATCCACACAGACAAAGAGAGACATCATCTGGCTTTTGCTGGGGCAAGACACTCAGCAAACTTCAGCTTCCTTTGCTTTAGTAAGCAGTCAGGAAACAGTAATTCTTTAGTTAGTCAGGGAAATTTAGTCAGAATAGTTTAGTACTGTGTTCTGCATCTGTGAGAAACTATCCAACTTTATTATTTTATATCTCTGTGGTTGAAACTCTGTTGTTTACTGTATTCAGTATTCTCATGTTTTCTGTTTTATTATTTATCACTAAATATTTTAATACATTTCATTGTGTCTGGCCCTTTAGAGAATACTTTTAACATCATGGGAGTACTTGTGCTTGTTTTAGTGACACTGTGGTCACTTCTGAAAGTCTTGCTGCTTTGGTCACATCCTACCATTTTTATTAGTGTTAATTTTAAACTGTATAATTGGGTACCCTTTGTAAGAGTCTTACAGTAGCCGAGTGGTGGCAGTGTGATTACCTCAGAATTTGGGCAGAAAGGGACGGAGTTAGTAAATATGTGCCAGCTTTTCTCAGGTGTGTATATGTGTGTGTGAAAATCAAAGATCCAAGTGTATGTCAGCTACTGGTGAACAGGGACAGAGCTCCAAAGTGGTCAGTGTGGAGATTTGTGTGGGTCTGTAGACAGAAAGAGAGTCCATTCCCCAGGTCTGGTGTGTGCTCTGTGTATGCTGTTTAAGGGAAACTGTGCTTGGTGCAGGCAGCTGCATCTGAAAATACTGTGTGAATCCATCTTTGCTCTTAGTGACCATCCCTCACTGGAGTCAGTGGTGAGTACTGATTCTCCTTGATTGCTGGCCCAGAGTAGGGACCCATCACAGAGGTTATGGCTGGCTGGATGGATGGATCTTAATACAACCATTTCACTGACACTTGATTTACTGCATGTAAATAAGGTGTGATTAAATGAGCTGTGCCTCACAATGCAGTGATCTGTATTTCTAGTCTTCATTTTCTCCATGGTTGTGTGACTCTGAAGTTCACAGGCTTTGGGTGCCATATCAAATCTGTAGCTGGCACCTGATGTTAATCCCCAATTTGGCACCCCTCAACTATAAGTTGTGAAACAAAAAAAAAAATGGTCCGGGTATCTGGCTGGCAGTCAACCTCAGAAGCAGCCCAGGTCCCAATTCTGTGCCTGTCAACTAAAAAACAAAAACCTTTCTACTTTTAAAAGTGTCATTCTAAAATGCTGGTACAAAAAGGAATAGCAGTACTATGCTACCAATCGACAGTCAACTCATGATCACTCTCCCAAATAACACGCTTCAGGGGCACCTGCCCCCTGCACCACTCTAGGTACACTTCTGAGTCACATGGGGATAACAAGCAAAAATGTTTCCCAACACTGAGTATAGCTGAACTAGATTATTTTTTTTTTTATTTTAGTATGTACTTTTTAAAACCTTTATGTACATCTGTGCTTCGTTTTTTGTTTTAAATAAATAAACAAATTAGTGCAACCCTTTTGTTCAACTATTACGATTTTTCTTATTTGTGCTTCTTAATTTTGGCATTCAATCACTTCTGTTATGATCATTTGAGTTTTAGTAGTCTATCACGAATCTATCTGTATGCCTTTCTGCCATGTTGTTAACATAAAGTCTGGAAATGTTACTGAATGCCAGGTGATTCCACTGCCGATCAGTCCACAGAATTTGATGGATATGCCATGGTTCCAAACCATTCAACAGCAACATAATGCAAAATGTTTATGCTTCTCTGTTCTGTTACAGACACATTTCAGTGAAAAGCTTTAAGTGGCAAGCAGAGAGTAACCCAAGAAAATGTGGCAGTGACTGAACATGTGTGCAAACACAACCCCTGAGAAAGAACACAACTCTGGAACACATATCTCCATAACAACAGTCCACATAAAGTAAGTAGTGCACCATACAGTCCCTGATATAAGTTTTACAACAGTCCTGCACAGATAAGAACCCTGCATTTAACCTTACCCCTTCAAAGCACTCAGCAAATTAGCCTGTTAAAATCATAGAACATAGCGAGTTTTCTATCTTTACATAAATGCATCAATACAGCACTTCCTGGTGGCAGTATCTATGCCTACTTCATTTAACTAAAGTTAAAGTAGCTGTTCATTGTACTGTTCACTGCTGCAGTCATCATCTGTGGGATATCCTGCCTCTTATAACACTGACATCACTACATGGTGGTGTGAGGGAGCTGGCAAAAGCCACGGAGGGAAGGTACAACTCTAGAATTTGGGCAGGTAGCCGGGTTACCAGCATGCAGGATATCCCACTGTTTGTGTTGCAACACTGAATGCAGTCGAACATCTACATTTATGCTAAGTTCCTATCACAACTCTCCTATATCCAGTGTGTTCAGAAATTTACTTAACTATGAATTACAGTGGTTGTCTATTTAAAATAACTAGATAGTATAATTCAGTTTCATAATGAAAATATAATATTTCTTTAGAAAAAAAATTCTTGTTCTGAATGCTGCCTTGTATAAGTTAATTATGTCTATACCCTCATACTGTACAACAGAAAGCTGATGTTTGAAATGTTACGGTTTCAACTCGCATAACTAAGGAGTCATGTGATACACTGTGTACCCTGTTAAACAAAACAGGAACGAGTCAAATCGCTAAAGGTTCTTTCGGTGAAGTAAACTATTCATCAAATCACTAAAGATTGTTTCTGTGAACTAAAGTATTCAAACAATGCTCAATGAATTTAATTTTGCCACCTGTGGAGTTTGTCTTTTTCATCACTGTTGTGCAGCCTTGAAGGTAGTATATATAAATCCAGGAGATGTGGGCTTGTCCCTCTGCAACAAAAGTTTTCTTCTGATGCTTGCTTATGGTAGTTTTAGTGAATAGTTTTCACATTTTTTTACATTCACTGAAACTACCTTCGGACAGTCAGCATGAATCCTGCAAAACATTCATTTCTCTTTCTGACTGCATGTCACTTCTAGAAAACCACTCAGATTTCACAGCTACATTGTTCTGCATAGTAAATCAAACAGAAACATTTCTAAGTCACAAATTCAAAACTGATAGTGTTTAATTTCTTTTATTTTCAGAAACTTTTAAGCAATTGAACTAGTAATTTTTTTTCAACCTACCTTTATGATTCCATAAAAGACTACTACAGTCTAAAGGAAGAGACGCAAAAGAGGATTAAATGCAATAAATATCAGCTTTGCGCTTTCTGTGCTATTTGCTCAAGTAATATTTTAAATTAAACTACACTTATAATTTTACATGCAGCAAATCCTCTTTTCTGACCTTTGAAACTAAAAATAATTTCCTTTCATGAATAAGAATAAAAACTCCTGAAAAAGACTATATAAGATGTGGATTCAGCCTGTCTTTTAGAAACAGTTCTAAATAAGAGACATCATGAATGCCACACCTGTGTTCAGGTATAGTTTTCGGTACTGGGGATATGAGTGGGTTACCTTTTCAGTTCCTTGCTTGTGTGATAGTGACTGTTTTGATGCAGATGTAATAAGGTAGGTACTTTTGGCACAGGACCAATCCTAATGTTACTGTTTTGTTTCTATTTTTGAGATAAACTGTCTTTGTCTCTCTCTCTTTTTTTTTTGATTACAAGTGATACATTCCAGGCTATCTGTCTGTTGCAAGACAGTAAATGTCATGGAAATGGGCCTCAAAGGGCAACTGGTTAATGTGGTATGGGGTCATAAAGGAATATATTTTGCTAACATGCTAGCAAAGGCATTCAGTTAGCAAACTGTATTCCGTTATCCACACAGTCACAGTATAATCAGCCAGAACAATTGCATACAGTTCTCACCATAACAGTAAATACTTGAGTCCCTGCCTTCATACTGCTGGATGCATTCTCATTCCCCACACACGATATCCAAGATTAGCAAACACTTTTTTCCCATTAGCAGCTGCATGTAATGACATGCTGAAATGGTACTGGTTATGAAACTAATATATGCAAAATGGTCATAGTCACAGTAAGCAAGTATGACTAGAATATGAAGCAACAGCATTTGTAACAGAAAAATCCAAACAAAAATACTGCTAAACTAATTCCCAAAAGGTCTGTACGTGAAAGAAGTGGGCACAAGCCAGTCCTTACTATTCCCCAATGAAATGGTACAAAGCAATGCTGCCTTTCTCTAGAAGTCAGCAAAATTTCAGTGTTCAACACAAGCTCCAATATATACTGTACATAGTAAAACAGAATGTTTGAAAGGGGAACTGAAGAAGAACTAAGAATGGACAGCCATTGTGCTTTTTCAATTAAAACTAGAATCTGGGCCTGGCAAATGGCTAATATATTGTACCACAGAGGTGGATCCACAACAGGCATGGCTGGGTGAAGCTACTGTCAACCAAACATAAATGTCAGTCGTCATTCGGAACTAGATAGTTCCACGGGTTCCACGGTACACTCACGCCTCATTTCCTTTTCATGTTCTGCATAAATTCACATTTCAATTAGTTTTACTGAAAATTATTCCAATATTGCTTCAGTTCTAGTGCAAACTATTCAAATTTTTATTTGTCTATCTATTTATACTCTGGAGGTTTTCTTCCTGAGCATCTTCTGAAAAAAGATTCCCACCCAGGTAGACTTTCCTGGCAAATAAAAGCAAACAAAATAAAATTTAGAATATGAAGTTGTGAAGACTGAATTGTGCAAAGCATGTAAATTACATACAGACAAAGGGATAAGCAAAATTCATAATACTAAATATGTTTAGCCACAGGTGAAAATTCTTGCTTGTTTTGTTTGCATCCTCCAGGCTGCTAGCACCATCTGGATGACATCTTTCGTGGATTTCATACCATCTGGATGACATCTTTCGTGGATTTCCATACCATCTGGATGACATCTTTTGTGGATTTCCATACCTTCTCTTACTCTTCAACATTTCCCTCCATCTTATCAAAATGCTAACTGTCCAAGGCTGCAATGAATAATTAAGCCAGGGGTCTTTGCATTGTTCTGGCCCCAAATCCATAGAGTTCTATAATGATGGTCGGAACAAAAAGTTTTACTAAGGAAGTGCATAAGTTGTACCATAGGCTTAATGTTTAATGCCCACACAATACTATTTTATAATAAATTAAAAAGACAAATGCTTACAATACATAAATCATATGGAAACAGTGCCAGCTTTCCTAACTTCAACCCCCCCCCCCCAAAAAAAAACAAAACAAAACAGATAGTTACCTTCTATGCTTCTCTTTGCTCTTAGATTGGGATGAAAGTGAAAGAAAAAATGTCCACACTCACATATTTTACGCTGCTGTTTCCACACATATAAACAGCATGCCTTTTCACCCCTACCTCCAAAAGTCCACCGCCTCCCCTGCACCTCTCTGATGTCAAACTACAACAAAAATAAGCAGGCAAAATGCCACAGGAATATATTTCAACATAGACAGATATATCTATATATCTACATCTGTATCTACAGACACACACACACACGCGCACGCACGCATGCATTCGCGGACACACGCACGCGCGCACACACACACACACACACACACACACACACACACACACACATACACACACACACTGCTCCTGACAAGTCAATACTATCATAAAATACAGAGACACACACACACACTCACTGCTCCTGACAAGTCAATACTATCATAAGATACAGAGACACACACACACACACACACACACACACACACACACACACACACACACACACACACACACACACACACACACACTGCTCCTGACAAGTCAATACTATCATAAAATACAGAGACACACACACACTCACTGCTCCTGACAAGTCAATACTATCATAAGATACAGAGAGACACACACACATTCACATTCACACACACACACACACGCACACACTGCTCCTGACAAGTCAATACTATCATAAAATACAGAGACACACACACACACACACACACACACACACACTCACTGCTCCTGACAAGTCAATACTATCATAAGATACAGAGACACACACACACACACACACACACACACACACACACACACATACACAGACACACACACACACTGCTCCTGACAAGTCAGTACTATCATAAGATAAACAGATACAGACAGACACACATGCACATACACTGGTCAATCATACTACATGCCTATTTACAGGCAAACTGGAAGAACACCAGTTCTCCTATGGCATATCTTTAGGGTGCAGAGGAAACCAGATGATCCCAATAAAACTCTCACCAGGACATGAAGGCCATGCAAACGTTACAAAGGAGGAGCCACATGCACAAAACTCAACCAAAGAACCAGACACTGTGACATGGCAACACTACTCCGTGCACCAAAGAACCAGACACTGTGACATGGCAACACTACTCCGTGCACCAAAGAACCAGACACTGTGACATGGCAACACTACTCCGTGCACCAAAGAACCAGGCACTGTGACATGGCAACACTACTACGTGCACCAAAGAACCAGATACTGTGACATGGCAACACTGCTCCGTGCACCAAAGAACCAGACACTGTGACATGGCAACACTACTCCGTGCACCAAAGAACCAGACACTGTGACATGGCAACACTACTCCGTGCACCAAAGAACCAGACACTGTGACATGGCAACACTACTCCGTGCACCAAAGAACCAGACACTGTGACATGGCAACACTACTCCGTGCACCAAAGAACCAGACACTGTGACATGGCAAAACTACTCCGTGCACCAAAGAACCAGACACTGTGACATGGCAACACTACTCCGTGCACCAAAGAACCAGACACTGTGACATGGCAACACTACTCCATGCATCAAAGAACCAGACACTGTGACATGGCAACACTACTCCATGCACCAAAGAACCAGACACTGTGACATGGCAACACTACTCCGTGCACCAAAGAACCAGACACTGTGACATGGCAACACTACTCCGTGCACCAAAGAAACAGACACTGTGACATGGTAACACTACTCCGTGCAGTACTATGCCAGAGACTGGCTGCTTTTATATAAATCCTGTCTAAACCTCCAAAAATAGACTCTTACTGTGTACTGTGCTGAAAGATATTAAGTATAAAACTCACATGCCTGTCAATATCTAGTGACTGCAATCCTGAACAATTTAACAGACATCCACACATAGTACAAGAAACAGACTAAAATATGAGGCAAAATCCATGCCAATCGGCAAAATCAGATATAGATAAGATCTCTAAATGTATCTTAACATCTCATTTTTATTGTGGCATTTTTTTGGAATAAAAATTCTAACTTGCTTTGTATATACATTCATATTAGTACTACAAAAACGCCGATCAGTGATTGTATAAACTAGGCAAACGACAGCAGGTCACTTTCATTTACACTAGGCCTTCCCCCAACAAACAGTTACAACCACCTTGTTGACTGCATACATTTCAATGTTTCACTCTAATAAACTAATGCTTACATTAATGTATTTTTGTCTTGTACAAACTGTAGATACAGTTTGTATTCCAGTGTGCTTCACCAAAATATACATTAATCCTAAAAGGTTCTCAGTGTTTTGTGGTTATTAAACTTGAGTCTGCGTTTCAGCCCTTGCAGTGCATTTATCATTTATTAGATGTACTACCGATTGGCTAGACAGAGGAACCGAGCTAGGAAAGATGTGCAGCAGGTAAAGGTGATAAAAGATAATGAGGGAAACATACTCACAAGCGAGGAGAGTGTGTTGAGGAGATGGAAAGAGTACTTTGAGGGGTTGATGAATGAAGAGAATGAGAGGGAGAGAAGGTTGGATGATGTGGGGATAGTGAATCATGAAGTACAATGGATTAGCAAGGATGAAGTAAGGATAACTATGAAGAGGATGAAGAATGGAAAGGCTGTTAGTCCAGATGACATACCTGTAGAAACATGGAGGTGTTTAGGTGAAATGGCAGTGGAGTTTTTAACCAGATTGTTTAATGAAATCTTGGAAAGTGAGAGGATGCCTGAGAAATGGAGAAAAAGTGTTTTGGTACCGATTTTTAAAAATAAGGGTGATGTGCAGAGCTGTAGTAACTACAGAGGGATTAAAGTGATCAGTCGCAGCATGGAGTTATGGAAAAGAGTAGTGGAAGCCAGGTTAAGAAGGGACGTGATGATTAGTGATCAGGAATATGGTTTCATGCCGGGAAAGAGCACTACAGATGCGTTGTTTGCTCTGAGAGTATTGATGGAGAAGTACAGAGAAGGTCAGGAGTTGCATTGTGTTTTTGTAGACTTAGAGAAAGCATATGACAGGGTGCCTAGAGAATAGTTGTGGTACTGTATGAAGAAGTCGGGAATGTCAGAGAAGTATGTAAGAGTGGTACAGGATAGGTACGAGGGTAGTGTGACAGCGGTGAGGTCTGTGGTGGGAGTGACGGATACATTTAAGGTGGAGGTGGGATTACATCAGGGATCAGCTCTGAGCCCTTTCTTATTTGCAATGGTGATGGACAGGTTGACAGACGAGATCACACAAGAGTCCCCGTGGACTATGTTTGCAGATGACATTGTGATCTGTAGTGAGAGTAGGGAGCAGGTGCAGGAGACCCTGTAGAGATGGAGATATGCTCTGGAGAGAAGAGGAATGAAGGTCAGCAGGACTAAGACAGAATATATGTGTGTGAATGAGAGGGAGGATAGAGGAATGCTGAGGATGCAAGGAGTAGAGATGGTGAAGGTGGATGAGTTTAAAAACTTGGGATCAATAGTTCAGAGTAATGGTGAGTGTGGAAGAAAGGTGAAGAAGAGAGTACAGGCAGGATGGAGTGGGTGGAGAAGAGTGTCACGAGTGATTTGTGACAGACGAGTATCAATAAGAGTGAAAGGGAAGGTCTACAAGAGGGTAGTGAGACCAGCTATGTTATATGGGTTAAAGACAGTGGCACTGACAAAACGGCAGGAGTTTGAGCTGGATGTGGCAGAGTTAAAGATGTTAAGATTTGCACTGGGTGTGACAAGGATGGACAGGATTAGGAATAAGTATATTAGAGGGTCAGCCCAGGTTGGAAGGTTTGAAGACGAAGACAAAGCCAGAGAGGCAAGATTACGTTGGTTTGGACATGTGCTGAGGAGGGATGCAGAGTATATTGGGAAAAAGATGCTAAGGATGAAGCTACCAGGTAACAGGAACAGAGGATGGCCTAAGATAAGGTTTATGGATGTGGTGAGAGAGGACATGCAGGTGGTTGGTGTGACAGAGAAAGATGCAGAGGACAGGAAGAAATGGAAACAGATGATCCGCTGTGGCGACCCCTAACAGGAACAGCTGAAAGAAGATGATGGATGTACTGTGGAGTTGCACTTCATCCTATTTGTTTTTAATCCTAAAAAGCCAAATTACAACAGTAAACAGCAAAGCTAATTATTTCATCCATAGACAGCCACCATACCCTCTGCCTAACCAAAGTATCTGGTTTGGCTCTGCCAGAATATAACCATAAACACAACACTCTCACCGCCAGATACTTCTTCACTGACAAAATCTACTCATTTGTAGAAAGCAACAACCCTGCTGTCTGGTATCTCATCCAGTCTGAAACTATACTGCCTAATATGCCCAGTTACTGAATATGGTTCCAGATTCTGTATGTACTCTCGTCAGGAAGTAGACAGTTAGAAAGCATCCTGCATACCTTCAGTAGAAAGGTGACTTCAGTGAAACTGCTGTCTTATCAAAAAAGACTGGAATCATATAATTTATAAATAAGGGGATTTAACAAAAGCCTACATGTCTGCATATACTGCTTCTAAACAATGTCGTTTTAATCGTAACTTGTTATCACATGGTGTAAATACTGTGAATAAAAGGTGTATTATTACAAATACAGGTACTTAATCACAATTTAAAAACTTAATTCTTTCAAATGAGGACAGCCAAAATGTAAAACAGGCTACCCAAAGATGTAAGACGAGCTCTAGCTTTGTGTCAGTATAAAATAAACTTTATTCTTGGTGTTGTTCAATTTAAATTTTATCGTCTGGGAATTGGATTCAAACTCCATGGTGGCTCCTTCTAAAGCTGGGAGCTTGTAATTCCACCCTTGACCTTCTGGTCCTTTGAGGGAGGCAAACCTTAGAAAGTGAGAATCTTGACATCATTAATAGTAAGTTTCAACCTTTTGGATTCAGCTCTTCCTCATTTGCCTGGTTCTCACTCTCTCTTTCTCTCTCTAAAGACCCTTTCCACCACTAACTCACTAAACTCCTCAGTACCAGGCACCGTCCCCTATGGCAGCCCCAAGAGTCTGTGCTGAGTTCTATCCTCTTCTTTCTCTTTGTTGATCACATGACCTCTACAATCCATCACTACGGTGATGATATTTTCTCACACAACAGTGCTCCAAATGCATTAGTCTACAAAGCAATCTTCAAACTAATTTTGATATGCTCTATGGTCGGCTACCTAATAATCAGCTCTACCTAAGCATGTCTAAAAACGCTTCCATGTTCTTCTATCCAGATCACAGACCATGCAACACCTCACAGTTATGCATATGCAGCCCTAACAAAACTATGGCTCAAGAGTTCAATCGATAAAAATATTCCAGACTATAGCTTAATCCTCTGTAGCCTGGAAATCACACACTGATGCAATTTGTAATAAAATAACACAACCGAGGCTTTACTACTCTTTCTGTAAGCATTTAACTTATGCTGCCCACACTTATGCTACCATTGTTAATAATGTTCTCATTACCAGACTAGAATGCGTCTTCCTCTATCTGCTCTCAACTCTTCACAAAAAGCTCATGTAGTACAAAGTACAGTAAATGTTATTTATAAACTCATCCACCTTTCTGCAAGACCTGAGCATCAATGCATTGTCTAACAAAAATAACCTGGTTACCAGACATTGCCATGCCACTCTGCTTTAATTATCCACTTATAAATTACTAAATGAAAGGTACTCTACCCACCTCAACAGCTGGCTACTTTTTTCTTCACTTTACAACATTCTGGTGTGAAAAATGAGCGTGTACCCTCCAAAGATTTGATTTCAACAAAGCAATCTGTGAAAGAAAGTTTCTCAAAAGTAGCACCTGCCAAGATGGACCACCTATGTAAAGAGATTAGAAGGGAAATATGGTACCCTGTTTTTTGGAACAAAGCTACTAGAACATCTTAAAAAAGCAAGCAAAGAATAATAAATGCATAGCGCTCTCACTTGCTTCCACACAGACACTTTAAACAAAATAGGTCCATACGTTCGTAGATGATTACTAGGCCAGTGACCTCTGGGGGCCTTTGTATGTCCAGTCCTGCTTCCCAAATGTATCTTACAAGGTTTGATACCCCAGGGTTATTTTAAGGGGTATATGTGATCTTGGGAAATGGGTGGTTAAGCAGTTACAGGCTGTCTCTGTCTAATAAAGACACAGGTGCCAGACGTAGAGGGAGGGTGGCCTAATGGTTAAGGTGTTTGCCTTACAAACACAAGGTGTAGGCTTTGAATCTCACAAGGGATAATTGACTAGGCTTAAAATGGCTCGCAAGGGCAGTTAGCTTAGTACTAACCTATGAACCAGGTGTAAATTTCTGATCCCCTAAAAATGGAGGAATTCAAACCCTGGATTACAGGAGACAACTTTTAACTAATTATGAAATATACAACTCAATCTGCAATGTATCATGTAAAAATTCACATTATGTTGTATCTCTAATTATTTGTCTATACTACGTACATATTACATTTATATGTACTGTGTGTTTGCATATATGTGTATGTGTATCTGCCTGTTTATGCATTCAGTGTATGTGCCAAACTGGTACTCTGTGTATCAGTCCACTTATCCATATAACAAACCAGTACAAACATACACAAATAAATATATAAGTTGTGAAGCATCCTTGATGGATCCTGTGGTTACTCTGAATTCCAAGGAGTAAGATATCAACAAATGAAGGAAGCAGAGCACTTCTTCAGAGCAGACCAAGAAGGCTGAATTTAGGAAAGGCTAGCCTGAAAAGAGCTCAACTCCAGAGCTCTAGACAAGGCAATAATACAAAGATATCACAATGGATCCAAAGGGTTGTGGTGGTGACAAAATCCACCAAAGGTAGACCAAGCAAGCACTGGAGGAATCCAAGTCAAAACAGAAGCAGAATTGATCACAGTGCAAATCAATCTGTGGACCACCTGAACAGCTTACAAAACACAACACACAGCTCACCTTTCAAGAAATGAAAGGCAATTGTGGACCTCCCATTCTCTGAGAATGGGAAAAAGAACCACCAGTCCATATAAGCAACAATGTTGCTACCTCAGGGGACCATAACATGCTCCCAGAAGTGATGAGACCCTTCACCCCCCCATTCCTCCAACACTCAGGAATTTGAGAGAATAAAGAACTTGTTCAGATATGGCAACTCCATCTAAGGGGAAGTAGGAAAGAGTATGTTAACCCCACTTCCAGAGAGGATAAGGCAACCACTTATGCCATGCAGGCCTGGAGAACTGGTCACTAAGAAAGATTTAGTGATACCAGGAATGCAGATTAGCCCACTGACAAACTGCATCACTAATGATCCATCAGTCACAAATGTAGATACGTAGGTAAGACTGGTAAACAATGAAGTCCAGGACCCCTAAAGGGAAAGATTTATGAAGGAGAATGGAAACAGACCTCCAAAAGGAAGATGCATGAATAGCCAGAGCTGGGCCTTCCTCTTGCCTTTCATTTGTAAGAATGGGCAGATATATGACTAGGAATTCAAGCAATAGCTATATAGAACATCTAGGCTACCAGCAGCAACCAGATTATAGAAGTCCTAGTCCAGCCATGTGGAAAATTACATCCTCCTGTGCTCAAAATTAAGGCTTCCTAGAAGCTCACAGTCCCTGACCCCACCTTGCATAGTCCAGCTGGCAGCCTACCATGTCTAGGAGACAAAGACCATAATCAGACCCCATGACTGAAATAATTATAACCAAAGAAATGGGGAACAACCTTGACAGGACAAGGAAGAGAGCTACCAGAAGTGCTCAATGGCTATGGACCTGATCCACATTCCAAGGCATCCAACGAAGACAAGAACATGGTCAGTTTCACTCTCAGACTCCATAATCAGAGACAGAGACAGCAATAGAATGATAGTCTCCCACCTACTAAGGGAAAAAAAACAAGCATTTGCTCTTCCTCTTCCCTGCTACTGCAACAGGAAATGTAACGGTCGTTCCTAAAAGAAGCAGAACAAACTTTATTTTTGGTATGCCCTTCAGAGACCCAAACTTAACCTAGACCTAAGAACCACCCCAAGGAACTGGTGAGATGGACAGCCCCGTGACACTGGCTGCAGTGTGTAATTCACAAAGAATGAGAATAAACAAGCACAGCCTGGGATTTTGGATGAAGACCTTTAAGGAGAATAACAATAACCATACAGAATGTTATATTCATAAAGTAGCAGAAAGTATTCTAAGAACTAAGCCAACATTGGAGTGGAGAAAGGAGATTCTGCTGATGGGGATGACTGCAATTAGGGTTACAGGCAATAGGCAAGAGGGGGATGGAATTTACTGAAGAAAACTAGCAAAAGAACAAAGGTATTGGGAGCAAATAACCAGAGAAAAAAAGATGATAGAATGGTAAGACGCCAAGAACATATTTGGACTGCAGGTTAGACAATGCCTTCTCTGTCAAGGATTGATACCAGAGTATCAGCAAAGAGAAAGAAATGGGGGGTCCTAAATGAAAGGACAGCACTGTTACAGTTTTTAGTAGAATCTAGAACAGAAGTTGCCAATAAGAAAGGAACAATTAATACAGCATATAAAATATTGCATGATAACTTTAACAATCAATCAGAGGAGGTTAGAAAGGACTGGGAAGAGAAACTGGATAATCAATTCACAAAGAAACAATGGACAGATATATGGATGTCTCCCAAATATGCAACAAAGTCTAGAGGATTTAGGATCTTTGCTTGGAAGTGTTTACATAGGTATTTTTATACCCCAAGTAGACTCCAAATAATTTTTCCTCAGGTAGACAGCAAATGTTGTTGGTGTGAAGGGGAAGAAAGAGGCAACTAGAAACATATTTGCAGGGACTGTAAGGCGTTGGCAGACTACAATGATTCCCTGCACACTGTTCTGTCACAAATACTGGATGAGCAAACTGGTGTAACTAAGGAAATTATTTTTTTTTGAGCTATGATATGGAATCGGAATTGCCTAAACATAGTAAGGCCTTACTGAGTCTAATTATATTGGCTGCCAAAAAAGCAATTACTAGAAAATAAACCAATTTTACTAGAGGTAGCAAATATAGTAACAGAGATAAAACAACTGGAAATGGGACCTTTAGAAAAGGGTAGGAGGAAATTACATACGGAAAAAATGGGAATTGTGGGAACAATACAGGCAGAAAAGGAATGAGGTTTAAAAGAAGGTAGGATTTGAATGGGCTATATTATGCTTGACAGACAATGACTTGATAGATTATAAGTGATGTACAATGTTTGCAACTACAATTGTGTCAGCATGGTTTGTAATGTACATTGTTTGCAACTGAAATTCTGTTGGTATGGTTTGTTTTTATTTATACAAATGTAAGATTGCCTACTTTATATGTTATAATTTAATAATGATGTTTCTTATTAAAAAAAAGAATAAAACTGATGTAGGACTGAGGCACATAAGTACCAAAATTAGAAGAACCAAATAAAAGACCCCCGCCAGAGAAAGGTGCAGCCATATGCCTCTCTGCCACAACAGAGAGCGACTTAAAGACCACCAAACAAGACAAGTGAAGGAAGGTCCCAGCAGCAAAGACTCCACAAACAGTAAGGTCCACAACATGGCTCACAGAGCCAATAAAAAGCAAAGGGCCTAAGCAAACACCCCAGTCCTGTAAGGGGCATAAAGGCATTGTTCTGAACTTGGGTAACAATCCTCCAACTAGTACCAGGTAGCTTCAAACAAGTAGAGGGATAGAGCCCACCACCATCCAGGAAACCTGAAACAAGGAACAGCAAGACATCTCATGGCAGAAGCAACATTCAGAGCAATGTAGGCAGCCCAATTCCCAATGGAGCACAGACCACACTCATGTTCCAGCTACCAAGCCTAGTTAACTATGGGTCTCTGCAAGGGCAAGAGCAACCAGGATAGGAATCAGAATCTCCCAGCTTACAATAAACAGCCCTTTAACAGGAGCCTACAGGGACCTCATAACCAGATGAGACCAGCCCACTGAACTGCAGCTGGGAAACTTCTCCTCATGGGAAACCACCTTGGCAGGCAACCCTATCCCAACAACCTCCAAGAGAGATGCAGGAAGTATCCCATTCCTTCAGACATGTGCAACAAGAGCCAGTGCCTGGATAAAATGTGGGAATGGGGGAACTTAAAATGTCTGAGCTCAAAACCCAAGAGTCTAAGGGAACCAGAGGGAAGGTTTCCTGAAGCAAGGAGGCATGTACCCAGAGATCTGATAAGTTCCATTCTACAGCTCCACAAGGACAGTTAATAGGTTCATAGGTTCATACTAGGCTATCTGCCCTAGGGCATTTATAAGCCTAACCAGAGTATGTTTGGCTTTTGCCACCCATTTTAAATTAATTTTGCTATGCCCTTTTCCGAGGTTAGTATACTGTGCCTCTGTCTAACAGTGACACAGAAGTGATACCCGGGGTAAACCTATGATCTCCCATCCACTCATCAAGATTCCTCTTGAAGAGAGTCAATGAGGGACTCTGCCTAACCCGGACTGGGATTTTATTCCAGAGTGAAGGGAGCCTCTGGGTTATGAATCTGTCCCTCCAGCATGTCCTATTTATTTCAGTGCTGAGGTTCAAGTCTCTCGAGCGCGTAGCTCGATGGGATTTGGATTTTTTGAGGTGCAGCATGTCCCTTAATTCCGGGTTGGACATGGCCTTATACGTCAGGCACATGTCACCTCTGAACAGGTGGTATGCCACTGAGTAGAGCTGGAGTTTCTTTAACCGGGCAGCATATGGCATCTGTTTGAGCCCTTTGATCCTCTTGGTGAGGAACTTTTGGGGTCTTTCCAGTTGCTGCAGGTGTTTGGTAAGGTACATCCCAAAAGGGGCATTGTACTCGATTATGGGCCTGATGAGGGATGAGTAAAGAGGCACGATGACCTCCCCTAATCTAGATGTGAATCCCTTCATGATTAGGTGGGCTATATAAAATGTTTTTCTAACCACTTTGGCCACGTGGTTGTCAAATGGAGATTTCTATCAACTTGGGTCCCCAGGTCCCTAATTACTTCTTCTGTACTTAATGGATTACCACCTATGTGGTAATTTGTGGGCACTTTGTTTTTGCCAAAGGGGATGACTATACACTTTTTGGCGTTTAGCTTGAGGCCATGGCTCTGGCACCAGTTGTCTGTTTCTATGAGGCCCTTTTGGAGGATGCTTGTGTCGACTGGAGAGTCGATTATGGCGCCCAGTTTGCAGTCATCTGCGAACTTGGTCAGCCACAGTCCTTCCATGTTGGCCTGTACCTCCGAGAAATATATACCAAACAAGAAAGGTCCCAGGACTGAGCCTTGTGGGATGCCACTTGTAACTGGTTTGGAGTCTGACATGGCTCCAGCAATTCTAACCATGTGGGTTCTGTCCTTGAGCCAGTTTGCAACCCATCTAGTGACATAGGGGTTTATATTTAAGCTGGTGAGCTTATCTATAATGCCTGAGTGGGGTATTGTATCGAAGGCTTTTGCGAGGTCCAGATAGGCTATGTGGACCACCTTCCCTTCGTCAATGGCCTTGGTGACTGTTTCAAAGAAGTCAACCAGGTTTAAGAGGCAAGATCTGCCCTTAACAAAGCTGAACTGGGTAGGATCCAGTGTCTGTAGGTCCCCAATATCTTTATTTATGAGGTCCATGATGATCCTTTCCATAGCTTTGCAGACCAAGCTAGTCAGGCTTATGGGGCGACAGTTTCCAGGGTCCGTTGAGGCACCACCTTTGTGGAGAGGGACCACTGTTGCTGTACACCACTCTTTGGGTACATATCCTGTAGTAAGGCTGAGATTGAACAGTAGTTTTATGTTTGGGTTTAGCTCTTCTTGGAGTTCATGTAGGACGCAGCCTGGGACACCGTCTGGTCCCATTGATGCTGTGTTTTTTGCTTTGGAGAGGGCGGCTTCCACATGAGATGTCAGGGGGGCAGCACTCTGCTGGGATAGATATTTGCCCTTTTGGTGGGGAGGGGGGGGGAGAAGTTTGCGCTGAACCTGTCAGCTAGGATGTTGGCAATGTCTGTGGGATCAGTGTATTTTTTGTCATTTTGGACTAATTCTGAGCATATCTGGGAATTCCCACCCAGGTTCCTAACATAACTAAAGAAAGCCTTGTAATTATCCTTAGTGTCCTGTGCAATTTTTCTCTCGAAGCTGGCCTTTGACGATTTTATGAGTGCCCTTAGTTTTTTGCTAATACTGATCAGAGATGCCTTCCCTTTTGGGATTTTGCTCTATCATGTAGTAGCTTCCTCCTTCTATTGTATAGTTTGTTTATGGCTGGGGTCCACCAGACAGGTCGTCTGCCTTTGGAGGATTGGGTCTTGGTTTTATTTGGGATTGCATGATCCATGCATTCCTGAAGGTGTTCATAGAATGCATTTATAAAGGATTCTGCGGTCTGGGCGTATTTTCCACAGGCCCGGGGCTTTGAAGGATTCCACCTCGGATTTGAGGAGGGTGACAATTATTGTAGAGAAGTTTTCACTGTGGTTTTCTGGGCAGGGGTGGGGTCGGGATGTGAATATCCAGTGAGATCAGTTTATGGTCTGATCTTACCAGTGAGGGATACACTTCTGGTCTGGAGCATAGAGTCCCCATGTTGGTGATGATCAGGTCCAGTATGTTTTCCCCTCTTGTGGGAGTGGTAACAAGTTGTTCCATAGCATTTGAGTTTATGAATTCTAGGAACCTTTGGGCAAGGGTGTTGGAGCTAGAGTAATGCTCCCAGTCTATGTTTGGGTAGTTGAAGTCGCCCAATATAATGGTGTTCGGAGTGACCTTCATATTTTCCAGTGTTCTCAGGAAGGCCGAGTGGGGTTCCTGGGTTTGGGAGGGTGGTCTGTAGCAGGCTATAAACTGGAAGGCAGTTTTACCCACTGTTAGTTGCACATGGATAGTCTCTGATGCTTCGTGCTTTGCCACCAACTTGGAGGCGTGGGTATCTTTGATGAATATCGATACTCCCCCTCTTTTTGTGGTTCGGTCCAAGTTTTGGGGCCGAAAAGCATGGTATGAGGTATAACCTGGTAGTGCTGGGGTGCTCTCGGGAGTCCTGAACCAGGTTTTCTGTTACTGCACAGATATCAATGTTCTCCATGCTAAGGAGAGTTTCGAGTGCATGCATCTTGAGGTTTAGACTTCTGGCGTTGAGTAGCATTACTCTTAGTTTCTTATCTCTTGTGATACCTATGGAGGTGGGTTTGTCTTTTGAGCCTTGCCTAAAAAAGGCACTATGGGGGTAGCAAGAGCCTTTGCCAATATCCGAAAGCCTAGGGGTGACAGGTGCAAGCCGTCCCTAGCAAAGCATCGTGGTTTGTCGTGCATATCATCCCAAGCTGACAGGCATTGGATCCTCTTTGAATGACACCAATACTTAAGCCAATTGTTGAAATTGATCATCTTGTCTTCATATTGTGGCATCATTCTTGGTGAGGGTAAGATGCTACTCAAGGTCAGGGTCATACCAGCCTGGGCTACATGCTCAGAGAGCTCCTCTATGTCTCTTTTCATGTAGTCCAGGGAGGTACGTCTCAGGTAATTCACACCAGCATGGACAATGACTGAGTCATATTTGTACTTGCCTTGGAGTGACCTGAGTGCTTGTGTTATGTGGCAGATCCTAGCGACAGACAGGCTGCTCACCGTGACCTTCTCCTTGTTCAGCCTGGTGAGCGGAACGTCAGTGTGCCTGTCGATAGAGTCACCTATTACAAGTGTATCAGGTGTGTTGTTTAGCCTTAAGGGCTGTGACTGTTCGGCACACTGGCTTTGTGAGATATGTGTTGCACGTGTTTTGTTTTGGGGTAGCGGTTGCTTGGGTGTCTGCTTTGGAGGTCTCTGCTGCTTAGGCAGATCTTTATTTAGAGCCTCCGAGTATGTTTTTGTGTGATTATGTGTTTGGTTTGCTGTCGTGGTAGGTCTATGTGAGACTGGAATTGTAGTGAGTGTGGTTTCCTTCTCCTCCTGACTGGTTATGCCAGTACTGAGTTGAGAGAGCTTAGCCTCCAGTTTGGCTATATGGTTGCATCTCTCACATGTGTTGGGCCCTAAAGCCTGTAAGAGGAGGAGGGACCCAGAAATAAAAGACCAAATAAGCAAACAGCAATATCTGAAGGACCAAGACCACACAGAAGTCAGCCTTCTGGATGTGGGCCAAGGTGTCACTCCAGTCTCCTGGAACTGATATAAGGAAATGTCAATCTTAGGGACCAAAGTTGTAGCATGACAGTGCCTCAAGCCTTCCAATGGCAGATTCCTAAAGGCTGGATCCGGTGGGAATAACCAGGAAGTCCACTGACACTAGCCTCCAAGTGCAAACAGGGATAAGAACACAACAAGGCAACATTCTGCCAGGCCTACCATAAGAAGGGGACAACCCAAGGAAAGGTTGTGGAAACCTGGAACTCAGAAGCTTTGTGGATCTCGGCAATAGTCTTCCTTACTCAACCCTATATGGGAGACAACTCTGCATCTTCAGAAAGCTCTGAAACCAGGACTGTGCCACAGCTTCCAACTGGTATACACGGCATAATGGGCCAAGTGGAGCCTCCATGTAAATGTGTGACCAACAAAAGTGTATGCATGATGGAAAGTCCTGTGCAGGGCCTGGAGACAGTATCAAACACAAGTCATTACAGGGTAAGGCCTCACACCTGCAATTCCAGTGTGTACCAACAGTCAAGTATATTTATTTATTTATTGAATGCATGTATGTTTTGATTACCAGCTTGTCCATCAGGTTGTGGCATATTTTCAGTAGAGGGATGAGGAGAAAAGCCCCAGTAAATTGCAATGACGTATCATAACATACATTGGACAGCTCAGCCAAATATATTACAGATTGCAGTATACACTGCGAGGAAATGTTTGACTAACAAAAAAAATGGCACAATATTATTTGTCACTTGATACCTTTTACAGAGTTAACAAAACCTAACACACCACAGCAGCTGCAGAAAAATTACAAAAAACAATGTATGTTAATACATTACATGCCATCATGTTAGTCAACATCCATTTCCTAGTATGTACGTACATTCATATATAACAGGGTCAGAGGTTACATTGCTGTCTATACATTCAGGAAGTGATGTTAAACATACTGCTTAAAATTAAAGACAGCAGTTACATTTATCCTGGTATAGGAAGTGGCAGTTTAACTTTTTTAAGTTTACAATGTTTCCAGTGCTTGCAACTGCTGACACCAGAATGTTCCAGATATGACCAAAGCAGAGTTTGAAGTGTGTGTCATCATACAATATGGTGCCGTGACAGGTTCTAAGGAGCACATTTTGGATGTCTGACAGATTAAAAACAAGGATGACTTAAATTTGGGTATAGGAATTATGTGAGTATTACACAGAAGGTAGCAATCGAACCTGAATGAGGGCCAGGAGAAAACTTGTAAGAGGGTAGAATGGGTTTTGGATGATTACTAAGAATTAATTTTGTAGTCTTATGGTATGTTTGTTCAAGCTGGGTGAGTACAGAGCTAACAATGCCTGTATATACATCATGTAGCCCTAGAACAATCTACCATGTATTAGAGTGAGGTGGTATCTGATCCTGTAGGATATAAGAAGTGTCAAACTACAGTTTTTGGTAGGGTGCATCTGTTCTAGTGAAAGTGAAACATCAAAGACAAAGTCTAAGTATTTTACATTGCTGGAGTATAAGCTGCTTGATTCCAAAAGTCTCTTATGCCTGAGCAGTGCACCCTAGTGCAGACTCTGTGAGTCTCTCTTCTTCAGTCAGGGCCAACCAGCCCAACTAGCCTGAGGTGAGAAGTCCTAAGAAAAAAAAATAAACAAAAATAAAGCTCCTCCGATCATGTCCAGATAACTCAAAGGACTGCTCCATACAATTAGGCTGGATGGACCCAAGGGCAAGCTGATTAAATGAGGGCAAAGGTTGTACCAACAATGGACAGTTCTATTATAGGTCTCATATCCTTCATAGAAACAGAGGACCAAAACAGCATCCACTAATCAGGATGAACCCAACTTACTAATCCAAAGAGTCCACTGGAAATGTGGACCTATCTCTGATATGACAAGGCCACACCCAGTTCTCAGAGTGAACACCCGGGGCAGAATCTCTTGACCAACCTTTGGACATTGAGAAGGACACACCTAACACTCCCATAAGAGCCCCTTTTATCATTTTTAGATTCCATGGGTGACTGATTTCCAAAAATGTTCTAACACCAAAAAAAACAATACCAAATGGCACAAGAGCACTGGAAATTTTACTGATAGCAAAGACTGAAACCTGGATGGATACAGCAAAAAAGAACTAGTGTACACAGAGGAAGTGTGTGTTAATGTAGCTGATACATGACATTAGTGTGTGTGTATGTGTGTGCACCCAAGGATGATGGAACCATATGCCAAGGGGGTCGAGTGACCACTACCATAAACACTTTCTAAAGACTACTAGTCTGTGTCCTTGCCTGACTTATTGGCTAAAAAAACACTTAACTACTGTAGCAGAAAATTAAGAAACAAGGTTATTTCTTAATTTTCGGCTGCAGTACTTGAATAAATGTTTTGCGATCTGGAACAAAAAAAGGAAAAGTGATGGAAACGTTCACTGTTGTTCCTGCCTGCACCTGCATGTTATTGGTTGACTGGGTAGATGCAAATGCAGTGCTGATACCATGCCTGGTTTAAAAGCAAAAGATATTCTATTTACTAAGCTTTACAGTGAAAAACAAGTTATTAGAGGATCCCAGTGATTTCCAAAAGCAGATGCAAATGGAAAGTTAGTGAAGTCCATTTCATTTAGGTACCTAAACAGAATGTGAACATGTTGTTTTCAGCAAAGGTCATCAGCAAAATCCTTTTCTGTCCAAAAGACATTCTCTGATGCAGTGCATGACAGGCAAACATTTAAAATCACCTCTGGATTTACAGCATTTGTAGTCACAATACAAAAGTTCAGAGATTGTGCTGGATTGAGATGTGCTTACTATTGATTGATTGTTTGTGGGTCCCAAAACTGTAGAAACCCCAGAAGACATGCTTTCAAATAAAACTACATTACTAATACAAGGAAAACTGTAAAAAGCTAAATAATCGCAACAGTTTCATTAAGTTGTTTGTTACAGGGTTTTAAAAAGCTTTACTGAGTGTTTGCAAACCAATTAATCATAAGATCATTAGACTACCAGAACAGTTTGTTCTCTTTCACTATTACTTTGACTCTCCCAAAGTGTCTCCCGCTGACTTGAAGCAACTCCATTCTTATAGTTGTTTTGGGTGGCACTTTACCAGTTATCTGGATTATGGTCACCTAAAGGGTCCCTGGTACATTCTCTTTTTAAGACATCATCCACTGGTAAAAGGAACATGGCCCAATTAGATGTCACAGAGTTTTTATTCTTAGACGTGTTCTCTAGATAAGGTTCTGCTAAAGGCTCTGCAAATGAATCAAGACTCAAAATCCTCTTCGACGTAGGCGTGCAGTCCAAGTCGCATTTACACAGGCCACCTGATAAATCAAGATTTTTGACTGCAATCCCACAAGTTTGCGGTAAACCTCTCGAAGACGCCTCATGATGTCAATATTTGTGAGATTTTTTTTTTTTGTTTAAACATGGAAAACCAATAAGCATTTTTGGAGGCACAGTACAAAGTTTCCAAACCCTAGAGACACACACATGGGCATCCTTAAAACAAGTGGCATTGCAACAGCAAGTGACTGAGTTTGGAGAACTAACAGATGGGAAAGCCTCAGCAACAATTTGTGATCTAGTCATTCTGTGCACATCCTCTGTCATTAACCTCTGTTACATTTGTTGGCTTGGCATACTTACCCTAGCGGCTCATAGGAGGATCACCGTTACCAAACATTTTTAATACAAGAAAAACCTACAGGGCTGGCTTCTTCCTCAGGAGGAACTTGTCCATCTGTGGACCATACTGATAAATCCTGTAGTCTGTTTATGTCCTTTTATCATGTTAAACTTCTGGACATAGTGCCTGCAATCTGTTCCAGTACCCTGTTCATATACCTTTGTTATAGACTGCTTCTCTCCATGCAACTTGCAGTGTCGCGTTTTGCCCTTTTTGGCCCGATGAATTTGGAAACTCTTGCAAGAGAAGCACCTAAGAACATGAAACTCCTAAACCTTAATCAGACATTTAGCTGCAGTCTTCCTTCCAAAATAAGCCTAGGTTTTATTTTGTTGTTCACAGCATGATGCACAAATGACAAAGACAGCTTGTAAATTTTGCCCTAACTTACATATACTGCATTAAAACATCCTCTAAGGCATATAAATTTGCACGGCACTTGGCTAGGCTTATAAAGGTTGTTATCCTAGTATATACGTATGAGCATATGAATGAGAACTTACGATTCAAAGCTCTCCTGTGAAAACTAAGAACTTTATTACAAGAACCAGGATCCATCAGGCCTCCAAACCCCAATTTATTTCTGCCTTTAACTTCCTAAAAGTAACTCCCACTCTCTCTACACAAAATGCCAAACTGCAATCGCTTGAATTTTGTGACCTTTCCTGCACCCAGTGTAATTGAAACTTGACACAAGGATGTGTGGTCTTGCATGAGACCTCTTATTTCTTTAACATCTTCTACAGTAACAGAATGCTTGATACATATCGAGATGCAGTAGTTGTAATTCTTCTTAGAAATGTCCTCAGTGTCATCATCGTCTTCTTTCGGCTGTTCCCATTAGGGGTCGCCACAGTGGATCTTCTGTTTCCATTTCTTCCTGTCCTCTGCATCATGCTCTTTCACACCAACTGCCTGCATGTCCTCTCTCACCACATCCATAAACCTTACCTTAGGCCTTCCTCTTTTCCTCTTACCTGGCAGCTCCATCCTTAACATCCTTTTCCCAATATACCCAGCATCCCTCCTCAGCACATGTCCAAACCAACGCAATCTCGCCTCTCTTGCTTTGTCTCCAAACTGTCCAACCTGAGCTGACCCTCTAATATACTGATTCCTAATCCTGTCCATCCTAGTCACACCCAGTGCAAATCTTAACATCTTTAACTCTGCCACATCCAGCTCTGACTCCTGCCTTTTCGTCAATGCCACCATCTCCAACCCATATAACATAGCTGGTCTCACTACCCTCTTGTAGACCTTTCCTTTCACTCTTACTGGTACCCGTCTGTCACAAATCACTCCTGACACTCTTCTCCACCCATTCCACCCTGTCTGTACTCTCTTCTTCACCTCTCTTTCACACTCACCATTACTCTGAACTGTTGATCCCAAGTACTTAAACTCATCCACCTTTACCAACTACACTCCCTGCATCCTCACCATTCCTCTACCCTCCCTTACATTTACACACATATATTCTGTTTTAGCCCTGCTGACCTTTATTCCTCTCCTCTCTAAAGCACATCTCCACCTCTCCAGGGTCTCCTCAACCTGGTCCCTACTCTCACTACATATCACGTCAGCTGCAAACATCATAGTCCACGAGGCCTCCTGTCTGATCTCATCTGTCAACCTGTTCATCACCACTGCAAATAAGAAAGGGCTCAGAGCTGATCCTTGATGTAATCCCACCTCCACCTTAAACGTATCTGTCACTCCCACCGCAGTTCTCACCAATGTCACACTACCCTCGTACATATCCTGTACCACTCTTACATACTTCTCTGCCACTCCCGACTTCCTCATACAATACCACAACTCCTCTCTAGGCACCCTGTCATATGCTTTCTCTAAGTCCACAAAGACACAATGCAACTCCTCCTGACCTTCTCTGTATTTCTCCAGCAACACTCTCAGAGCAAATATTGCATCTGTAGTGCTCTTTCCTGGCATTAAACCATACTGCTGATCACTAATGATCACCTCCTTCTTAACCTAGCTTCCACTACTTTTTCCCACAACTTCAAGCTGAGTATAATGGAATAAAAATGTAAACTGCATTTCTAATAGAAAATTACTGCACTGTTGTTACTTTGAATAAATATTGAATAGTCTCATTAATAATAGTTGTTAAAATATCATTTTGTATAGTTTACAGTGTTATGCTCAGGATTTTAACATTTCGAAACTCACTAAATAGTGAAAAAAGGTTTGAATGGGTAAACTAAATTTACTGTGCAATAAAAGAACAAAATGTATTCCTCCAGTTCTGAAAAATAAAATATAAAATCATTCACTGGCTACTTACATGAAGAGAGTTTAGTGCAAACTACGATTTCAGACATAACGTTTACCTTTTGGGTTCTATTGATTATAGTAAAATTTACAGTGTAATTTATTAAAAAACTTATAAAAAATAACTTGGATTGCATGTCCAAAGTAAAAATATATTTAATAAGCCCAGAATCTACTTTATATCAAGAATGTAGAAACTTCTAGAAATCTTTAATGGAGCAGTATGAAAAAGAACACATGCAGGCATCTACTCATTCAAAACCTATTACGGCAGAACATAATCATCCACAAAAACAGTTCCTTGTCATTTATGACATTAATAATTTGAGCATACATTTGCATGCAAAGCTAAGAACAAGAAAAGAAAATTGTAATAAATGTCAGGTAACACAGAAGTGTTGCCCTCTCCCCAGCTTTTTCCAAAATTGGGTGCAGGTTACCAGGAAAATATAAACAATTAATCTGTTTACCGATCAGCACTCTGACCTGTTTCAAAATGATGATTTAGTCTATGATTAAGGTAAGTACAGTTCTAATAAAAATAAACTGCTTACACTAAAGCAGGGACTATCTTTGGATTCCTCATATCACCTACAGTTCATAAGACCCCCAACCTAGATTTGATAAAGTGGACAAAAAAAAAAGCTACAGATTTGTCTGGTACACTCACCATATTGTTTACAAAATCTTACACTACAACAGTACAGTGGTTCTGAAATCTGCCTACATTAAATCTGTGTTTAAGAACACAAGAGAGTACATCATTAGAAACAAACAAAGCAGAACAAAAAAAAAAAACAGTATAGGTCTACAAGTGTCTAGCCCAATGTGGAGAAAATCACAAACATATTGCTTCTGAAAGCTTTATATACCAAACTAATAACAGGGTTATCACAATATAGTTATCTTAACAGAAAAACATGTCAAATAATTCTTAGAATCTGTTTTCTATGACAACATGATTTAAGTGGCAGAGAAAAATCATCAAACTGATATGATATAATATAATATGACATAACATAATATGATATAATATAATATAGCATAACATAACAAAGTTATAACAATGTTTTTGACTCAGCTGACCATAACTTAGTGATTGACTGACTGCATAAGATACGGCTAGCTAAATAAATCATGGTCTGTTTGACTGAATGTTTAAAACAACAGAGAATGGTGCATGGAATACTATGGGGTATGACTAGACTGGAGCATACGTTTAAAACAGAAATCCCCTAGAGGTCAGTCATTCCCCCTCTGTTTATTAAATATTTAAGTGCCTTACTGTCTAATAAACAGCTCTGCTTTCTATGCTTCGTATGGTAATGATATCAGATTAGGTTATATTATTACCCATTCATGGGGTGTAGAAGTACTTCAACCATCCCTCTACAAATTAAAAATACGAGTTCAAACATGTCTTAGATTGAATAGTAAAAAAACATGCCAAATATGTGCCCTTCAAGAAAAAAAAAAAGATTGTCCCAAAATACTATAGCCATAGTCTGGAAACTGAAAGGTGAATGAAGTTGGAGATGTAGGGGTTACATCCGACCAAAAACTATCATTTAAAATCCATATAGACACTATCTGCAAAACTAGCTATAGAAGCAAATGTTGCAAGTCTGTGGTTATTCCAGAAGAAACTCTGTAAGTTCAGTAAGCTCCAATATAGAATACAAAGGTATCTCTAGTCACCTTATAGTAAGACAAATTACACAGGTTTAAAGATTTCAGCATATTTGAACAGAAAAGTTAGGTGTGTAAGGGGCATGTCACAGAATGACAGACTGACTGCCCTGGGTCTATATTCCCTAAAGTACAAAAGACATAATAACAACATTCACAAAATCTGTACCAATGCTTTCATTTTTCAGTTTTTGGATTACATAAGGTTCTTGGCAAGAAGCCAGTTGAACTGAACTAACCATATATAAAAGGAGAACTACACATTAGTTTTCTGAATCAGTTTTAGAAAAACTTAAACAATTACCTGAACATGTTAAAGATTCTTCTAACAATACCCTATTCAAGAATAAACCAAATTCTTTTTACGGTTCTAAACGCTTTTAATTACAACGGGTAGGTGTTATTGACTTTTTCCCCTTCCTAAGCTTTGAACTTTAAACTCTTATAGAAATATATATAAAATGTGCATTTGTGAGTGCATGCAAGTGAGCATGTGTGTGCGTGGGTGAGATACAACTGCATGCTGCATATTTCTGTGCATATGTGTGTATGTATATCAGTATTATTGTCTGCTTTTAGTGTGTGTGTGTGTGTGTGTGTGTGTGTGTGTGTGTGTGTGTGTGTGTGTGTGTGTGTGTGTATACATATGTTTGTGTGGTTGTGTATGTGTTGGTATGTATTCTTCTGTCACTCTGTGAGTGCATGTGAATGTGTATCATGTGTACGTATATTGTATATGTATATGTGCATACATGTGCATGCGTTGGTAATCAGTTACAGAATAAAACATTCAAAAATAGGACTGATCTCTGGAGCTACCAGCAGCATGCTTTGAGTATCATGTGTTTGTAGTATGCAACAAATTCATAACAGTTAACCTTTTCTTACACACGTCATGTGCTTACAACAGATTTCTAGCACAATACTTCTCTGCTAAAAAGCCCTTTTCCCACCTAATCCTTCACGGGATACAAACTTATGCAGATATTTGCATTGCATTTGTATCAACAATGGAGGAATGAAGCCAAGTTTGGAGCAGGTAGGTAGAAGGCGGACTGCTTAAATCTTGTTTTTCTAATCGCCCTTTATAGGTACCAGAGGGTATCAAAGGTGTTAGAATCTACTGGGTAAAGTAGGTAGTATTTGCTATCAACCCTGCACAGGCCAAAAACATTCCCATTTTTCAACAACCCCAGAGAGTGAGAATAAATGGCATGCATCCTTCCGTCAAGAGGTCTTTTATCTCATATTCAGGAAGATGGGGCTAAAATGTAGCACAAGGACCTGTGTTATTGATGCACTACTTGAATAATATCTAATCATTTACTTTCTGTAATTCTTTGTGAGGGGAGCACGTCCATTAACAAGTTTTTGTAGTGCTACACAAGGCAGGTGGGGGGGATATGAGGAGCCTAGGTCCATTTAAAAAGCACAGCAGAAAAAAGAATTATCATATGCTAACATATTGCTGTGATTTGCTTTTATCAAAGTAGAATTCCCAGAACACATTTACACAAGTTCACTGCATGAGGCATTTTACGCTACACTTTTGTCCCTGATGGCTGATGTATTTTGGGATTTGAATATCAACTTAGATGAAGGACAGTTTGTTCCTAGCTGGCTTTTCTCATATAGCTGGCAAGACAGGGATAATCACTAGCCCTTCAGGGCTTAAATATAAAATGGACAATCAGATTCTGACTGGCAAAATCCTCTCTGATCTTTGGCATGTGTCACTGCTCTAGCTCTATGTTGTGACTGTACTGAAATTAGTCATTTAAGGTTTGCACACTTGCATTGCCTCGTGTCTTTTGCTATTATCTTACTACAGTTTGTTTTACTTTAAATTTGTTTTATTTACAAGTCGTTCTCTCTTAGAATTGTAAAACTTCTTGGTTAGGTCAGTTAGTAAAGATGTGTCTTCCATTCTCTAAATGATTGCAAAGGGATTAAGTCTAGCTGATTTGTGGGAGGAGGTAAGCAAAACAGGGAAAGGGTTTCATCTTTGAGAGCGTCCAGTGTTCTGGAACTGCTGCTGTTGTGTGACTATTTTGAAATTCTTTATTTAAGGTTTGCATGTTTGCGCTTTTTTTTCTGTGTCTTTTGCTCTTATTTTATTGCAGCTGGTTTTACTTTAAATGTGTTTTCTCTTGGAATTTTAAAAGTTGTTAGTTAATGCTAGTTAACAAAGACTTGCCTTCTATTCTCTCACATCAAACGGATTAAGTCTTGCTGATTTGTAGGAGGAACTGAGTAGTAGTAGTACTTTTTTTTCATGGCATGTAAAACGAGAAAAGATATTAATTAGTGGGAACCGCCACTGCCAAATCCAAACAAAAATACCACTAAACAAATTTCCAAAGGATCTGTACATGAAAGAAGTGGGCACAAGCAAAATGGGAAAAGATATTAATCGTTGGGAACTGCCACTGCTCTGAAACTGCTGCTGTTATATGGCTGTTCTTTCACCTAACCTGGCCCTGTTGCAAAGGCTCTTGAGTTGCCTTCCTCTCCTGTAAATTTGACTTCTGGAAGCTTCTCACAGCCTCATATCATCTGCTCATACTAGTCAGCACTAGAAAATCAAACTGGAAGGTCTCTACCCTTAGACTGTTAAACTATTGAGTTACCTTCTGTTTCATAACTTCCAACCTGCTAGTGTACACTGCAATAGCTAGAGTATTGACCCATTTTCTCAGATATGACTATCTGCTTCTTAGGAATACCTTAAAAATGTTGTTCCTGTTTTCTTTCTGGTGGAGAAAGAGTAGAGGGACATCATTTCCTAGAGACTATACATCGCTGGGATTAGGGGAATTCATTCCTCACTGATTCTGGTAGACCAGTGTTGTGTATGTGTGTTTGCATAAGTGTGAGTGTGTGTGTGTGTGTGTGTGTGTGTGTGTGTGTG
Source organism: Protopterus annectens (assembly GCF_019279795.1). Classification (NCBI taxonomy): domain Eukaryota; kingdom Metazoa; phylum Chordata; order Ceratodontiformes; family Protopteridae; genus Protopterus; species Protopterus annectens. Next base: position 170,025,299 of record NC_056748.1, read on the forward strand.
TGTGTGTGTGTGTGTGTGTGTGTGAGAGTGCATGCGTGTGCATGTGTGTGAATGTGTGTGTGTGTGTGTGTGCATGCGTGTGCATGTGTGTGAATGTGTGTGTGTGTGTGTATGTGTGAGTGCATGTGAGTGCATGCGTGTGCATGTGTGTGTGTGTGAGTGCATGTGAGTGAGTGCGTGTGTGTGTGTGTGTGAGTGCATGTGAGTGAGTGCGTGCGTGTGTGTGTGTGTATGTGTGTGTGTGTGTGTGTGTGTGTGTGTGTGTGTGTGTGTGTGTGTGTGTGTACATCCTTGTGGTTTCATACCTGCTTTTCCAGAATGCCCCTGACGTTTTCTCATTTTTTCATTTGTTCTTCATAAAATTTTTGATTTTCTGGTAAATCACTGAAGATTTCAAATAAATCAGTAATGCTAGACATTAGAGTTTCATACTTCTTAATGTTCCAAGATGCATTAACCTTCTAAGTGAAGTATGGAGGGAACAATATTTCAGTTGTACCTGATTTTGCAAAATGTCTCAAATTTGTGCCAACTCTCTAATTTTCTGATAAATCACTCAGGAGAAGAGGCAAATTAATAATGCTAGACATAAGAATTTCACAGTGTTTTATTGTTCAGAAAATGCATGCTGGTGCAAAACCTGTTGCTGTATTATTTTTTAAGTGAATTAAAGTAATAGACATTAATTTTCCTTGATTTTTCTTTCCCATTGGTTTTGGCCATGTTCAGAATTCTTGAGGAAGGAAGTTGAGAGTTACGCATGGAACACCATGTCAATTATGCTAAAGGTTAAAAAAGAAAAGCTAAAAGGCCGTATATGTCAGCTGTTATCACTGCCCACAATTTTAGCAGGCTTCACGCCATGATTAAAAAATGTACCTGCAAAACAGCTCTACAATTTCTGAAAGTCTCTACTTAAATTACTACTATTCTATAGATGACCTGGAAATTAACATAAGGAGTTGTTAAAGGTAATCAATTGCAGGCACTTACCCTGCATAATAATAAGACATGGGCTGGCTACCCATGTCCTGTTACTATGATCAGAAAAGATGAAATTGTTGGCCACTGCACATATTTATAGATTCACTGATTCACATCATCATACAAGGCAGAGTTAGCTGTTGTCAGCACAAACCCTTAAGGGGCACGTCCTGAATCCAGAAATGACAGGATGCCTATGAATTTACAGATGCCCATCTAATTGTCAAGGCTGAATCAAGTCTTTAGTTTGAGTGTTTTTGGAACATTTTTTTTTCTGGGGGTGTAGGACATTAGTAATACAGAATGGTAGACATAAATCACAGTACAGGACCCTATACAAGGCACAATACAGAGAAAGAGTTTCAAGTCTGTCTTGGTAAATGAGGGTCTCTTGTTCATAAGTACTAGGGTTATTTTAAACCTAAACAGTTTCCCTTCTTGTGCTCAGATTAACTTATCCCATGTGGTTGGAGATTGGTCTTACCTACCCATCCCATTGTCAATAATTATATATTAAGGGGATCATAAAATAGATAATCTGAAGGGAACCATTTACTGGGATAAAGAATTTAGGAGTTGGTTATGTCCATTAGTACTACAGGGGGCAGTCCTGGGGTAAATTTTCTGTTTCCCTAACACAGATACAAGTGGCGCTTGAATATGGACAGGGAATTTGTTTTATGTGGATGGGGAGTCTGTTCCAGAGCAGCAGTATCCTCTGTGAGTTATACCTCCTCTCCAAACCATTCTGTTGATGTTGCAGAAGAGATTTAGATCCCTAGACTGAGTATTTCTGATGCTATTTGCCTTAATGATGTGCAGTAAATCCATCAGTGGGTGATGCAGTGATGCAGTGGTTAGCGCTGTCATCTCACAGCAACAGGTTTTCTGGTTCGATTCTCGGCTGGGGTGCCTTTTGTGCACAGTCTGCATGTCTTTCCTGTATTTGCGGTTTCCTCCCACATTCCAAAGACATGTGTCTGCAGTGGTTATCCCCGGGCCTCCACTGAAAATGGGCTCTGTCCGAGTTGGAATTTCCTGGTAAACAAATGTTAAATAAATAAATAAATATTGGGTCAAAGAATGCCTTGTAAGCCAGACACATGTCATCTCTTAGCAGTCTTGAGTATAGTGACAGGGCTTTGAGTCAGTTTATGTAGAGCATGTTGTTTATGTCTTGTAACTTTTTAGTAGGGTATCTCTGTAGGCATTCCAGTTGTTGCATGTGACTGGACAGATAAATGCCAAAGGGGGCATTATATCCAAAGATTGGCCTAATGAGGGCTGAGTAAAGGGAGACAATTATATCCCTAGATCTAGATAGAATCCCTTTTCTTTATAAACTGTCCAGTATAAAATGAATTTCTTCCAACAATGGACACATATTGGTCATAACTTCGGTCAGTGTCCACATAAGTTCCCAAACCCAAACAACTGGGTCAACTCTTTGGGCATATTGTTAATGTGGTATTTCCCTGGAGCAGATGACTTCCAAAAGGATACTACATTTTTTTTTTGGCATTTAGTTTCAATCCATGATTTTGGCACCAATTATTTATTTGAGGCAAACCTTCCTGCAGGATGGCTAAGTCATTTGGGCATTCAATGACTGCTCCTAGCTTGCAGTCATCTGCAAACTTAATCAGACAGAGCACTTTAGCAGTTTATTTAGCCTTTCTACTATTCCTGAGTGGGGAAATGTGTCAAAAAAGTTGGTTAGGTCAAGGTATGCAGTGTGTATCGTTTTAACTTCATCCATTGCTTTGGTGACCTTTCCAAAAAAATCCACCAGGTTGAGTAAGCATGATCTGCCTTTGACAAATCCAAAATGAGGCAAGTCCAGTGTTTGGAGGTTCCCTATGTCCTGACTGATTAGTTCCATTCCATGAGAAGTCTTTCTATGGCTTTAAATATGAGGCCGGTTAGACTAATGGGTCTGTAACTGCCTGGGTTTGTGGAAGGTCCTCCCTTATGCAGCGGAATGGTTGTAACTGTTCTCCTTTCCCTTGGTACAAAACCAGTATGGAGGCTTGAGGGTGAACAGTGTTGTTAGGGATGTGGCTAATTCATGTTTCATACTATCTGAGATGCATCCACGGATATTGTCAGAACCCATCAATGCAGTATTTTCGCTCTTGATGCCACTTTTAGGACATGGTCTTGTGAGACAGTTGGAGGTCAGCCAGTTTTGGGCATATTTTAAGGGGCAGAAGGAAGAGGTAAAGAGCTAAATTTATTGGCCAGTAGGTTCACTATATCTTCAGCTTCAGTGCAGGTAAGACTGTTCACAAGCAGCTCAGCACATTGTTGCACGGTGCTTTTGAGATTACGAACATAACTAAACAATGCCTTGTGACTGGCTTTGTCTTGTGTAGCTATTTTAGCCACACACATGGCTTTAGTGGATTTTATCAAGCTCCTGAATTGTTTATTTAATTGACAAAGACTATACCATTCTGGGAATTGCTGTTCTTACTTTGGTCAAAATTATTTTCCTTTTTTTTTTAAAACATTTCATCTGTTTGGTGATCTTTTAAGTTTTGAAGCCCTGGAGACTTTGTAGCGACATAATGTGTTTGGACAGATTCATACAAAACCTGGCACTAAATTCCATACCTGGTCTGTTCAGGATAGACTATAGAAGAAAGATAACTGCTTTTGACTTGGATGAAATAGCTTGACGTACTATTGTGAAAGAACATCTGTGGGACTGGATGTTATGATATGGCATACCGGCTTGTCACAGTACTGCTTTATGCATGAAGGCCTTGTGGCCGTTCTACAGAGCCTTGCTGCATTTCAGAATTGTAACCTGATGCCAGTCTGTGTGATATAATAAGAGATAATGTATTGTACATATTATTAGGGGTAGTGTAATTCAGTGCTCTGGCATAACCTATATCTTTTTGTGGGGGAGAGCTATGCAGAATGGCTCTGGTGTATACAAATTGTAAATTCTTGACTACACCTCTGGTTGACACCTTATATTTTTGCCTTGTACCTCATAAAATTTTAAGCCACTGAGGATTAAAGTCAGTCAGTAATGCCAGTCATTACAGTTTCATCCTTTGTGTTCTTCAAAACATGCATGTTGATATAAAACCTGTTACATTAACTTTTTAAGTGAATTAGAGTAATATTTAAATATTGTCCTTGACTGTGCCTTTATTCCTCCATTATTTTAGCTTTGTCCACAATTCTTCAGCAATGGAGTTGAGACAGAAGGAAACTTTGCCAAGAGATTTATGCAATCACCTTATTTCTGAAAAGACACTAGTCCTGCAGCTTGTCTTAGTATTGTTGTCTTGCAATTAAAACAGGTTAGAGAATAAATCTTTTTTTCTTAACAGTTTCAGTTTGTCTTATTGCTATGTCCTAGGGACTGTTCTACTTGTGGGATGTGGGTGTTGCAGGTTTCTTAAATGGATACACTGAACCTGGGCCTGTCTATAATTCATACTGTCTTTTCTAGTACATTGGTGAGGATTGCTGACACTAATAATGACAGAAATTTGAGTTACAGACTTCATATTATTCAGAAGAACAGATAATTAGTACAAAACCTTTCCTTCTAGCCATTTTCTAAGTAAATAAGATAACAGGAATATTTCACACTTGTCAATTATTATGAACGTTTGCCTCCTCCTTTACTTTTAGCTTTCTGGGTTGTTGTGCTAAGAGGATCAGCGAAATGGCTAAGGTTCTTTTATGTGATCTGTGCATTAAAGGTACACAAAGTAATTAATCCTGCAAAACTATTTGATTTGTATGAATGTGGCTACTTTTTACCCCTTTTGGTGATTACAGATGATTACCAGAAGTGGTTATCTACAGGAAAGGGCAGTTGCTGCACAAAAGCAAATGGCACTTTGGATGATCACAATCAAGTGATCATTGCTGTAGGTTGGGCAGGTGTTGTGGGAACAGGACATACTGCCTGAATGCTCCAATCTGAAATACATTTGTTGTAATTATTTTTTCACTTTTTCTGCAGGAATCTAAATAAATGTCTGGAAAGTATTAACAGTACACATTCCCACAGCATTATACATTTGTACCATTTTTTCTTTAAATGTTAAAGAAGTCAACAAGGGGGTGATGTGCTCTTTAGCTGAAGTGAAGTAGATTACTGTGGCTGTTATTTTACCACTTTATGTCAGTCACACGAGAGGTGATTGTGCATGACAGTAAAGGACAATTACATGACTTATGCGAAACAGTCACCGACATGGCTAGTTTGGGGGAGAGGGAGTGTGGGAGATGGTTCCTTGTAGTGACAAGGGGGGGGTGAACTGTTGAGTCATTTAACTTGGCTCCCCTTCCACACAAACGGTGTGACTCAGAGAATGGTTATATTATTTAGGGGGTCTAGAGAGTGAAGCCTCTTATAATACCTAGGACAGACTTTACAGAATCCTATGAAAGATACAGCAGACAATTAGAGAGACAAAGTATGTAAAGGAGTTATGCCAAATCACTACAAATATACAATGACAGGTCATTAACATTCAAAAACGTGCATGCTGATTGGTCAGTCCAACCAGCATGCCCGTTGTAAATACAGCATATACCAATAAAAAAAGTCTGCTCACCTGGACTTTCTTACATTAATATATTCTAAGGTTTTCCAGTTTTCTTGAACTAAGAGGTCAAGACGTAAGTTATGGAAGGCAGAGAAAATACAAGGAAAATCAGGCACGTTATACAAAACTGAAGAAATGTACCCGATTTTCCTTGTATTTCTGCCCTGTCTCTCTCGTACCTCTTAAACTGTCTGGATTTCTAACTTTATTGTTTTATTTATTTATTTTTTTAAAGAAGAAGTAATGGAGCTCTTCCTTTTTCCATTGCTTGCCTTCCAGTGCACTTATGTACTACGTGAGCATGGAAACGCAAGTCCCATATGTATGCGCAGTGCATCAAGAAAGTGGCAGGATATGAAAAAATGCAGCAGAACACCACAGCACTGTTATAAAAAGACATCATTTAAGAAAAACAAGTCATTTCTTTCTTAAATAATGTTATTGTATAATAGCAATAACCAACACCGGTGTGTAATATATTGAAGATTTACCCATGATTGCCTTTGTTTAATCATTCAGGCTTCACTCTCATGATTAAACCGCACCAACTGTAGGTAAATCTTCAATATACCACACCAATCATTGGTTGCTGCTATGGTAACCAATGCCAGGAGCATGTATATATGTCCAAGACTGAGGAGTTAAAATACATGACTGTCCTAATTGTTTCTGACTTTCCACACAATCAGACATCAGAGGTGTATGTAGAAAATGGATGTCTTTATGGAGAAGGAGTAAGAAGGTATTCGGCATCTGAAAACACATATTCATTACCTGAAAACTATCAAATAAAAATATGCTTACCAGGTAAAGTATATGTGTTTAACAATAGCAGGAAGTTGACATATGCGACTGTGAAAATATCTTTTTGGATTGTTTTCTTCTCAGTGAAACATTAGAAATATACAGAATGCAGTCATCATTTTTGGGGATATGATGCATGATGGCAAACACTAGTTATAGGATCACTTCTGACTGACTATTGATAAGTTCTTTTGTGGGAGGGATGGTAGCAGCTGTTAAAGAGCAATATGGCCATTACATTTCTGTGACTGGATGGTATTTACAGGTTTTGTACCAAACTACCTTATTAGAAGCCCATCATGTTGTTTTTTTTTTTTTTTTTTTTTTTTTATACAGTGAATTGTCTTCTGGGAACTGAAATACAGCCTCTTAAACGCAATCAGTAAACCCCACATTTCAGAAGGCGTTTCTTGTCTCAGTCTGGAAATATGTTTGCTTTCCACCTCAGTCCTCTACACAAAAGACTGGAGACAGGTGATTTATAAAAGCAAGTGGCAGATACAGGCTCACTTCTAAGTAATTACTGATATGGTTTGTTGGGGGACAGAGTCTGTCAAAGTGCCAAATGGCCATTATATTTATAGGATTCGTTCACAGTCAAAGGTAGTGTGCCCTCTGGGAAGCTGGAATTTCCACTGGGCCAGTTTGTGCTTTATACCAAATACCTTATTAGAAGTCCATAAATTTGTTATTTTGAAGTGTCTTTATGGAACTGACATATGGCTGCTTGTATACAGCTGGTAAATCTAGGCTTTCAGTGGATGTTTTAGTAATATTCTGACACTGTGCTTGATACCCCACTTGAGTGACATCTGACCTTTGGATAAAAAGGCTAGGGACTGCTGATGTATGACACAAAATGGCTGTTATAGGATCATGTTTGACTGATTATTGATACACTTTATTGGGGGGGGGGATGATAGTATCTGTCAATGAGCAATGTGACCATCAAAGGTAATTTACCACCTCCTGAGGGGTGCAGTCTCTGGGTCAGTATGTTTGTGTATTTAGCCATGGTCTCAAGCTAAATGCAAAAAAATGCGTAGTAATCCCCTTTGGAAAAAACAGAGTACCCGCAAACTACAACATAGGAGGTAATCCCCTGAAATCTGAAGAAGAAATAAGGGATCTAGGGACCCAAGTAGATAGTTAGCTTTCCTTTGATAACCATGTTGCCAAAGTGGTTAGAAAATCCTTCTATGTGACCCATCTGATCATGAAAGTGTTCGCATCAGGATGTAATGGTGCCCCTCTACTTTTCCCTCATCAGACCCATTATTGAGTACAATACACCAATTTGAATGTACCTGACTAGACATCTCCAGCAGCTGGAGAGACCACAAAGGTACCTAACCAAGAGGATTACTGGCCTCAAACAGTTGCCCTATGCAGCACGATTGAAAAAAGCTAAGACTGTTCTCTGTTGCATACCGCTTTCTCAGAGGCGATCTCTGTCTAACGTACAGAGCCATGTCCAACCCAGAATTGCTGAACATGCTCCATCTTAGCAAAACCAAATCTACTCAAGCTACACACTCTAGGGATATAAACCTCAACACAACAATGAATAGAACATGCTGGAGGGACAGATTCCCTTCGCAGTGACTTCCCTTACTATGGAACAGGGTCCCAATCTACATAAGACAGAGCCCCTCACTATCACTCTTCAAGAGGAACCTTGATGAGTGGATGGGTAACAGAAAGTTCACACCGGGGATCACACCAACAGCACTACTAGATAGGGGCCGAGGGTACTAGCTGCTAGTACAAGGGTCTAGGGAACTACTAAAGGGGCGGTGAATACCGCACAATGTGGCTGGGCTAATATATGCCTTCGGGCAGATAGCCCAGTACCAACCTATGAACCTATACCAGAGTGCCCTATTACAAGCCCCATTTATTTTTTATCAATGCACTTGTACCCCCCCCCCATTCAGACTCATTTACATTTAAGACCCTTATAAAAAGACAAAACTGCATATGTGTCTTCACAGCTGGAACTACTATCAAGTGCAACTTGTAGCTGAAGCTCCATGATATAGCAGCATTCTGAAGAAATGGCTGTAATACTTTGGTTACAGAGGAATGGGCCCTTACTGCTGGCTACACCAAGAGTCTCATCTGGATGCTCGGATTTGCTATTTGTTTCACAAATATAATTTTGCACTTTTTCAACCTGACAAACGGTACATATCTCAGTCATATCATATCACTGATGTGTTCTTATGAAATAAGAACCAAAAGTAATACTATATTTGTCATTTTTACGCTCAGCAAAGTACACACATTCCACATGCTGTGACAGGAAGTACACAGTTCAGATTCTGTTCTCTGCTTCTCCTATGGTGGTAGATGCCAGTCTATTATAAATACATAAATATTTGACCTTTTTCTATCACTAAGTGCCCCCCTCCCAAGCCTTCATCAGCTTCCGGCACCTCTGTGTGCACAGTCACAGGTATAAGTCTTTCTGTAAAAGTGAGAACCGTCAGGGAAAAAAAGAGGCTGACTGGTGGAAAGTATAAAATCAACCACACAATTCATAAAGGCAGGATGTCAATGTTAGATCGACTGTTAGTACATACTTGTCATAACTAACCTTAATATAATGTATAAGGACCTTGCTTCACATTGGTGGGTGTGTAGAATACCAAATTTGTAGCCATAATTTGAGAGGGGGCTCAAACACACATCTTGGACAGCCGCTGTAGTAAAATTACCACCACCTCCAAAGTCTACAACTAACTTGTAGTATTTCTTTAAAATTATGTACAGATGACCAAAAGGCAGTCTCAAATGACTGCAAAAAATTAACTCTCTCAAAAAGGGCAGCAGAAGCCACTACTAGTTTAGGACAATGTGACTTGATGACTCACAGAACAGCTCTCCCTCTCGAATTGTAACAAACATCCACTGTACAGCTACTGAGTTGGAAGAGGTTCAGTTTTTATTAGTAGGAAAGTACAATATGTTACTTACAAAGGTGACAAAATGCTGGTAACACTATTGGATACCTTTATTTCTGGATACATAAGCAAATAATTGTTTTCTGGGATACATTTTATGTAAAATGTGTTTCCTTTCAATCCTTAAGATGAAGCAAAAGCAGAGAACCTGACCCTTGTAGTTCATGGAGGTAAATGACATAACACTGAACAATGAAAGAAGAATTGGAAACACCACACTTCTGTCCTTAAGAAAAACAGTGTAAGGCTATGAGAATGTAACAGCTTGCAGCTCTAAAGCTCTACTTGTTAATATGAAAGACAGCTAGAGGAAGGTTTTTCAAGTTAGACTCTTCAGAGATACCATGTACACTCATTCAACAGAAGACTGTTAAGGTACTCAGAGCAAGTAGAAATCGCAGGGGGAGCAAGAAGTCTTTTTATAGGAATGAGGTGTAGAACTCTACTGAGAAATAATTTAACAGAGGCCTGGAAGCCAACAGCAGATCCTAAGGAAAGTAAGTAGATAAGGCTGAAAGATATATCTTAAAGAAATAAGATGGATCCTTAGAAAGACATTTCTAAAATAATCTAAGATCTGTGAAAGTTGAGCATACAATAGCCCACATGTACAAACTTCACAAAAATAAGACAACCTTTTCCAGTTCAACAAGCATGACTTACTAGCAGAAAGATGTCTAACTCCCTAAGAGACATGGAAGACCAAATGCAAAAATAAGCTTCTTTTGGAGAAGAACTGCAACATCTAGGCTATAAGATGAAATGCCCTTGTCACTGGATGCAGGACATTGTCCTAACACTGAAAGAGAAGGTCTTCCTCAAGAAGAAGATGTAGACAATAACAGACCATCTTTATGATACAACAGAACCATAGATGAATAGCTGATCAGAGAGAGTGCAGCTATCAGATGCTACTGAACTTTGTTCTTCCACTGCTTTTGCAGAACCCTTTAAATTAATTAATTTATTTTATTTACTTATTTGTCATTTGTTAACCGGGTTGGTCCAGCTGAGCCAAAGGCCCATTATCAGTGGAGACCTGAGGAGAAAAGCTCCAGTTACAATTACAATCATTCAAGACAAACATATATCAGAGATGGCATATAACAAGACAGCTATACAATAAAGTGAATAGGAGCAAATGTACATAAGGACACTGCTTCCCCAACATCTTTTCAGAGATTTGCAATGCTTGATCTGAAATTTGTTGTATTATGAATTCTGCAGACAGAGTTAGTATTTTCTGACTGTCATCATATCAAAAACAGTTTTTGAAAGGATTGAACCTGCACCTGTCAATCACGATCCAGACTGATTACTCAGGCATGTCTTTCAGAACAGTTTGCATCTGACAAACTGCCTGTAAATGGAGATCTGTGTGTGCATAATGGCAGCTTATAATTTTACAAAAATCTCCTGCAAAGATGATACAAATTACACACCACCTTGTTCACGTACCAAATGTCTGCCGTTTTATGTGCCACTATGCTCATGTACCACATTGATGCTGATATAACTTATGCACTACCATGTTTATGTATCACATGGCTTTTGATAAAACTTATGCACCAGTATGTTTACATACTACATCACTGTTGTTATAACTTGTGCACCACCATGTTTGTGTGCCACATACTGATGATATAACTTATGCACCACACTGTTTATGTATTACATGGCTGCTGATATAACTTATGCACCTATGTGTTCACACACACACACATGACTGCTGATATAACTTATGCACCACTGTCTTTGCATATCACATGGCTGTTACATATCACCATTTCATGTATCACATGGCTGCTGATAAAACTTATGCGCCACTGTGTTTACATAACTACATCGCTGCTGATATAACTTATGCACCAACATGTTTGTGTACCACATGCCCGCTGATTAATTGGTGCTTATTTGAAACAGTGATGACTTTAGAATGTTTATAAATGCCCTAAATGCTAGAAATACTTCCAGCAAGCAAAATGGCTCACAGTCAAGTAAAGAACAGACTTCTTACTAGGCTCTCAGCAGTTCATATTATATATAATTAAACATTCTCCCCTGAGCAGCTAAACTAATATGACACATCCGATCCTACGACCCCCAAAATCACAAACATTCAGCTCCCTCACTACTAGCCCCCAAAACTAAGTTTCACCGCACAGATCACTGCTTTTTTGTTATTGGCCCCAAATTCTGGAAATTTGTTCCCTTCTATCACAAAGAGATATCATCATGCCAAATCTTTTGGACACAGCTAAAACCTCATTGTTTGAAATTTTCTAACTGCCAGTGTTATGCTCCTGTCAACACTACCTATGCATCCTAAGCGTAGCATGTTTTGTCACTGTCTAATAACATTCTTACTTTCTATACCCCTCTAAGTGTACATCACAGTTACCTTAAGATCGGACACTGCTGTATGTAGTATATGTAACGTCTCCATAACGCATAAGTTGTATAATGTAAAGAATTACCCTTAGTTGATGCTTAACTATACTTACCTTACTATATCATTACGCTAACATTGTTGTACACATTGAATTGCACTGATGCTCTGTCTGTATTGTATAAATTCATTTTATTGCTGTACTTTTCCCCAAGCTGAGACTGAAATTGGTTATTTGTAATCAGTGTTGTACCCCAGATAACAAATTCAAATAAATTAACTTTTCTCTGAGGTGGATTAACATTAGTATGCAGAGCTACATTCCCAGGAAAGGCATATTTTGGAAATGAGCATCCAAAGTAGAGCCACGGGCACTTATCACTGGAGATGCTACAAGTTATCAGAACAAGTGATCTACCTGGATTCAACTGCACTACAACAACCCCACCATTTTTGTGGCTTCACTGATGATGACGTCAGAGAAATGGTGATCCCTTGGTCTCACAAACTGGGAGATAGGGCTGACATTTACTCATGTGCAGCCTGACATTAGCTACCACAATGATGCTAGCTGACAAACAGTCCAAAAGCAACAGAAACGTCCTTGCTGAGAGAAACTCATGTTCAGACCCGAGAAAGAAGATTGAGGAAGCTAGGGGAGTTGGCCAACTGAACACTTGCTGGAATGAATCAGCATTTTGTTATTTTGTCACCTCAAAATTAAAGAAACATGATCAGGATGAGAGGACAGGCACTACAAGCACTGCTCGATTCTGGAAATATGATTACTCAGATAAAAGTGTAGTATATCTCTAGAAGAAAGGCCTGCTCAATAATGATAACACGGGTAATATGCATGCATGGGGAGGGAAAAGAGTACTTGGACCTTAGGTGAAAATACAAAGTGAGTTTGGGAAAGTCCTTCACCCAGCAGCCGTAGTACTCTTTCTAAACCACAATATAATAACTAGAAAGGATTGTGTAATATTTAAATATTTCACAACGATAAGGATGAGCTTTGAACAAAGGTTTGTTTCCTTCCACCTATATTTGCAGTTAGCACAGAGGAACAAAGCTCTGAGTGTTATGTGACTAAATCAATACAATGTAGTAGTCAGAAGACAGAAACACCACCCAGTCTTGAGAGGGCCCAGGTCAGGCTAAAGTATGGATAAATGTGTTCAGAAAAGAAAATGTGTGCCCTTGTAATGCAGGGATGCTCAGCAAATGCAAGCAGCATCATTTATCTAGGGACTGACTAGATCCCATGAACCCCAAGTTCAAGATGAAGAATGAGTGGACAATAAGGGAAAATCACATAAAACAGGTAATGCTTCAAAACAAAAGAAGTAGAAATAAATAGCATGTCACACACAGAACTATAGCTCTGAGCTGTTAATGAGCTGCTTCCTGTGCCCAGGGTACAGGGTTTGATTCCTTCCATATTTATTTGCAGTTAGCACAGAGGAACAAAGCTCTGAGCTGTTAATGAGCTGCTTCCTGTGCCCAGGGTACAGGGTTTGATTCCTTCTACCTTTATTTGTAGTTATCATAGAGGACTAAAGCTCTGGGCTGTTAATGAGCTGGTTCCTGTGCCCAGGGTACAGGGTTTGATTCCTTCCACCTTTATTTGCAGTTATCACAGAGGACTAAAGCTCTGAGCTGTTAATGAGCTGCTTCCTGTGTCCAGGGTACAGGGTTTGATTCCTTCCACCTTTATTTGCAGTTATCACAGAGGATTAAAGCTCTGAGCTGTTAATGAGCTGATTTCTGTGTCCAGGGTACAGGGTTTGATTCCTTCCACCTTTATTTGCAGTTATCACAGAGGACTAAAGCTCTGAGCTGTTAATGAGCTGCTTCCTGTGCCCAGGGTACAGGGTTTGATTCCTTCCACCTTTATTTGTAGTTATCATAGAGGACTAAAGCTCTGAGCTGTTAATGAGCTGCTTCCTGTGCCCAGGGTACAGGGTTTGATTCCTTCCACCTTCATTTGCAGTTATCACAGAGGACTAAAGCTCTGAGCTGTTAGTGAGCTGCTTCCTGTGCCCTGGGTACAGGGTTTGATTCCTTCCACCTTCATTTGCAGTTATCACAGAGGACTAAAGCTCTGAGCTGTTAGTGAGCTGCTTCCTGTGCCCTGGGTACAGGGTTTGATTCCTACCACCTTCATTTGCAGTTATCACAGAGGACTAAAGCTCTGAGCTGTTAGTGAGCTGCTTCCTGTGCCCTGGGTACAGGGTTTGATTCCTTCCACCTTCATTTGCAGTTATCACAGAGGACTAAAGCTCTGAGCTGTTAGTGAGCTGCTTCCTGTGCCCTGGGTACAGGGTTTGATTCCTACCACCTTTATTTGCAGTTATCACAGAGGACTAAAGCTCTGAGCTGTTAATGAGCTGCTTCCTGTGCCCAGGGTACAGGGTTTGATTCCTTCCACCTTTAGTTGCAGTTAGCACAGAGGAATGCAGCTCTGAACTGTTAGAGCTGCTTCCTGTGCCCAGGGTACAGGGTTTGATTCCTTCCACCTTTATTTGCCTGCTGTGTGACTCTGAGCAATTCACTTAACCAGAAAGTGCTCCTGTGTCACCCCTGAAGAGGGAAACTTGTGTCCAGTGGACTTACCTGGTCAAGAAATACGTTAAAAAAAACCTGGAGCAAACTGAGGGATATTGAGAGAACAGTGAAGAACACAGACAGGGTGAGGTGCCTCAAGGAAAGAGGAGGTCAAGAAAATTTACTCAGGGTACTAGAGTGAGTTGTCTTTTCTTGGGACGGGAGGGAGGGATTCACAGGTGTCTGTACCTGCCAAGTTTGGGACTGTTTGAAAACTGACCGCTCAGAGACTGGTAATTCAAATGGTCAAAGCATGGAATCCCAACATTAGTTTATATTTAGGAGTCACACAACCCTTAGACTATGACATACTTTTTTTTGCTAAGGCTGAGTAACCTCACAGTGAAACTGTATAAATAGTAGGGCTGAGGGAGTTGCTGGCCTTGTTTAGCTGACCATTTGATCTCACGTTTGCTGTCAGTTGACTTTGAAACAGTAGCTATTCTGAGTGAGTCTTCACCTGACACAAGATTATCTTCTTGGAGAATCTTCATAAAAAAGAAAAAAAAAACATTCTGAAGAAATGCAGCCAATACAGGTGCTAGAAAGGTCTTCCTTTACCTGATATCAAGTTCTTCTTTCTGGGTTTATAACCCAGCCTAGGGACTGCAGAAATGGAATGACATTTTCAGATGGTACAATAACTGCTTTGGTAAGTGACACTGAATGAACAGTGTCCACATATGAGTACGTCAGCAGAAGCTTTTGCCTGATAGCATCTGTGGCCAAGGGTTAGCAGCTTGTGAAAATCCTTCAGGAGGTCACCCAGTAAAAACTAGGACCACAAATTGAATGGGCTTCTTTTTCTACTTTAAAGTTAGGGATTTCCTGTGAGGAGGAAAGAAGAGAACATCCTTGTATATAATATTCTGATGTCCCAGGATAACTAGAAGAAGCAGTGAATGTCAAAATGGCATTTTAAATTCAAGTGGCTCTTCAGTCAGGAAAATTCTTAAATGGGTGTCCCAAGTTCTGATGCAATTTTTAGAAGAAATTTTGCTGGAACAGAAAAAGTAATCTCCCTATAACTGTTTTGGCTAAAATGCATGTAAAAAGACATGATCCTTCTTGGTAGAGATTTTATATTTATAGAATGGGTTCAGAAAATGGTTTTGAAATAAAATTGTTTTGTAACTTGTTAGCAGAAAGGAAGGACATCTTGTAACAATCTACTGCAAACCTGTTTGGACAACTTTAACTCTGAACGTATTGCGGCTCATAGTTTATAGGTTCATAGGTAGGTACTAGGCTATCTGCCCGAGGGCATTTTTAAGCCTAGCCAGAGTGTGTCGGTTTTCACTGTCCCATTTATTAATTAACTGAGCCTCTGTCAAGCAGAGCTAATGAAGTGATCCCAGGGGTGTATTTTCTGTTACCCATCCATTCATCAAGGCTTCTCTTTAAGAGTGTTAGTGAGGGGCTCTGCCTAATGTAGTTAGGAATTTTGTTCCAAAGCATGGGGAGTCTCTGTGACAGGAATCTATCCCTCCAGCATGTTCTATTTATTGTTGTGGCGAGGTTTAGCTCACCAGAGCGCGTGGCTCGCAGTGACTTGGATTTCTTTAGGTGGAGCATGTCCATCAATTCTGAGTTGGACATGGCTTTTTAAGTCTGGCAGAGATCACCTCTGAGTAAGTGATATGCCACTGAGTACAACTGGAGTTTTTTCAGTCGGGATGCATAGGACATATGTTTGAGGCCAGTAATCCTCTTGGTGAGGTGCTTTTGTGGTCTTTCCAGCTGTTGGAAGTGCCTTGTGAGGTACATCCCAAATGGGGCATTGTACTCTATGATGGGTCTGATGAGTGACGAGTAGAGGGGCACTATAACCTCTTTATTGCTAGATGCGAGCCCCTTAGTAATTAGATGGGCCACATAGAAGGATTTCCTAACTACTTTGGTAATATGATTGTCAAAGGAGAGATTGCTATCTACCTGGGTCCCCAGATCTCTTACTACCTCTTTTGTATTAAGGGGGCTGCCGCCTATGTGGTAATTTGTGGGTGTTTTATTTTTCCCAAATGGGATGACTATGCATTTTTTGGCATTTAGCTTGAGGCCATGACTTTGACACCAGGTGCCTGTCTCAGTAAGGCCTTTTTGAAGGATGTCCGTGTCAGCCGGAAAGTCAATTATGGCTCCCAGTTTGCAGTCATCGGTGAACTTGGTTAGCCATAGTCCTCCTGTGTTTGCCTGTACTTCTGAGAAATATATGCCAAACAGTGGGGGTCCCAGAACCGAGCCTTGCGGGACACCACTTGTGAATGGTTTAGAGTTGGACCTGGAGCCCACTATTCTTACCATGTGAGTTCTGTCTGTAAGGCAGCTGACAACCCATCTTGTGGCATAGGAGTTTATGTTCAGGCTGGTGAGTTTTTCAATAATACCCGAGTGAGGAATGGTGTCGAACACCTTGGCAAGATCAAGGTAGGCTGTGTCAAACCACCTTTCCCTCGTCTATGGCCTTGGTGACTGTCTCGAAGAAGTCAACCAGGTTTAGTAGGCATGATCTGCCCTTAACAAAGTCGAACTGGGTCGGGTCAAGTGTTTGGAGGTTCCCAATGTCTTTGTTAATGAGTTCTATGATGATGTGGTCCATAGCCTTGCAGACCAGGCTAGTCAGGCTTATGGGGGTGATAATTACCAGGGTCAGCTGTGGCCCCTCCTTTGTGGAGTGGAATAACTGTTGCTGTGTGCCATTCTATGGGCACATAGCCTGTGGAGAGGCTGAGGTTGAACAGCGTGTTTAGGTGGGGGGTTAGTTCGTTCTGTAGTTCGTGCAAGACGCAGCCTGGGACACCATCTGGCCCCATTGATGCTGTGTTTTTGACTTTTGAAAGGGCTGTTTTCACCTGTGCTTCTGTGATTTAAGGGACACTACACTTTTCTGGTACTGTTGTGGGCCCTTTTGAGGGTGAGA
The DNA here is from genome assembly GCF_019279795.1 of Protopterus annectens. NCBI lineage: Eukaryota > Metazoa > Chordata > Ceratodontiformes > Protopteridae > Protopterus > Protopterus annectens. The sequence continues at coordinate 170,042,555 of NC_056748.1, forward strand.
GGGAGGTGAAGTTTGCACTGAATCTATGAGAGGGAGGTGAAGTTTGCACTGAATCTATCTGCCAGGATGTTGGCAATATCAGTAGGTTCAATATATTTTTTTGCTATTTTGCACTAGCTCAGAGCATATCTGCAAGTTGCCACTTAGATTCTTGACATAGTTAAAGAAGGCTTTGTGGTTATCTTTCGAATCCTTGGCTATTTTTCTTTATAAGTTAGCCTTGGATGATTTTATGAGGGACCTTAGTTTCTTACTGATACTGATCAGGGATATCTTTCCTTCTTGGGATTTGCTTTTTTTCTGAATTAGTTTCCTCCTCCTGTTGTATAACCTGTTTATGGCAGGGGTCCACCAGACTGGTTTCCTTCTCTTAGGGGAATGAGTCTTGGTCTTGCTAGGGATGACACGATCCATGCATCCTTGTAGGTGCTCATAGAGTGCAATTGTAAAGGATTCTGCATCTTGGGTAGTGTTATCCTTTAGCATGGGGGCTGCGAAACTTACCACCTCTGCCTTAAGTAAGGTGAAGTTTGCTTTATAAAAGTTTTTCACTGTGGTTTCCCTGGTTGGGGAGGGGTTGGGGTGTGGACATCCAGGGTGATTAGTTTATGGTCTGATCTAACCAGTGACAGGTTGACCTACGGTACAGTACACCTGTCGCCCATGTTGGTGATGACCAGGTCCAATATGTTGTGGCCTCTGGTAGGGGAGTTTACCAGCTGATTCAGGGCATTTGAGTTGATAAATTCCAGGAAGTGCTAAACCTGGGAGTTTGTACTCAAGTAGTTTTCCCAGTTAATGGTAGGGTAATTGAAATCGCCCAATATCAGGGTGCTCGGTACGACCTTCATATTTTCCAGTGTCTCCAGAAATGCGGAGTGGTGGTCCTGGGTCATGGAGGGTGATCTGTAGCAGGCCACAATTTGCATTGCAGATTTGCCCGATGTTAGTTGCACATGGATGATCTCAGAGGTATCATGCTGCGCCACTAACCTGGAGGTGTGAGTATCCTTGATGAATATGGATACACCCCCTCCTTTTGTGTTTCGGTCCGTGTTCTGTGGCTGAAATGTGTGGTATGAGTTGTAGCCCAGTAGTGCTGGAGTGCTATGTGCATACTTAACATTTTTCTTGAATATAGTAGATAAATAGTAAATGACAGGCACTTGAAATGACTAATAAGTAGCAGCTGAACATAATTTTATTTATACTGACCTGATCTGTTCTACCTGTAATGATGCAATCAGCAGATGAAAGAGTAAGAAATCCATTGAGTGATCATGAACATGACAGTAAATGAACAGAATTAGCAAACCTGGCAATGATAATGGCAGCAATGATTATATTTCACACTCACTGTAGTTATGCACCAGAGCTCCACACGTGACAGAAAGATGGACATGGAAGCACCAATGAGCTACAAGAAGTGACCAATAATCCCTCTGGTGTAAAAATCATTCTAGCAAAGGTTAAAGCTAAAGCAGACCTACTGAAGGTTACACAATGACTGAAGACAGAGCTCATCTATGAATTTCATTCTACAGCTGTACAAAAAAGATAAAGGGGACTGCATTGCCTTTAATAAAAAGCAGTTTGCTGAATTGACTGACATCCCTAAAGACAATATCTCTTCTAAAAGAGCTCAATGTATTTTTGTAATTGGAGCTGGGCAAAGCTCACTGCCTAGACTGTTGCTTTTCCAATCTGCCACCTAAGTAGTAAAATAAGAGATCTTTGTTGAAATTATGAAAGCCTGGAAATATTTATATACAGAAAGAAGCCAGGAGCTACGATGCAGAAAGAAAGAAGTGCCAGAGTGAATTAATAATAGTGTTCTAAATGTGCCTTTAGAAAATTATCTGATTTTTGGAATTAATTAATACTAGCATACCAAATCTGCCTTCAGAAAATCATCTGATCTTTGGAAAGAATTAATACTAGTGTACCAAATGTGCCTTCAGAAGATAATCTGAATTTTGGCAACTCTTCTTCAGTGAGCTATTATGGTCATATTATAATTCTTTTAGAGTCTTTGAATCTCTATTTTGTTTTAATAGACTGAGAGGGGTGATCTCATTCAGGCTTTTAGGTCTTGACATAATGTGATTTTGAGCACCAGTTTTAATTTCAAATAATCCCAGAACCTAAAATAATGCATTATTGCTCCATGAAAAAAGTGCCATACTTATGTTTTTAATGTCTATTTCCATATTAAAGATAGGATGTGACAGCCCCTCTTTACCCTGAGCCAGTAATCAAGGAACCCCAATCCTCACCACTGACAATGGTGCGAGGCAGGCACTAAAAACAGGAATAGATTTACACAGTATTTTGAAATAAAGCTCTCTGCATCAAACACAGTTTTCCCCAAGAGCACACAGGGAACACGCTCCACTGGGACTGGACTTTCTTTCTCTCCAGATTCCAAACAAGACCCAGCTTGCAGCACTGTGTCCCAGTTCCAAGTATCGAGAAACACACACTTGAATATTTGATTTTTCACACACACCTGGGAAAGGCTGACACAGATCCACCAGCTGTGTCCCCTTTCTCCAGACTACAAGGTAGATTGCCGCCCTCAGCCAGATAAGGCTCTTACAAAGGGTGAACAATAATACTGTGTCAAATTAATACTGATATAAATAATAGAGTGTGACCGAAGCAGTAAGGTTTATCGGAGTGGCCACAGTGTCAATAAAATAAGCACAAGTATTCTCAGCTTGTTATAAGTAATCACTAAAAGACCAGCCACAATGAAAAGGTATACACATATTTAATAGATAATAAAACAGAAAACAGGAGAATGCAGTATTCAACATTTAGCTAAAATAAACAGAGTTTTCAGTCACATGAAATATAAAAAATAACACAGTTGGATAGAATCTCACAGATGCAGAAAAAAAGAAAATAATACTAAGCTAATCTCACTGTATTATTCCTAACTGAACTAAAGAAAAACTGTCCCTAGTTAACTCACTTAGTATTGCTAGGCAAGATGCAATGCTGAGATACTCCCTTCCACAAGGCAAGATGAGATACTACACACTGACTGAACTGTACAACTAACAACTGAACTGTGAAAACTGACATAGATCTTTTATATCAGGTTCCAAAGAAAAACAAAAACAAAAAAAGCAAACAACAAACTTCTGCTGCCAGAGTTCTGTTCTTCAGCTGGTTATAGAATGGCATCACATCTAGTCACCTGATTCTGGCACAATACACATTCAGAACTCTGCTAAGATTCTGCTGCAGTATTTATAACATAAGCAGTTTTTACAAATACATTTTAATACAAGCATCTGTACAAATCAATGTAACTGCCAAATGACATAAGATTATTTACAAAACTTCAGCCAGCTATGCTGGCATATGCCACATATGCACCGTCTTACTTCTCCTGGTACAGCTGGCAATACCTCACAATGTCACATCTACCCCCCACCCCCCCACCCCCCTTTGAAGACTCAAGCTAGTTTTTCAAGTGACCCTGCAAAAATGTTGCTTGTGAGAAATGTTCTTGTCTACGAACACATTAACCTATACCCTATTATGAGAATCCATCTGCATTGGCATTGCTGTATTCTGGACTGGGTAATACAGGGGATCCTCTTAAAGCTCCTTTAGGCTTTTGGAATGCCTGCTCATAGGCTGGGTCCACACTACCTTATCTGGCCTGTTTTTCCTTGTCAAGTCTGTGAGGGGAGCAGCTATTGTACTATAATTGGGAATGAATTTTCTATAGTACCTCACTGTCCCCAAGATTGCCCTCACTTGCTTTTTAGTAACAGGGGGAGGCCACGCCTGAATAGCCTCTACTTTGGCAGGTTCTGACATACTCTTACCACTCCCCACTCTATGTCCCAGGTAGGAGACCTCTGCAATACCCTCCTGACACTTACAGGGCTTAATGGTCAAACCTGCCCTTTGCAGTCTGTCAAGGACCTCCCTGACATGCTGAGGTTTCATTATGTTAACAGAGTATAATTTGTGCTCCTGCCTATCACGTTTACCATATAATTAATGTCAGTGACTTTCCTTACCACTTCGAGGGATCCCTCTCAAGCTGCCTGTAGCTTAGTATCTGACAAGAATGAGGACTATAACCTGCTGTCCAACACCATACTCTCAGGCTTGAGCCTTCCTGTCATACCAAATCTTTTTCTGTTGTTGGGCTACTGCCAGGTTCTCCTGGGATAAACTCATAAGCTGCTTAAGCCATGTCTTGAGGTTTAGGACACATGTCACAACAGACTCCTTGTGGGATTCACATTCGGGTCTATATTAGATAAACAAAAGTTTATCTAAATGAAGGTTGGGAGGGTGGCCTAATGGTTAAGGTGTTTGCCTTGCAAACACACAGTGCAGGGTTTGAATCTCACAAGGGATAATTGGCTAGGCTTAAAATGGCTCGCAAGGGCAGTTAGCCTAGTACTAACCTATGAACCTATGAACCTATGAACGCTCACATGAGTGAAAATCCAGAAACTCGAAACTGCAATTGTGGGGGGCTGCACCCCCCACTAAATATATATTCCAACTCCGAGATCACACTACAGTGAGGAAAGAGCAAATATTCCCATATTCACTGTACCGCGATCTCACAATTGCGGTTTCGAGTTCTGCAATTTTCGCTCATGTAAACTTTCGTTTATCTAATATAGACCCTTCACATTCACCCTCCCACTCATCACAAATCAAATCTAAAGCCATTCTCACCCTATGCTCATACAGTAACTCAAAGTATGAAAAACCTGTGGATTCCTGGGGTACCTCTCTGTACATACAGTAGAAGGGGCAAATATTTGTCTCACTCCCTATAAAACTAGTCTGCAAATGCCCATAGCATGGTCTTTAGTCTAGAGTTTAACATCTGCACAAGAACATTAGTCAGGGATGATAGAGGGTAATCTTAAGGTGCTTCACCCAACAACACTTCCACAGACAAGCCAGCAGGTCTGACATAAAATTGGCACCTCTGTCAGTCAGTATTTCTCTCGAGAAACCTACCCTGCTGAAAATCTCTAACAAAGCATTTGCCACCTTCTCTGCCTTGATGGAGGACACAGCTACCACCTCAGGGTATCTGGTAGTGGTATACCTTCATATGTTTGATGACCACATCTTCGAAACTGCTGTCACAAACTGCAAATCGCGAAATTCCAAAATTGTGAAAACCGAAGTGCCGAATTACAAAATCTCTCCCCCTTTTTAAACCATGGTAGCACTTGTTTCAGAGATGGAGCAATCGTAAGGTAGGGGTTGAAAGCTGTCGCTGTCTAAACTCTACTTTCGTGACTCTTCCCAGCTCCCCTTCCATGGGAAGCCTAGTATCTTCTGACAACAATGTCTCCCTGTACTACCACTCACCTCTGCCCTTGCAGTCACCTTGTCCATGGGAACATCAGTACCTACCAGCAGCTGTGGTTCACTTTCAGGCTCATTGCTACTAGGCAGCTTCCTCCCTGAAATAATCACATCACCAGCCCCAGCTTCAGGCATGGGGTCTGTCTGGTCCCCCTTCCCAGGCTAGCAGACCTACCTGCCTGTCTCCAAGCTTGACTACATGTAACTGCATGCACACAAGGTACTACATTATCAAAATCCTTCTCTATTAAGACATCTGCAGGAATATCCTAAAACACACCTATCTGCTTGCTCCCTTTTCCACCCTCCCAGTCAAGGTGAACCCTGGCCAAAGGTATTTGGTATGGGGTCCCTCCTAAAGCTCTTACTGGTGTGAACTGCCCAAGCAAATACTGCTTTTCTTTAACCACTGCAGGCCAGAGGCTGTGTCACTTTTAGCAGTAGCCTGTTTTCTATCCACTAAGACAGAATACAAACTCTGGTGATAGTTTGGTACCTCTGTTGTCTCCAGATAACTTACCACTGGCAGACGGTCCTTCCCTCTTGCTGGCTCCCTCACCTTTTATCCCCACCTTGCTTCAATGGACATCTGTATGCTACATGGCCCTTCTGTTTACATTTACAACATCTTAACTATTGATCCTGGCCATGTGCCTGAACTAGTGGCTTCCCCTGTTACTGGTAGACTCTGTTGGGGTTATTTAGGCTTCCCATCATGGGTTCTCTTAAATCCATGTGCAGCACTGGGTATCCCTTCTTATGCAGTGATGCCCTTCTTGCTAAGTAGATTCCCTTTTCTCCCCAGGTAATCTGCAGAGTTACATTCTTAGTCTGCCAACCAGATTCTCATGTCCTCAGGCAAAGTGCTAAGGGCTTTTTCCCTCACCAAAAGGTCTGTCAGACTTTCAAAAGTGGTGACCTGACACCCACTCACCCACCCACCTATTTAAGTAAGTGCTTAACTCAGCAATATAATCACACAGACTTTTATCTGCCTTGCATTTATGCTCACAAAACGTTTTTTCTTTAATCTTCAGGTATTAACTTAAAACAGTCTAGCAAACACTGTTCTACTCTAGCATAGTTTAAACAATTAGTATCAGACAATTTAGAAACAGCAGTTACAGCTTTACCATGGTGTAAGAGGGTCAGGAACTGTAACCAGAGCTCTTGGTCAACATTATACTGTTTACATACACCTTTAAATATATGAATACAACTATCAAACTCATCCCCCTCTGCAAATTGTGGAAGAGATTTACTGACCTTTATTGCTCATGGGGTCTGGTTATTCCCTTCCCCGTGACCTCCATGACCTTGGTGAAGGGTCAGCATTTCCCCTTCATGCTCATGCTGATTCTCTTTTTCTTCAGCCTCCAAAAGCCGCAGTTTCTCCGCTGACTCCAACTCCAAATGCTTGGTCTCCAGTTTATGCTGACACTGCCTTCTCCTCAGTCTCCAAATATTTGACCTCCAGTTGAAGTCTCTTTAACTCCAGAAGGATTTTTAAGTCCTCTGAGGAAGAGACAAACTGTCCTGTTTCCAAAGGCTGCACATACCCATCACTGGACTGGCTATCTCCCTGGTTGCTGGACTGTGTTGCAGCTGTGAGTAAGGCTAAATCTTTAGTCAGGTTGGCGTGCAACAGCCTTTGGCTTCGCACACCTTGGCCAACTGGTTCTATGTCAGCTTGCTATAATCCTCTGCTGGCATCTTTGCCTGCTTTCCCTGACTAACAAAATAAATAAAACTGTTGTAAAAATGAAACTCTGAATGTTTACCTTGTGGCTGTTGAGAGTACACACAACTTCAATGACAACTGCTTTCAGGCTACTGAATTTCAATTAAAATCCCACCATTCTGACAATATATGGCGGTCCCTCTTTACCTTGAGCCAGTATTCGAGGAGCTTCAATCCTCACTACTGACACTGGTGAGAGGTGGTCACTAAAAACAGGAATAGATTTACACAGTATTTTCAAATGCAACTCTCTGCACCAAACACAATTTTCCTTAAGAGCACACAGGGAACTTGCTCCACTGGGACTGGACTCTCTGTCTCTCCAGATTCCAAACAAGACTCCCCTTGGAGCACTGTGTCCCAATTCCAAATATTTGACATGGGATACCTTTATATGTTCGAAAGCACATTTCCGAATGTGCACATAACAAATCATTTAGCCAAATTCCGTCATTCCAACTTCCCTAAATGTCGAAATAATATCGAACTTCGACACTTCCGATCACTCCACCACTGAAACAAGTGCTACCGTGGGTCAGAAGAGGGGCGAGATTTTGTAATTCGGAGCTTCGGTTTTCACGATTTTGGAATTTCGCGGTTAGCAGTTCACGGCAGCAGTTTCGAAGATGTGGCTGTTGAACATATGAAAGTATACCTCTGACACACACACACACACACACACACACACACACACACACACACACACACACACACACATACACACACACACACACACACACACATACACACACACACCTGGGAAAGGTTGACACAGATTCACCAGACTTTCTCCAGACTATAAGGTAGACTGCTGCCAACAGCCAGACCATACTAAGGCTCTTGCAAAGGGTAACTAATTATACTGTGTTAAATCAATACTGATATAAATGGTAGAGCATGACCGAAGCAGTAAGACTTAACGGAGTGGCCACAGTGTCACTAAAATAAGCACATGTACTCTCAAGTTGTTAAAATTATTCACTAAAAGACCAGCCACAATGAAAAGGTATAACAATATTTAATAATGGACAATAACATAGAAAACAGGATAATATTTAATATTCAGTTACAATAAACAGAGTTTTCAGTCACAGGAAATATAAAAATAAAACAGTTGGACATAATCTCACTGATGCAGAAAAAAAGAAAATAATACTAAACTAATCTCACTGTATTATTCCTAACTGAACTAAAGAGAAACTGTCCCTAGTTAACTCACGTAGTATCATAAGGTGACATGTACTGCTGAGATGCTCACTTTCACAATGCAAGATGGGATACTACACACTGACTGAACTGTACAACAACTGAACTGTGAAAACTTACATAGATCTTTTATATCAAGTTCCAAAGAAAAACAAAAACAAACAACAAACTACTGCTGCCAGAGTTCCATCCTTCATCTGATTATAGAATGACATCACATCTAGTCACCTGGTTCTGGCAAAATGCACATTCAGAACTCTGTTAAAATTCTGTTACAGCATTTTTAACATAAGCAACTTTTACAAATACATTGCAATACAAGCATCTGTACAAATCAATGCAACAGTCATCTGACATAAGATTATTTACAAAACTTCAGCCAGCGATGCTGGTATATGCCACATATGCACTATCTTATATCTCCTGGTACAGCTGGCAGTATCTCATAACATCACATAGGCTACCAAAGGGAAATAAACAGTCTTCTTCTTTTAACAATTTTGAGACAATACTGGACAGTATGATGACTAAGCATAGATTTAAATGTTCTTTTTTTGGAGACAAACTCCATGATGTCCCTTGAATGGGGCCATGACATTGTTATTCTGCAGTGTACCACTGTACTGTACCTAGCTATCCTTATTTATATGTATCTATGTGAATGAAAACTAATAGGTGTCCCCAGGAAAAAATGAAGATCCTGCAAGCTACTGAAACTCTTAGGGGATCATTTGAAGATGTGGCCATTCAACTAGACTGCTGGAGTACTAATGAAGGGGAATGGTCAAAAACACTGAAATGGCTCTCACTCTTTTGGAGAACAATGTGACTAAGAGAGAAGGCACCACTGGCTCAATAAGCCTCGGTGTAAAACAATATGATACTACTTCTTTCTGAATACTGCATTTTTTTTTGTTTTGTTTTCATTAACTGTTATCTAGTCACATAGGATGTGATTTGGGGACTGGTTTACTTCCTTTATGGCTGGTGATGTTGGCAGACAATAGTTTACAATATTCTATGATTTTTGCCATTTGCTGTTAGACACGTTTATATGCCACTCTGGTGTGAAATAGCTTAAGGCAGTATTCATCATTAAGGAAAAATCAGTTTATTTTTGGTGGTCTAATGTTATAACCAAAGATGATACCAGGTTGTCTGACTGAAGCTACCACTTGCGGTAGCTGGGGTACCTGGGGATGCGGTTGCCTTGACTGGTATTTGAAGAGTTCCATTCCATGTTTAAAAGGGTTATTTCAGGAAATTAATTTTAGTCGTGCAGTTGGCCATTTGGGCACATTCTAAGCTTTTGATAAGAACGTTGTTAAAACAGTACGGCTCATGGTGATGCAACCATTTGAATGAGTGAATTCTGAATATTGCAATCACAGTAGAGTGAATATCAGAAAATTTGCCCTTTCCTCACTGTAGTGAGATCTTGGAGTTGGTATATATAATTAGCAGGGGCAAGAGCGAATTCGCTGAACGCTATTTTCGATGGAAATACTGTTCGGTGAATTCAACTTTCGATAATTTAATATCGACCCAAGACCACAATGCCTAAAAAATCTTGAAAACTAAATCGCCTACTAGTGTAAAGACAGGAGCAAGTGCTAACCTGGGTCCTCCATAGGGGCAAGTGCAGAAGTTCGAAGTTGTGAGATTCATAATTTTGTCCTTCTATTATTACAATCCCAGAATTGTGCATTTCAGAACTGTGGGCTTCAAGATTGTGCTATTAAACCAATAAAACCGAACTACATATCTCTACAGTGACATTCATTCAGTTACTGCATCTCCAAACATGTTTAATTAAGTGGTCTTCAACATTCTAAACTTAAATTAAAACCTAGAGCAATTCTTTAATTTACACTGGACAGACATACATTCATGTTAGACACTACTTATCTACAGAAAATAAGTCCTGGGAGCTCAACTAATACCACATCCATTTCAAATGTAAAGCCCAAAGCCTGGGTATCTAGTGAAAACAACATGTCTAAGAAAAATTATAAAAACATACAAAATTTTGTCTTACCAAATTAGCAAAATTTAATGTTAAGGAAATGTGAAACTTATAATGCAAACAGGGAAAATAACTTAAAGTTAAAAGTTTAGATAAACAGTAAAGTGGAACTGAGTATGGGATGTGACATTCCATACTACAGCAAAAATGAAATGGCTGGTGAAGTGAGGTCTTTTTTTTTTCCTTGTCTTTTTAACAGCTTTCAGAATCAATTCTTGAAGTATAGTAGTAACAGCTGGACATACTGACCAGAGTCCTACCTGCAGCAGCTGTGCCCTGGTTTTGACTAACAGACCTGGGTGCTGGATGGGACAACTTGTGGACGTAAAAATAAGCATCCAGTTCACCCATTTCAGGGGAATGGAACAAGAGACCCATGTTGGGGGGAGCTTCCTGAAAAAGAATAACCAACAAGCTACACAAAACAGAAAAGAGGAACACAGCTCTGGAATCATGTGGCAAGTGTACAGTTTTGTACATTACATGAAGCTGCCCAAACTCATATGGAGAGGGGGAAAGGTTTGGTGCATAAAGAAAAAATAATCCTTCGCAACCACTCATGATGGTTAATGGGCACACTCCTTTCCTTCCACCCTCTACCAAGAATTCCCAAGGTAGGATAGCAAATAAATCAACCAGCATGACAGCCAAGATAGCCTACTTTCAGAATGAGAGAGGCCAAAAACTGTGGGGCAACGGGAAGCTACTTGCATATTTTTGCAGTGGCCAGTACGTGACAAAAATGACAGCTTGAAGTACAACAGGCTTTGAAGGGGAGCTAGGCATATTTTATATGAAACTGGTAGGCCCTTGAGGAAGTAAACAAATCCAGATAAATCATTAATAGGAAAACTGTCAGACAACAGAGAACATTTTAGTATTTAGTGACAGCTAATGGAAGGTCCATCACACTTGGATGGACCAAACTGCTAAAACAGAATGCACAAAAATAAACAGTATCTTCAGAAGGGCATCTAAGTGGGCAGTTAAAGCTGACCAATGCTGAGGGTCTGAACTATAAAATGATGAAGATGGTAAAAAGTGATTAGTGATGGATATACAAAGGAAAATGGCAAGCATAGGTAGGTACTAAGCTATTGGCCCTAGGGCCTATATACGCCTAGCCGAAAAGGTACCCTGGCTTTCGAAACCCAAGAAAATTATTTTCCTGTGCCCCTGTCAAGCAGAGCCACAGAAGTGAACCCAGGGGTGAATTTCCTATTTCCCATCCAATCATCAATATTTTTCTTGAAGAGTGCTAATGAGGAGCTTTGTTTGATATAGATAGATAGTTTGTTCCAGAGTATGGCAAGTCTCTGGGACAGGAATCTATCCCTCCAGCATGTTCTGTTTATTGTGGTGACAAGGTTTAGGTCCCTAGAGTGTGTAGCTCCGAGGGATTGGGATTTCTTTAAGTGAAGCATGTCCAACAGCTCTGGGTTTGACATAGCTTTGTATGTTAGGCACAGATCACCTCTGAGTAGGCTTAATGCGATGGAGTAAAGCTGGAGTTATTTTGAGATGGTCTGCATAGGGTATCTGTTTGAGGCCAGTAATCCTCTTTTTGAGGTATTTCTGTGGCCTTTCCAGTTGTTGTAGATGTCTTGTGAGGTACATACCAAAAAGGGAGTTGTACTCTATAATGGGTCTAATGAGTGATGAGTAGAGGGGAGCAATGACCTCTTTTTTCTGGATGAGAAACCTTTTGTGATGAGGTGTGCCACGTAGAAGGATTTCCTCACCTCTGTGGCGATGTGATTATCAAAGGAGAGACTACTGTCCACCTGTGTCCCAAGGTCTCATCACACTTTTGGTGTTAAGTAGAATACTGCCTATGTGGTAGTTTGTGGGTACAGAGTTTTTACCAAAGGGGATGACAATGCACTTTTTGGCATTGAACTTGAGGCCATGGCTTTGACACCAGGCATCTGTCTCAGTGAGGCCCTTTTGTAGGATGTCCACATCGTTAGGAGTTTTGATTATGGCTCCTAGTTTGCAGTCATCTGCGAACTTAGTTGGCCAAAGACCTTCTGTGTTAGCCTGTACTTCAGAGAAGTAGATACCAAACAGGAGAGGAGCTAGGACTGAACCCTGTGGTACTCCACTTGTCACTGGTCTGAAGTCTGATTTGGAGTCTGCTACTTTCACAATGTGGGTTCTGTCAGTAAGCCAGTTGGCAACCCATCTTGTGACACAGGGAATTATATCATATTTTAGTGAGTTTATCTATAATTTCTGAGTGGGGGATGGTGTTGAATGCCTTGGCGAGATCTAGATAGGCTGTGTGAACCACCTTACCCTCATCTATGGCTTTGGTGACTGCTTCAAAGAAGTCTATCAGGTTTAGGAGACATGATCTGCCTTTTATAAACCCAAACTGTGTGGGGTCCAGAGTTTGGAGATCTCCAATGTCTTTGTTTATGAGTTCCATAATGATATGTTCCATGGCCTTGCAGACCAGGCTGGTCAGGCTAATGGGGCGGTAGTTGCCATGGTCTGTCATGAATCCCCCTTTGTGGAGTGGGATAACCATCGCGGTGCACCATTCAATGAGCACAAAGCCTGAGGTGAGGTTATGACTGAACATGGTACTTAGGTGGGGCGCCAGTTCATTCTGTAGTTCATGTATAAGGCAGCCTGGGATAATGTCAGGTCCCATGGATGCTGTGTTCTTGGCTTTGGAGAGTGAGCTTTTTACCTGTGCAGCCATACTTACAGGAACTTAGCATTCTTCCAGTATAGAGATGGGCCCTTTAGGGGGTGAGAAGGGGGTAAAGTTAGCACTGAACCTATCTGCCAGGATGTTGGCAATATCAGTTGGTTCTGTATATTTAGTGCCATTGTGCTGTAACTCAGAACAGATCTGAGTGTTGCTATTGAGATTCTTGACATAGCTATAGAATGCTTTGTGTTTGTCTTTAGAATCAGTGGTGATTTTGTTTTCATAACTAGCTTTGGAGGATTTTATGAGGGATATCAGCTTCTTACTGAGGCTGACCAGGGAGTTCCTCCAATCATGGGATTTTACTCTTTTTTGCAACAGTTTCTTTTTTCTGTTGTAGTGTTTGTTTATGGCAGAAGACCACCAGATTGGCTTCCTTGTTTTGGAGGATAGCATCTTGGTTCTGTTAGGGATAGCATGATCCATGCACTCGTGTAAGTGCCTATAAAGTGCATTTGTGTAGGATTCAGCAATCGTACCTCTATTATCCATCTGCATGGGTGTCATGAAGTTTGCCACTTCTGTCTTAAGAAGCATGAAGTTGGCTTTGGATATATTTTTTATGGTTGTTTCCCTAATGGGGGGTGGGGGCAGGATGTGGATGTCTAGGGTGATTAGCTTGCGGTCGAATCTGACCAATGAGGAACTGACCTCTGGTGTGGAACATCGGTCGCTCATGTTGGTGATGACCAGGTCTAGGATATTGCTGCCCCTGGTAGGGGTGTGGATAAATTGATCCAAGGTGTTGGAATTTATGAATTCCAGAAAACATTGAGCAAAAGGGTTGGTGCATGAGTAGTTTTCCCAGTTAATGGTGGGGTAGTTGAAATCACCCATTATTAGGGTGTTGGGTTGTACCCTAATATTTTCCAGTGTAACAAGAAGAGGAGTGGGAATCCTGGGGGCATGGTGGTGATCTGTAGCAAGCTACAATCTGGATTGCTGTCTTGCCCAGAGTTAGTTGAACTTGGATAATCTTGGATGCATTATGCTGAGCAACTAGCTTGGAGGTGTGGATATCCTTAATGAATATGGGCACCCCTCTGCCTTTAGTGTTTCGGTCCAGGTTAGGTGGCCAAAAGGTGTGGTATGAATTATAGCTTGGTAATGCAGGGGTGCTCTCTGGAGCTTTGAACCAGGTCTCTGTCACTGCACAGATGTCGATGTTCTCCATTTAAAGAGTGCCTCAAGTGAGTGCATTCTGAGGTTTAGACTTCTAGCATTGAGTAGCATTACCCTCAGATTTTGCTTGGTTGTACCTGTTACGGTAGTGAACTTGTCATTTGATTCTTGTCTAAAAAAGGCACTATAGGGTGGTGAGCCTTTGCCAGTATCCGGAATCCCAAGGGCGACAGGTGCAGGCCATCTCTGGCAAAGCATCATGGTCTGTCGGAATAGGAAATAGAAATAGAAATATATGGGGGATGTGATTATATGGGCAAGTACCAGCAGAGCCAGCTCGAGTTTTGTAAAGAATGATATGTCCTTTGAATAACTAATTTATACAAGATGCTTGTGTTACAAATATATTAGAACTGTATGTCATTTGTATATCAAACTGATTCTGTACAGATGCTTGTGCTGAAAATGTATTTGTGAGCTTTTCTTATGTTGAAATGCATCAACAGTGCACAGTGCATCCTGCTGAAATGAAGAGAAATGTACATGCATTACTGTAGCTGAATTAAGTGTATATGTTTTAATACAGGATATTGGTGCAGCAGAGGTTAACTTTAAGAAAAATAAGGGAAATGTAAAGAGTCGTTAAACCATTAAAACGTTACCCCACAGTGCTGAATAGGACCGGAGATAAGTCTGGAAAAGAGCCTTTTTTATTAGCTCAGTGAAAAGAAAGAAGACCCCATCCACTGCCATAAACATTTGGTTGTGTATTGGGCCATCTGTGCTAAATTCCTGTCTCAGCTTCAAAGGGGAATACTGTGAAAACCTAGAGTCAGGTGACCAGATGAGGTCATTCTGCCAGCCCTCTTGGAAATTATATGTTAGATATTAAAAAAAGAAATGTCATAGTACAGAGTATTCTGTTTGGGAAGCCTGACTAGAACGACCTTCACCCACTGCATCTTGCCTTGTGGTAGTAAGCAATTTAACTAGGGAACAGTAATTTTTTAGATTCACTCAGGGATATAGTGCAGCTTAGTTCAGAAAGTGTTTCTCTTTATTTGTGTGAGTCTGTCCATCAGTGTTAATTTCAAAATTTTCTGTGATTTGAACTCTGTGGATTACTGTAAATATATATTTAATATTTTCCTGCTCTTTTATTACTTATTAAATATATTTAAAACTTTTACTGTGGCTGGTCCTTGTAGAAAGTATCTAACCTTTCACAGTACTTATATTTATTTGGTGACACTGTGTGGGCCACTCCGGAAGGCCTAGCCATCTTGGTGAACTACTACCATTTGCATTAGTATTAATATTACACAGTATAATTGGACACCATTTGTTTGCCTTAGAGAAGCTGATTGTGGAGTGCCTGGTGGCAGTGAATCTACCTTATAGTTTGGGCAAAGTTGGTAGAGTGGGTAATGCCAGCCTTTCCCAGGTGTGTGTGTGTGCATGTAAGTGTGTGTGCATGTATGTGTGAAAATTAAATCTTAATGATTGCGTGCGTCAGCTACTTGGGGAAGGGACAAGAAGCACTGGGTTCACAGAGAGTGTGCTGCAGGACTTGGCTTGGACACTCAGCTGAGGACCTAACCCTACAGCTGTACCAGTGTGGAGTCTTACTGGGGACCTGGGGGGAGAAAGATATAGATACATCCAGACCCCAGGCTGAGTGTGTTCCTTGTGTGCTCTTAAGGGAAAGTGTACTTGATGCAGGGAGGTCTGCATCTGGAAATACTGAGTGTATCCATTTGTATTCCAAGTGAATGTCCCTCTCCAATGTCAGTGGTGAGGATTCAGGCTCCTTGAGTACTGGCTCAGCTTGTGGACAACACATATTAGTGCCCATCGCATACTGGTAGCAATGGTGGGCATCATAGGGGAATGATAAGAAAGGGTGTAAAGGCCACCTAAAAATCTTGTTGAAGAGTCACAATAAAGAAACATTTACTAAGAACAAAATAATTTAAAGTCAAGGGAGGAAATTAGTGCAAAATTATATTAGGTAATAGTCAGATGTTGTCACCTCCTTCACCCCACCCTAACTATGCTACTGAAGATTGCCACGGGTAGAGATTAGAGAGCCAATGAGTAGGTTAGTCACCTTCTAGGAAGGGGAATCTATATGGGAAACTGGGATGTAAGCACAAGTATCAGGGATGTGAGAAATGGCCCACGAGTGGTTCAAGCTCCTACGCTAAAAAAGACATCTGCACTTATTAAGAAACGTGTGCCAAAAAGATACATTCTTACTCCCTCTCCTCTTCACCATATTAACAAATGTTCTTGTATTTCCCTAATGTCCCACTTACCCTCTGTGCTGATGAAATGGTCACTTACCGATCAGGTCACTCTCATATCAACATTCAATGCCAATTCCAGTCCAACTTACATTAGCTCCACCAATGGCTCATAAACCATAAACTAGTTTGCAATCCCACAAAGAACAAAACTATGCTTTTTGGAACTACATAGAAAATTCACCAAACACCTAACTCTTTTAACTATCTTTGACCTACACACAACCAATCCATAGAGGTGACCTCCACCTTTAATCACTAAACTTGCATTTCCACTCTTCTGTACCAAAAAGATCTCCTCTTTTCCATCCCAGACAGCAAGAGCAGCCATTTGCAATTTTTGCCTCTGCCTCCAAGAAAAACATTGCCACACAAAACACTATCTCTAACAGCATCTCCAGATTAATTTTGACCTTACCTCCCTGTTAACATCACTGTAACACCCTAGAAAAAGACAAATGGCTACCCATTAAACAAAGAACTAATGTACATTTAGGATACCAACTCTACAAACTACTCCATCTCCACACATTTACTCCCCTCACAGCAACTCTCATTACCCTTAGAACCAAATTCCAAAGCACCGCACATGCTCTGTCACACCAACTCTCATTACCCTTAGAACCAAACTCCAAAGCACTGCACATGCTCTGTCACACCAACGCTCATTACCCTTCGAAGCAAACCCCGCAGCACTGTACATGCCCTGTCACACCAACTCTCATTACCCCTTGAACCAAACCCCACAGCACTGCACATGCTCTGTCACACCAAATCTCATTACCCCTAGAACCAAACCCCACAGCACTGCACATGCTCTGTCACACCAACTCTCATTACCCCTAGAACCAAACCCCACAGTGCTGCACATGCTCTGTCACACCAACGCTCATTACCCTTCGAAGCAAACCCCGCAGCACTGCACATGCCCTGTCACACCAACTCTCATTACCCCTCGAACCAAACCCCACAGCACTGCACATGCTCTGTCACACCAACGCTCATTACCCTTCGAAGCAAACCCCACAGCACTGCACATGCCCTGTCACACCAACTCTCATTACCCCTCGAACCAAACCCCACAGCACTGCACATGCTCTGTCACACCAACTCTCATTACCCCTCGAACCAAACCCCACAGCACTGTACATACTTTCTCCTCTCAGGCACCTACTCTTTGGCAAGCTCGTCCCATCAAAATTAAGGAAATCCACACTTGTTCCAAATTCAGAATGCAAATCAAAAAGCATTTCTTCATCCAAGCCAAATGCTCCTGTTTTAACACAGGATATATCACCAAACTATCTCCTTTCTGAGTATCTTCTCTTCTCTTGATTCATTAAACAGTGACCCACTTTAGAAACTCATCTATATATTGTACATTACACTGTTGTTGACTGTACATTGCACTCTTGACTAGACAAAATGCTTTGTATTTCACATGGGTTGTGCCTGAAATTGGGCAACACTGATTAGTGCATTACTCCGGTAATCAAATATAAATAAATAAATACATTATACAAAAATCATGGTTCTGAATAACTAGGGCTCTACCCTACCTATTATTCAATATAGTTTAGGTCCTAGAACTGATGACATCTGCATTTCGACAAAGCATGTGTTTTCATTGCAGCAGTTCAGTTACAGGCTAACACATCCCTTACTTCAGAGAGGCACTGAAAAATCATGGGTTTTTCTTTAAAAAATATGAATTTTACAGACTGGTTTAAGTAACGTTTGAATATGGTAGACATATAGTGAGGACCTGATAAACTTGTTCCCGAGGCCTCTATGTCTCTGATGGACAGAGGCAGCTGAGAAATCATGCCCTAGCTAACATACACTTCTTAAAATAACCTAAGCCATAACTCATGGGATACATTTGGTTTACATGGGTAGGCCTGTAAAGGTCCCAGTGGTCATTAGCCTAGTATATACCTATGAACGTACAAGGAGAAAATATAGAAATTGATGTGGCAAAAGACATCACGTCACATACAGCTATTTATTGAAAAAAGTATAGATATAGTAAGGGCTAAGAGGGAACTGGAACATTTAGATATGCAATTAAATGAAGGTGATTTAACTATCCAAAGTAGAACAGAGAGGATTAAACAGTGATAGAGGATATATTCATACCTCTCAATCTCTTAACACAAGAAATCTGGGCAAAAATAATGTGGGGACAAAGGCCTACAGACAGATTTTAAATATTGCTCTTATAAACTTAGGAAATTGATAGAATAACAAATGTTGTGTTAGCATATATTTTCTGAAATATATGAAGTCTGAAACTCAAACGTATGTCATTATTTTGCAACTTCAGTCCTCTGTGATTTGTTGGAAAAACACAAATTTTATGAGGAACAAACCAAAAATATATAAGGCAAAAATCTGGACATTCTGCGAAAATCTTGACAGCTGAGAGGTATAGGTATATTAAACATAGGATCATAGGAAGTTACTAGGCTACTGGTCCTGAGGCCCTTATAAGCCCAGCCAAGAGTTTAGCCCATGTTTAAACAAGTCAGCACCCAAAGCCCCTGTCTAGCTGGGACACAGGTGGAATCCCAGAGGTGTATTTCTGTTTCTCATTAAGTTATCCAGATTGCGCTTAAAAATGGATAACGAGGTACTCTGCTCGACATGGAGAGGGAGTCTATTCCACAGACGGGGGGGGGGGTCTCTGGGACACAAATCTGTCCTGCCAACAACTCCTGTTGATATTACAGACCAGGCTGAGGTCACGTGTGCAGGTTACTCAAGTGGAGCTTGACTTGGGGATATGCAGCAGTCCCATCAAGGCAGGGTCTGAGATTGTTTTGCATGCCAGACAGAGGTCACCTCTGAGGAGTCTGTATAAAACTGGGTAGAGGGACAGGGCTTTTAGCCTATCTGTGTAAGGTAGATGTTTGAGGCCCTGGATTCTCCTGGTGAGGAACTTCTGTGGTGTCTCCAGCTGCTGCATGTGCTTTGCCAGGTACATGCCAAAGGGGTCGTTGTACTCAATAATTTGCCTTATAAAGGAAGAATACAGGGATGTTATGAACTCCTTGTCCTTGGAAGAGATTTACTTATGAGGTGGGCCACGTAAAAAGTTTTCTGTACAACGGAAGCAACATGGTGGTCATAAGTCATGCTGCTATCAACTTGGGTGCTCAAATCCCTCACGACTGACTGCATGCTTAGGACATTATTAGTAATGAGCTAATATGTGGGGACGTCACTCTCCCCAAAGGGGATGATAATGCATTTTTTGGCATTCAGCTGGAGGCCATGTTTCTGGCACCAGTCATTTGTTTGGGTGAGACCCTCTTGGAGGATGCCCATATCACTTGTGAATCAATGAGTGTGCCCAGCTTGCAGTCATCTGCAAATTTGGTCAGCCACAGCCCACTGATTTTGGCTTGCACCTCAGAGAAGTATATACTGAATAACAGAGGCCCCAAGACCGATCCCTAGGGTATGGCACTCATTACAGGTCTACTGCTTGAGGTGGCTTCCCCTATTTTGATTAGGTGAGTTCCATCAGTGAGCCAGTTTTCTACCCATCTGGTAACATATGGATTGATGCCTAGTTGAGAGAGTTTATCTATTATGCCCGAGTGGGGAATTGTGTCAAAGACTTTGGCCAGGTCAAGGTAGGTGGTATGCATCATCTTCCCCTCGTCCATGGCTTTGGTGACTGTCTCAAAGAAGTCAACTAGATTTAACAGATATCACCCTCCCCTTGACAAACCCAAACTGTGTGGGGTCAAGTGTTTGGAGGTTGCCAATGTCCCTGTTAATGACGTCCATGATAATCTGCTCCATGGCTTTGTAGATCAGGCTAGTTAGGCAGATGGGGCTATAATTTCCCGGATCAGTGGACACTCCAGCTTTGTGTAAAGGGATGACAGCGGCTGTCCTACACTCAGCTGGGACAAAGCCGGTACTCAGGCTTTGGTTGAATAGGGTGCCTAATGGTGCTACAAGTTCATGCCTGAGTTCATATAGAAAGCAGCCTGGGATGTTATGGGGCCCTATGGAGGCTGTATTTTTTTGTCTTTGAGAGGGCAGTCATGACCTGTTCCCTAGAGATAAGGGGAGGGGGGTAGGTACTGGAGATGTCCTGATTTACTGATGGGGAGACAGAGGGGGGAAGCTTTCACTGAATCTGCCAGCCAGTTAGATGCTTGGCTATGTCTACAGCATTTGTGTATGTGGTGTGGTGTGACCACCAGTTCTTCCTTTGCGATTGCGGACATATGTGAAGAAGGCCTTATGACTGTTTCTAGTAGATGTGGTCAATTTGGACTTGAAGTTGGCTTTAGAGGATTTCACTAGTGCTTTTTTTTGCTTGTTCAGGCTAAGGAAATATTGCTTCCAGTTGGGCACCTGCTCCTTCTTGGTCCTGGACAGCAATTTTTTTCCTTTTGTTATAGTGTTTGTTTATTGCAGATGTCCACCAGACAGGTTTACTCTTCCTTGCGAAGGATGATTTCGTCCTCTCGGGTATTCCTGATTCCATGCATCTATATAAATGCTCGTATAGTAGTTTGATGTAGATTTGGACATTGGTGCCAGTTCCTATAGAGAGGGAAGAGGCTGTGAAACTGTTTATACCATCCCTCAAGAGGTTGTAATCAGCTTTGGAGAAGTTTTTTTGTTTGACCTTAGCTATAGAGGGGTCAGGGGAGATGGTGACTTTGAAAGTGACTGCTTTATGGTCAGATCTTACCAAGGAGGATGATACCATAGGGGTGCTGCAGTGGTTACTAATGCTGGTTAATACCAAGTCCAAGATATTATCACTTCTTGTGGGGGTATAAACATGCAGAGTGATTTCTTTAAATGAATCTCTCATAAATACATTTTTTCATAATTCTCCAGAATATGAAAAGATATTTCTGGTTCAACTGTGATAACAGAGAACACAAAGAATAACTGCAGGACTGCATCTCAATGCCAGCAACTTTTTAATTGAAGATCCAGTTGTGATTATGGATTTGCTTAGAAATTATGAGAACTATACAACACAATACTATACTATACTACAGAGGGCGGCAAAGTGGTGCAGTGGATATTGTTGTTGCATCACAGCAAGAGGATCCCCAGTTCAATTCTCGGCTGGGGTGCCTTCCGTTTGGAGTCTGCATGTCCTCCCTGTGTTAGAGATGGTTTCCTCTGAGTGCTCCAGTTTCCTCCCACAATTCAAAGGCATGCAACAGGTGGACTGGGCAGTATAAATTGGCCATAGGTGTGAGTGTGCATGCGAGTGGTGGGTATAGAAGAACTACTGCAACAGGGCTAGCCACCTGCCAGTGTAAACCTTGGCTCTAGATGATTGTCACTGTTGAAGTGACACCCCGACCCCATATGCGAAAAGGGGTTGTGGATGGATGGATGCTACATTATATTATACTATACTAGAATGCAGAAACTACATTAGGGAAATATTAGAAAGGAATACATGAACATATTTTGTCAAATGTAATGGCAGAGGAGGAAACATAACTGATGGCCCTATGACTGGAAAATAATAATAATGAAGGGACAGGCACAAGCTAATATCAAAGCAGTGATTGCTTATTGATAGACAAATGGAGGCAAAATAAAATAAAGATACTATAGTTCTCTACTTCTAGGAAGTGTTGAAAATACCTCGGTCATGGAAACGAACTGTGTTTTTAGTTTTGCCAAAGGAGGGCTGGCATCTGTGCTTGCTGCCCTTCTGTAGACAAACATCCACATTTACTTGGTCAACTAATGAGTCCAAGTTAACAATGAGCAGAATGACTGGTTACAGTTAGTGATGTCGCTCCCATTCCCCTAGTTTGTGTGACCAAAATTATTGTATAAATTGCAGAGTGAAGGGGAAATGCAGACCAGTAAACCCAGGGCCAACTTACTTATTTATTGAAAATAAATATTCTTTTAAAAACAAGACCATTAGGTGTGATTAATTTGCACTTGATAAATGAATAGTAAGTCTTACAACTTATTTTTGTCTGTTAGTGAGATTACTGAAGTACACACCAGAGCTGACTAACAATGACCAATGTGGATTTATATGGGGAAAAGAAGCAGATATTAGGCAGTACATTAAAGACAGGACTACCGATGAAGACAGCACAGGACAGTACCGATGATTTATTATTGAGTTCACAGAAGTCATTAATATTTGATGAAAGATTTAAATACTTTCAGAGTTGCAAAATAAACTACAGACCTGACTCTGGCAATACACGCTGCTTCAATGTTTCAAATAAAGGCATAGGGTGGTCTTTTGCTCCCATTGAAACTATCACAGCGGTCTCATCAAGGGCATCCCGTTACCAAGGTTGAGGGTACATATAATAGTTAAGCTGTTTAGTTCATACATGCAAGGTACAGATCTTGATTCTCACCTTTGAAAGGGAAATTGGCTATGCTTAAAATGGTCCACAAGGGCAATTAGCCTAGTACTTACCTATAAACCTAAGGTCCAAGCATCATCTGAGTATTTTTTTTTCAGGCTGTATGATTAATAAGACTAAGACTACAGCAGTTACAAATGATGCCTTAATGCAATGGCTGAAACAAAAGTATGGGTTCTTGAGGAAAGTTTCCCACATCAAATATTAGGAAGTTTGACTGGGAAATTCCTGAGAAAAGGTGGTAGGTGAGAAAGAAATTGGTAGAAGAAATGGGCCCATACAGTTATCATGATTTATGAAACCACCTGAAGACAGATGGAAATGTTTAATTGGTTTCAGGGGAGCATCAAAGAAGTATGTCTTTTTGTCATATTATGGAAAGAAGGGTATGTTCCTTTACAGGCTGAAACTTGTCATGAGGACCTTAAAACTGACACTGAAAGATAAATAATTAAAATTATGGACTTGTAAGCTTTTGCCCATTTGATGCAGTGATACAGGCACTGAAGGAGAAGGCAGTTTGAGGTTCTGAAAAAGAAAAGACCAGGCTAGTATACTAGGATCATCAGAGGTATAGCCAACGATGCGGCAGCAGGAATCAGATAGTATTTTAATTTACACAGTTCCTTGGCACTGGAATCTGAGGGATTCAGAGTATTATAAGATTTAAATGGGGTGAGGTAGGGCCCTGATAATGATGGAAGCCAGACGTGACCTGCTTATGACTAACAGTCAGTAAGTTAAGCATTTAGAGCACCGAGAGATTTGAAAAGTAAGGTGGTGCAATGATACAAAGACGGTCAAAGGCATAGGCGAAGCACTAGAAAGTCAAAGCTGGGCATACTTATGCCACTTATCTAGAAACGTCACTCAGTCCAGGAAGTTTCAAATGTCTACCTAGAAGTGTTTACACAATTAGTTTTATACTCCAGCATAGCTGTGAAGGATATCGTCAGTGGCAGATCCAATATTCTATACCTGTGATTCAGTAGAGCTTAAATGTTTACTGGAAAACCTTATAGGAAATGCAATGACAGTTACTTAGTCATTAAAGGACAACTGAATTGTAAATGCAGCGTTTCCTTTCCCCAGAGAGTGTTTCTAACTCTAGGATGGTCCTCCTACTTTCACATACTAAGAAAGCATGACAACATGAGCTCCCTGTCTTCATATGGGAGTTTTCTGGGTGTAACAGTTTCCTTCCACATCCTAAAGACATGCAGTATGTGCACTGGATACTCTAAACTGGCTACAGGTGTGAGTGTCTGTGCATGTGTGAGGTACAGAAGAATAAATGTGGCCTAGCCACTCAGCAGTATCAGTATTGTTTCTAATGATGGCTACTGTTGATGTGACACCAGAACCCTTGGGCAGAAATGGGGAAAAATGGAGATTATAGACAAATAGATGGAAGTAGTTATTGTGGTGCTAGTAGATTTGAATTGCATAGCATTACATGGCAAGATAGGAAAAAAAAAACTATATATATTTTTAGTTTCTGTCCACAATGGTCTTTGAATGCTTCTAGGTATAGCAAATAACAGAGCTGACAAAGAAATTGAGTAGATATTACTAAACGTGGTCATGACAGTGGCTAAAAAAACACTAACTAGGAAGTGAGAATCTAGAAATGCATCAATAAATGATGAAGCAAAAGGAATTGTTGATGAGATGAAGAAGAAAGAAAGCAAAATTACAAAGAATTTCTGGCATAGCTCTGTATACCTCTCAACTGTACAAATTTTCGCAGAATGTCCAGTTTTTTGCCTCAAATATTTGGTCTGTTCCTAATAAAATCTGTGGTTTTCTGGCAAATGACAAAGGATTTAAGTCACTAAATAATGACCAGATAATGACATATATTTGGTTTCAGACTTCATAAACTTCAGAAAATGCATGCTAACACACATCCTGTTATTCTAGCAGCTTTCTAAGTTGATGAGAACAATATTTAAAATCTGTCCTTATTTTTGGGCATTTGTCCCCCCAGTATTTTAGGCTTTGTCCAGATTTCTTGGATTAAGAGGTTGAGAGGTATGTAGCTCTGTATTTAAACAGCTACCATGGTATACTTGCAAGGAATCTCTGTAGTGAAATCAGGAATAAAGTCAGCCTCAGCACACACGGTAACCTGTGCCTCTCTTTTTAGGCTGCTGGTTTTTCTTACTGGTGAGAATCCTTTATGTGATTAAAAGTGAGCATTTGCCAAACTTACAATGAAATATGTTAGGTAGTAAAGACTGGAGACTTACTGAAGAAGGATTAATTGAATGAAAGTATGAACTAAAGGGACAGAAGACTGAAATCCATGCCTTACAGGAGTGCCACATGGAAGTTTCAGCAAATCTAACGGATGGTGATCAATGAATGCCGCACAGGCACAAGGAGACAACAAACAAGGAAAGTGGAATTTCACCTGCACATTTTTTTTTTAATTTGTATTTTCAATGCTGTAGCTAAAGTTTGAAAATATGTTTAATGTCTCGCATTCTCTAAATTATTTATATCAGTAACGAATAATCATGTGAATTTAGTGATTGAACCTTAAAATGAGGATTTCCATGTGAAGTATGGAAGAAGTCACTGACCTAGACAAATCTGGAGTAATGATGATATAAAAAAATAAATAAAAATTAAAACAAGGAAAAAAAAGAGTAATGGTGGTTCACCTTCCATTAAGGCACGCTGAGTTGGAGTCACCTTCCATTAAGGCATGCTGAGTTGGAGTCACCTTCAATTAAGGCACGCTGAGATGCAGTCACCTTCCATTAAGGCACGCTGAGTTGGAGTCACCTTCTATTAAGGCATGCTGAGTTGGAGTCACCTTCCATTAAGGCACGCTGAGTTGGAGTCACCTTCCATTAAGGCACACTGAGTTGGAGTCACCTTCCATTAAGGCACACTGAGTTGGAGTCACCTTCCATTAAGGCACGCTGAGTTGGAGTCACCTTCCATTAAGGCACACTGAGTTGGAGTCACCTTCCAATAAGGCACGCTGAGTTGGAGTCACCTTCCATTAAGGCACGCTGAGTTGGAGTCACCTTCCATTAAGGCACGCTGAGTTGGACTCACCTTCCATTAAGGCACGCTGAGTTGGAGTCACCTTCCATTAAGGCACGCTGAGTTGGAGTCACCTTCCATTAAGGCACGCTGAGTTGGAGTCACCTTCCATTAAGGCACGCTGAGTTGCAGTCACCTTCAATTAAGGCACGCTGAGATGCAGTCACCTTCCATTAAGGCACGCTGAGTTGGAGTCACCTTCCATTAAGGCACGCTGAGTTGGAGTCACCTTCCATTAAGGCACACTGAGTTGGAGTCACCTTCCATTAAGGCATGCTGAGTTGCAGTCACCTTCCATTAAGGCATGCTGAGTTGGAGTCACCTTCCATTAAGGCACACTGAGTTGGAGTTACCTTCCATTAAGGCACGCTGAGTTGCAGTCACCTTCCATTAAGGCATGCTGACTTGGAGTTACCTTCCATTAAGGCACGCTGAGTTGGAGTCACCTTCCATTAAGGCATGTTGACTTGGAGTCACCTTCCATTAAGGCACGCTGAGTTGGAGTCACATTCCATTAAGGCACGATGATTTGGAGTCACCTTCCATTAAGGCACGCTGAGTTGGAGTCACCTTCCATTAAGGCAAGCTGACTTGGAGTCACCTTCCATTAAGGCACGCTGACTTGGAGTCACCTTCCATTAAGGCACACTGAGTTGGAGTCACCTTCCATTAAGGCACGCCGAGTTGGAGTCACCTTCCATTAAGGCACACTGAGTTGGAGTCACCTTCCATTAAGGCACGCTGAGTTGCAGTCACCTTCCATTAAGGCACGCTGAGTTGCAGTCACCTTCCATTAAGGCATGCTGAGTTGGAGTCACCTTCCATTAAGGCACGCTTAGTTGAAGTCACCTTCCATTAAGGCACGCTGAGGTGGAGTCACCTTGGGCAAGAAGGAATGACTTATTTAGATGGAAGGTAAACACCTCGATAAAATGTATTTTTCATAACAATTAAAAGGATAACAATATTCTCAACTGCATCCTAGACATGAAATATTCGAGGTGTAAAGGGGATAGCGAGACAAAAATGTGTCAGGACTATGTCTGGAGGATGGGCAGCATATAAAAAATGGGTAGAGAGTCCATAAACAAGACACAATTTGTAATGAGTCGGAAAGGCCACCTCTGAATCTCTTTTGTCAAGTTGCTGAGTCCTGCCTAACTACTACCAACAATAATATATATATATATATATATATATATATATATATATATATATATATATATATACACACACAAACAGATGTATATCACCAAGTCAAATGTTCAACTTAGAAAACATCAACTGATCAAGGACAAAAACTCAAAACCAAAATGATGAAAAAAACTTCTTAAGTAATTTCTGCCCCACCCCTTACCCCCTGCTAATTATATACACCAACTCTGAGATTCTCTACAGTAGGAAAAGGGTAGATGTTCTTCATGTTTCACTGTTGCAGTCATCACTCCTGGGTTATTTGCCTGCAGGTTGCCCTCAGTCTGCCCGAATACCAGAGACTTAGTATTTCTGTATCGGTTGCTGTCACTCCAGGATTGACGTAATGTCATCAGGGGTATAAGAACAGGCAGCCGACGCCATTACATCAGTCTTTCTTGCCGAGAAGCCTGAAGCCGAAGCAGTTCGCATGAGTGCTGGTCGGTCGCTACCTGAGTTTTCGTTTCCGAACTGAATCACCCAAAAGTCTTCTAAAGCCCTTCTTCTTGCTCTATCCGATATCAGAAAAAGTTAACAATTGTTTCGTCTGTGGAAAGCAAATACCACACCGAGATTTCCATTCTTACTCCGTCACCTGTTTAGGTCCAGACCACAACGTACCTCGCAGTCCGTTTGTACTTTGTTCAACGCTCGAGCTATTCGTCGTCGGGCCCTTACTGTCGCTAAATACTTTCGCTCTCTATCTCCATATTCCAAAATGGCTTCGGTAAGCCATCCGAGTATCGATCTTCCGAAAAAACGTAAGGATAAAGACAGAGACAGACCGCACAGGTCCAAAACTGCCAACGACGCTTCCGTTAAGCTAGTCACCAGTTCGCCGGTACTCAGTGAGGCACTTTTCCAGCCCCTGATGCCCACTTTGATGGAGTCGCAGGCCGCTACCGAGACCCAGTCGGAGGCCGGTGTGCCATGAGACTCTTCTTTGACTATGGAACCTGCGGATGTCTCTACCTTGGATGGGTCCGGAGCTGCTGTGCAGGCACCAGCTTCCAACGATTCTTCGCACTACCGACATTCGACAAAAAACTACTAATTCTTTTGCATCTTCAGTTCTGTATAAAACTACAGAGTTTCTAAGGCCAAGAGTACGAGCTACGCCTAAAAAAAGATGACCCAAACTCAAGCACCTGCTTCCTTGCCACAACATCAAATGCTTAATATGGCAAAAAACCCGATTATGCTGATGAGGGGAAGCCAGCCTTCCCCTGCTAAGCGAAAAAGAGATTTGTCCCCAGCAGCTTTAACAGGCCAAGAGTCCGACGACTCTGAGGTTTTTGAATATGAAGACATGCCTTTATCTGCATATGAGGATTCAGATGCAGAGGAATCCATTGCATCCACTTCTCTTCCAGAGGATTTTTCTTTTGGTGAAACCCTACATACTTTAAGAGAGCATTTCCACTGGGAATGCCAAGACTATCTTCAGTCCAAAAAGAGACTTTAGATTTGTCACAACATAGACCTTTAGCAATACCCCCAGTTCTGGATGTTGTGGATGATGTCTTTATGGAATCCAGTCTAACCCCTGATACTTTACCCCCCTGCTCCTACGAAAACAGACAGGTACTACAGAGTTCTTGACTCCCACAAATTTCTTTTCAAAAATCCTGCTGCTGACCCACAGGTCATCTCCCTGGGGCCAAAAGGTATAAAAGCAACTACAGCTAAGAATCCCACCCTTTCGGACAGGGATTCCAGAGCTTTAGACAGATGGGGTAAAAAAGTATACACCTCTGCAACTCTCGCCAATAGGGCATTGAATTGCCAGTTTCACATGCTGAAGTACCGGCAACATATTTTGGAACTTATTAAGCAAAAATCAGCTACCTTTACAGACTGTGCAGAAAATAAAGAATTACAAGAGCTCATGCATTCTGCAAGTCAAGTCAGCAAGCCTACTTTGCAATGTGGCTTTGATGCCCTACAAGCATCTGGCAGGGCAGCAGTCACTGGTTCTGTACTGAGAAGGCATGCTTGGCTTTAGAAGCACACCTTGCCAGACCATGTCAAATCAAAATTACTAGATGCTCCCTTGAACAAGCACAATCTGTTGGCACCAAAGCAGAAGAGGTTCTTAAAAAGATGGAAGAGAAAACTAAATCTAAGTAGACAGTCAAAGATTTCTTGCAAGTACAGCCTCCTAGATTCAGAAGGCATTGCCCCTCAAAGTGTTGGTCCTTTCCAGCACCCTCTAGGCCATCTCAAACTAGACCCAGGGGAAATAGACCCCCAGACTACAGTCTCAGGGTATGTAGAGATCTATGGAGTGCCTCCACTTCAAAGACTGGGAGTGCTAAGCCACCCCCTTATGGAAAGAATTCACAATGACTTCTCAATTCCACTCCTCACCTCTGCCCAACTGCTCATGCCCCTAGAAGAAAACTTGCCCACCATGCAAAGAACTGGACCTTCATCATCCAAGACTGATGGGTTCAGAAAATTGTATCCCAGGGGTACAAATGTTACTTCCACTCACTGCCAACCCCAAAAGGGTTACCAGACCTTCCTCCAAAACAGTGGGCAGAGGCACAAAACCAAGTTCAATCCCTGCTCTCCATAAGGGCAATTCAACCTGAACCTGCAGAACAGATAGGTCAAGGGTTCTAGTCCAGACTTTTCCTGGTACCCAGAAAAGAGGGCACTTGGTGCCCAGTCCTAGATCTTTCCATTCTAAACACCTTCCTGGTGGATCCAAAATTCAAAATGCTCCCCCTTCAGCAGCTTCTTCCTATGCTGTCCAAAGATGCCTAGTTAGCCATCCTAGACCTAAAAGAAGGCTATCTGCACATCCCTATCAGGGACTCATGCAGAAAATACTTACGCTTCAGGGCAGGATCTATGCATTATTAGTTCTCTGCACTTCCTTTTGGCTTATCCACTGCTCCTAGAGTATTCACAAAATGCCTGGCACCAGCCATTGCTACTGCATACGGAGGAAAATTCTAATTTACCCATACCTGGACGACTGCCTGATTCAGGCAGACAGTCAGGAAATGCTGTTGCAGCACCTGACATTTGTAAAGAACCTTCTAACCTCCCTGGGGTATACTATCAATGAAAAGAAATCAAAACAAGTCCCCAGTCAAAACATTGTATTCCTGGGCGCAAGCTCGGACACATCATCCGAGATGGCATTCCTTACTCCAGTAAAATAAGCCTATCTGACAGCCTACTTCACACATATGGCCACCAGAACCCAGCTATCCGCAAGAAAAATCCTGAAGGCCCTAGGGTTCATGGCCTCTTGCATCCTATTAATTCCATATGCCAGACTGCATATGAGGAAACTTCAATGGTACTTGAAAAGTCAACATTCTCATGACCTGGAAGCTGTCATTCCTATCATACCTTGTCTAAGGACAGAGTTTCTTTGGTGGGCAGCACCATGCAATCACAACAAGACACTTCCCTTTACTCAACCCCACCCCACCCAGACCCTAACCACAGATGCATCAGACTATACCGGGGGGGGGGGGCACACCTGGACGACTAGTGCATTCAGGGCCACTGGAGTCCAAGTCAAATTCATCTGCACATCAACCAAAAAGAGATGCTAGCTGTTCAGCATGCTCTAACAGCTTTCATATCCCGACTCTCATCAGGACCCCTCCTAATAAAAACAGACAACAGCACAGTTATGTGGCACATCAACAA
The DNA here is from genome assembly GCF_019279795.1 of Protopterus annectens. NCBI lineage: Eukaryota > Metazoa > Chordata > Ceratodontiformes > Protopteridae > Protopterus > Protopterus annectens. The sequence goes on from NC_056748.1 coordinate 170,073,372, forward strand.
GCAGGGGGGAACTCATTCTTACCCACTCTGCAGGCTTGCCATGGCCCTATGGAACACAGCCTGGGACATGCAGATCCATCTGCAAGCTCAATTCCTGCCAGGCAAACAAAACTCACTGGCAGATGACTTAAGCAGAAATCTCCTAGACCCACACAAGTGGCAATTAGAGCCCAGCAACTTCAGCCTTCTAATCCAGAAATGGGGGACCCCAGAGGTGGACTTCTTTGCCTCCCCCTGCAGTCAGCAGCTCAGCAAATTCTGCACCAGGACACCTCACAGCAGGGCCTGGAAATGGATGCTCTATACTTCCAGTGGGTAAGCCTCTTAATCTATGCCCTTACCCTCTGCCCCATCTCTCGAGAACATTACTCAAGATAAGACAGGACAGACCAAGGACAATCCTGATTGCCCCGAACTGGCCACACCAGCACTGGTACCCACTACTGCACAGCCTGTCACCGGTGCCACCCTGGCACCTACCCCAGAGCCCAACCCTCCTCACTCAGCAGGGGGGAACAAATCTTGCATCCGCAACTACAAACCCTGAATCTTGCAGCCTGGCTTATTCCTTGAATTCTCCCCCAGTGACCAGCCTAAGCAAGCAGGTGCTGGACATCCTTCTTGAAGCCAGAAGACCCAGTACAAGGAAATCCTATGCTGATAAGTGGAAAAGGTATTGTTCCTGGAGTCAATCTTAAGGAGAGGACACAGCACTGCCCTCCCTAACTCTAAACCTGGATTACTTAGCAGATCTACTCCACAGAGGCCTATCCTTCTCCTCCATTAAGATCCATGCCTCTGCCATCTCGGCTCATTACAACACTGAGCCACCTCTCTTCTCTCACCCTCTCATCAAACAGTTTCTGAGAGGGGCAAACAACTTAAGGCCACCAAGGAGAGCTTTCACCCCTGCTTGGGACCTTAACGTTGTACTGGAAAAGCTCAAGCTACCTCCCTTTGAACCTGCACCATCGGCAGAGTTAATATTCCTCTCTTGGAAAACAGCCTTGCTTCTGGCCATCACTTCAGCTAGAAGAGTGTTTGAGCTACAAGCACTTATGGCTGTGGAACCCTTCATTATTTTTCAAGCTGACAGGGTCTCCCTCAGGACTAATCCTTCCTTCATGCCTAAAGTGGTGTCCAGTGTAGCCCTTAACCAATCTACCCATTTGCCAACCTTCTTCCCTAATCCTCAAAATAAATGGGAAAGGATTCTGCCCTCCTTGGATGTGCATAAACAGCTCAGATTCTACCTGGATAGGACTAAGCCCTTCAGGAAATCTGACAAGTTACTACTCACTTTTGCACCAGGGGCAGAGGGCAAGGCTATTTCAAAACAGTCAATTTCCAAATGGATAGCACACTTTATCCATTTCTGCTACAAACACCATGGGAAACCAACCCCTCAGGGGGTCAGAACACATTCCACTAGGGCAATTTTTACCTCTACAGCATTCCTCAGGGGAGTCTTTACCAGGGACATTTTGGAAGCTGCTACCTGGAGTTCTGTACACACATTTATTTTATTTATTTATTTTATTTTATTTGCAGTTGGTTTACTAGGATAGTCCATTGGGCCAAGATGAACCCGTTTTCAATGGAGTCCTGGGGAGAAAAGCTCCACTAACAAGGTTACAATAGGTTATACATTAAAATTACAATATTTACAAGTGATACAGCTTAGAGTATTACATTACAAGTAATGTAGTTCTAGAAACCAGGTTACAATTAGGTTTTTGGTTAAGATACAATATTTACAAGCGATACAGCTTAGAGTATGACATTACGATTAATGTAGTTCTAGAAACAAGGTTGCAAATAGGTTTTTGGTTAAAATACAGTAATTACAAGTGTTACAGCTTAGAGCTTGATGTTATAAGTAGTACAGACTGGTGATGATTGTTACAGAAAATTCATACTTAGAAAAGAAACGTTATGATATAAGTACTGAGAGGTCATAACTTTTAGGAAGCATGAACATATGACATTATGATACAGTTTTGAGAGAATGTTTAGTTAGTACTAGCAGAGAATGCATGAGTTAGGAGACGCAGTATAGGAAGTTGCCAGAAAGGAGGAGAAAAAGTTTGCTAGTATAGATTATGATGGATGAGAACAGGAGCATTCCCACTGGTATGATAGGTGAGAGTGAAGAGATTTTTTGAATGTAAAGTGGTTGGAGATGGTACGAATGGATGGTGGTAGAGAGTTCCAGATATGAGCTAGACCATAGGATAGGAGATTTTTTCCAGAGGGATGGATTGGTTTGTATATTTCTGTTAGGTTTTGGTTGTTAGATTCACCAAGCATTACCACCTGCCTATCTTTTCCAAATCCAGGGCAGGTTTTGCAACAGCAATCCTGCAGGGCATACTAGCCAGCCCAAATTCTTCTTGACTGCCTCCACCCTGATGACTGCAACAGTGAAAAACAAAGAACATAGTACAGTTGTGTACACTTACCATAAATGCAGGATGTTCGAGTTTATTCACTGTTGCAGTCCTGGTTTCCATCCCTCCAGCCCCCTTGTCTCTCTCTCTCCTCTCTATGTCTATTACTCACCCCTTACAGCGGTATTGGTATTTACTTTTTACTGGTGGTGATTTTCACACCATAGCATAGGTCCCTATTGGAGGGCTCCTGACATTTCGGGCAAGAAAAACTGATGTAATGGCATCGGCTGCGACGTCAGTCCTGAAGCGATAGCAACCGATGCAGAAATACTAAGTCTCTGGTATTCGGGCTGACTGAGGGCTACCTGCAGGCAGATAACCCAAGTGTGATGACTGCAACAGTGAATACACTCAAACATCTACATTTATGGTAAGTGTACACAACTGTACTTTTGTCTGATCCCCACTATACTGTAAAATTGCTCAGAAAAAAAGACAGTATGCGAAATCAGCTGATTTTTGACCATACATGCCAGTTTTTTTCTCTATTCAATAAAACAAATTTTCGACCACAAGACTGCATTCCATATGAGTATGCTACCAGTGGTCGATGTGCAGAACCATCAACATTCAACTTCTGCACAAAGAAAACCACTTATATGTGTGTATATATACACACACACACACACACACATATATATATATATATATATATATATATATATATGGATCACCTTAATTTCGTCGACAGTTCATTTCACCGACACTCAACTCAGCAGGCCCAAATCAGTGAAACTTCATTTCACTGACACTTCATTTCACCGACACTCATTTCGTTGAAAACGATATATGGCCTATTCCCCACTGTAGGGCGACCCTGGAGTAAGAATATATAGTAAGGGGGTGTGGGGGGCACAGCCCCCACAATGGGGGGTACTGGGATTCTATAATGGTTTGTTGGTAATAGTTATTCATTGCACTTGTAAGAATGCATCTGTATACTGTAAAACATTTATGATATGAGGGGCGCTTCACCCCCCCACACCCTCCCTTACTATATATTCTAACTCCAGGGTCACTCTACAGTGGGGAATAGGCCATATATCATTTTCGATGAGATGAGTGTCGGTGAAATGAAGTTTCAGTGAATTGGGCCTGCTGACTTGGTTGTCGGTGAAACGAACTGTTGACAAAATCCAACTGGGTCAGGAACACATTTTCACCACAGACCAGAGAGAAAAGTTCCAAATGGTACATGAACAAGACAATCGCAAATATTAAAACCACATTGAATAAGTAATGAATACTAGATAAGTACAGGGAGATAGATACAATAAAAATCACGTACTGCATAGACAATACTAAATAAAAGTAATGTGGTACATTACAACTTTTTTTTCCATCAGGTTGGATTAATGTAAAGAGTGAGGGTCAGGCAGAGGGTCAGAATATTAGACACAAGCCCAAGCTTAGGAGAATTGTGGAGTAGGTTGTGAATAGTTAAGAGTGTAGAAATACATAACATTTCTTAGTTTGATGTATTACTAGGACATTCTGTGTCAGGTTGAATGTACATAACATTTCTTAGTTTGATATATTACTAGGACATTATATGTCAGGTTGAATGTACATAACATTTCTTAGTTTGATATATTACTAGGACATTACATGCAAGATTGAATATACATAACGTTTCTTAGTTTGAAATATTACAGGAACATTAGGTGTCAGGTTGAATGTACATAACGTTTCTTAGTTTGATATATTACTAGGACATTATGTGTCAGGTTGAATGCACATAACTTTTCTTAGTTTGACATATTACTAGGACATTATGTTTCAGGTTGAATGTACATAACGTTTCTTTAGTTTGATATATTTCTAGGACATTGCGTCAGGTTGAATGTACATAACGTTTCTTAGTTTGTTATATTACTAAGACATTATGTGTCAGGTTGAATGTACATAACGTTTCTTAGTTTGATATATTACCAGGACATTGTGTCAGGTTGAATGTACATAACGTTTCTTAGTCTGATATATTACTAGGACATTATGTGTCAGGTTGAATGCACATAACGTTTCTTAGTTTTATATATTACTAGGACATTATATGTCAGGTTGAATGTACATAACATTTCTTAGTTTGATATATTACTAGGACATTACATGCAAGATTGAATATACATAACGTTTCTTAGTTTGAAATATTACAGGAACATTAGGTGTCAGGTTGAATGTACATAACGTTTCTTAGTTTGATATATTACTAGGACATTATGTGTCAGGTTGAATGCACATAATGTTTCTTAGTTTGATATATTACTAGGACTTTATGTGTCAGGTTGAATGTACGTAACATTTCTTACTTTGATATATTACTAGGACATTATGTGTCAGGTTGAATGTACATAACGTTTCTTAGTTTGATATATTACTAGGACATTATGTGTCAGGTTGAATGCACATAACTTTTCTTAGTTTGACATATTACTAGGACATTATGTTTCAGGTTGAATGTACATAACGTTTCTTTAGTTTGATATATTTCTAGGACATTGCGTCAGGTTGAATGTACATAACGTTTCTTAGTTTGTTATATTACTAAGACATTATGTGTCAGGTTGAATGTACATAACGTTTCTTAGTTTGATATATTACCAGGACATTGTGTCAGGTTGAATGTACATAACGTTTCTTAGTCTGATATATTACTAGGACATTATGTGTCAGGTTGAATGCACATAACGTTTCTTAGTTTTATATATTACTAGGACATTATATGTCAGGTTGAATGTACATAACATTTCTTAGTTTGATATATTACTAGGACATTACATGCAAGATTGAATATACATAACGTTTCTTAGTTTGAAATATTACAGGAACATTAGGTGTCAGGTTGAATGTACATAACGTTTCTTAGTTTGATATATTACTAGGACATTATGTGTCAGGTTGAATGCACATAATGTTTCTTAGTTTGATATATTACTAGGACTTTATGTGTCAGGTTGAATGTACGTAACATTTCTTACTTTGATATATTACTAGGACATTATGTGTCAGGTTGAATGTACATAACGTTTCTTAGTTTGATATATTACTAGGACATTATGTGTCAGGTTGAATGCACATAACTTTTCTTAGTTTGACATATTACTAGGACATTATGTTTCAGGTTGAATGTACATAACGTTTCTTTAGTTTGATATATTTCTAGGACATTGCTTCAGGTTGAATGTACATAACGTTTCTTAGTTTGTTATATTACTAAGACATTATGTGTCAGGTTGAATGTACATAACGTTTCTTAGTTTGATATATTACCAGGACATTGTGTCAGGTTGAATGTACATAACGTTTCTTAGTCTGATATATTACTAGGACATTATGTGTCAGGTTGAATGCACATAACGTTTCTTAGTGTGATATATTACTAGGACATTATGTGTCAGGTTGAATGCACATAACGTTTTTTAGTTTGATATATTACTAGGACATTATGTGTCAGCTTGAATGTATATAAGGTTTCTTAGTTTGATATATTACTAGGACATTATGTGTCAGGTTTAATGTGCATAACATTTCTTAGTTTGATATATTACTAGGACATATGTGTCAGGTTGAAGGTACATCACGTTTCTTAGTTTGATATATTACTAGGACATTGTGTGTCAGGTTGAATGTACATAACGTTTCTTAGTTTGATATATTACTAGATCATTATGTGTCAGGTTTAATGTACATAAAGTTTCTTAGTTTGATATATTACTAGGACATTGTGTGTCAGGTTGAATGTACATAACGTTTCTTATTTTGAAATAGTACTAGGACATTATGTGTCAGGTTGAATGTACATAACGTTTCTTAGTTTGATATATTACCAGGACATTACGTGTCAGGTTGAATGTACATAACGTTTCTTAGTTTGATATATTACTAGGATATGTGTCAGGTTGAATGTATATTACGTTTCTTAGTTTGATATATTACTAGGACATTATGTGTAAGGTTGAATGTACATAACGTTTCTTAGTTTGATATATTACTAGGACATTATGTGTCAGGTTGAATGTACATAACATTTTTTAGTTTGCTATATTACTAGGACATTATGTGTCAGGTTGAATGCACATAATGTTTCTTAGTTTGATATATTACTAGGACATTATATGTCAGGTTGAATGTAGATAATGTTTCTTAGTTTGATATATTACTAGGACATTATGTGTCTGGTTGAATGTACATAACGTTTCTTAGTTTGATATATTACTAGGACATTATGTGTCAGGTTGAATGTACATAATGTTTCTTAGTTTGATATACTACCAGGACATTATGTGTCAGGTTGAATGTACATAACGTTTCTTAGTTTGATATATTACTAGGATATGTGTCAGGTTGAATGTACATTACGTTTCTTAGTTTGATATATTACTAGGACATTATGTGTAAGGTTGAATGTACATAATGTTTCTTAGTTTGATATATTACTAGGACATTATGTGTCAGGTTGAATGTATATAACGTTTCTTAGCTTGATATACTACTAGGACATTATGTGTCAGGTTGAATGTACATAACGTTTCCTAGTTTGATACATTGCAAGGACATTATGTACATAACGTTTCTTAGTTTGATATATTACTAGGACATTATGTGTCAGGTTGAATGTTCATAACGTTTCTTAGTTTTATATACTACTAGGACATTATGTGTCAGGTTGAATGTACATAACGTTTCTTAGTTTGATATATTACTAGGACATTACATGCAAGGTTGAATATACATAAAGTTTCTTAGTTTGAAATATTACAGGAACATTAGGTGTCAGGTTGAATGTAGATAACATTTCTTAGTTTGATATATTATTAGGACATTGTGTCAGGTTGAATGTACATAACATTTTTTAGTTTGATATATTACTAGGACATTATGTGTCAGGTTGAATGCACATAATGTTTCTTAGTTTGATATATTACTAGGACATTATATGTCAGGTTGAATGTAGATAATGTTTCTTAGTTTGATATATTACTAGGACATTATGTGTCAGGTTGAATGCACATAATGTTTATTAGTTTGAAATATTACTAGGACATTATGTGTAAGGTTGAATGTACATAATGTTTATTAGTTTGATATATTACTAGGACATTATGTGTCTGGTTGAATGTACATAACGTTTCTTAGTTTGATATATTACTAGGACATTATGTGTCAGGTTGAATGTACATAACGTTTCTTAGTTTGATATACTACCAGGACATTATGTGTCAGGTTGAATGTACATAACATTTCATATTTTAATATATTACTAGGACATTATGTGTCAGGTTGAATGTACATAACGTTTCATAGATTGATATATTACTAGGACATTTTGTGTCAGGTTGAATGTACATAACGTTTCTTAGCTTGATATATTACTAGGACATTATGTGTCAGGTTGAATGTACATAACGTTTCCTAGTTTGATACATTACAAGGACATTATGTGTCAGGTTGAATGTACATAACATTTCTTAGTTTGATATATTACTAGGACATTATGTGTCAGGTTGAATGTACATAATGTTTTTTAGTTTGATATATTACTAGGACATTACATGCAAGGTTGAATATACATAACGTTTCTTAGTTTGAAATATTACAGGAACATTAGGTGTCAGAGGTTGAATGTACATAACGTTTTTTAGTTTGATATATTACTAGGACATTATGTGTCAGGTTGAATGTACATAACGTTTCTTAGTTTGATATATTACTAGGACATTATGTGTCAGGTTGAATGTATGTAACATTTCTTACTTTGATATATTACTAGGACATTATGTGTCCGGTTGACTGTACATTACGTTTCTTAATCTGATATATTACTAGGACATTGTGTCAGGTTGAATGTACCATAACATTTCTTAGTTTGATATATTACTAGGACATTATGTGTAAGGTTGAGCGTACATAATGTTTATTAGTTTGATATATTACTAGGACATTATGTGTCAGGTTGAATGTACACAACGTTTCTTAGTTTGATATATTACTAGGACATTATGTGTCAGGTTGAATGTATGTAACATTTCTTACTTTGATATATTACTAGGACATTATGTGTCCGGTTGACTGTACATTACGTTTCTTAATCTGATATATTACTAGGACATTGTGTCAGGTTGAATGTACCATAACATTTCTTAGTTTGATATATTACTAGGACATTATGTGTAAGGTTGAATGTACATAATGTTTCTTAGTTTGATATATTACTAGGACATTATGTGTCTGGTTGACTGTACATTACGTTTCTTAGTTTGATATATTACTAGGACATTGTGTCAGGTTGAATGTACCATAACGTTTCTTAGTTTGATATATTACTAGGACAATATGTGTAAGGTTGAATGTACATAATGTTTATTAGTTTGATATATTACTAGGACATTGTGTCAGGTTGAATGTACATAATGTTTATTAGTTTGATATATTACTAGGACATTATGTGTCAGGTTGAATGTACATAATGTTTATTAGTTTGATATATTACTAGGACATTATGTGTCAGGTTGAATGTACATAACGTTTCTTAGTTTGATATATTACTAGGACATTATGTGTAAGGTTGAATGTACATAACGTTTCTTAGTTTGATATATTACTAGGACATTATGTGTCAGGTTGAATGTACATAATGTTTATTAGTTTGATATATTACTAGGACATTATGTGTCCGGTTGACTGTACATTACGTTTCTTAGTTTGATATATTACTAGGACATTATATGTCAGGTTGAATGTACATAACGTTTATTAGTTTGATATATTACTAGGACATTATGTGTAAGGTTGAATGTACATAATGTTTATTAGTTTGATATATTACTAGGACATTATGTGTCCGGTTGACTGTACATTACGTTTCTTAGTTTGATATATTACTAGGACATTATGTGTCAGGTTGAATGTACATAATGTTTATTAGTTTGATATATTACTAGGACATTATGTGTCAGGTTGAATGTGCATAATGTTTATTAGTTTGATATATTACTAGGACATTATGTGTCCGGTTGACTGTACATTACGTTTCTTAGTTTGATATATTACTAGGACATTATGTGTAAGGTTGAATGTACATAATGTTTATTAGTTTGATATATTACTAGGACATTATGTGTAAGGTTGAATGTACATAATGTTTATTAGTTTGATATATTACTAGGACATTATGTGTCAGGTTCAATGTACATAATGTTTATTAGTTTGATATATTACTAGGACATTATGTGTCAGGTTGAATGTACATAATGTTTATTAGTTTGATATATTACTAGGACATTATGTGTCAGGTTGAATGTACATAACGTTTCTTAGTTTGATATATTACTAGGACATTATGTGTCAGGTTGAATGTACATAATGTTTATTAGTTTGATATATTACTAGGACATTATGTGTCAGGTTGAATGTACATAACGTTTCTTAGTGTGATATATTACTAGGACATTATGTGTCAGGTTGAATGTATGTAACATTTCTTACTTTGATATATTACTAGGACATTATGTGTCAGGTTGAATGTACATAACGTTTCTTAGTTTGATATATTACTAGGACATTATGTGTCAGGTTGAACGTACATAATGTTTATTAGTTTGATATATTACTAGGACATTATGTGTCAGGTTGAATGTACATAACGTTTCTTAGTTTGATATATTACTAAGACAATATGTGTAAGGTTGAACGTACATAATGTTTATTAGTTTGATATATTACTAGGACATTATGTGTCAGGTTGAATGTACATAATGTTTATTAGTTTGATACATTACTAGGACATTATGTGTCAGGTTGAATGTACATAACATTTCTTAGTTTGATATATTACTAGGACATTATGTGTCAGGTTGAACGTACATAATGTTTATTAGTTTGATATATTACTAGGACATTATGTGTCAGGTTGAATGTACATAATGTTTATTAGTTTGATATATTACTAGGACATTATGTGTCAGGTTGAATGTACATAATGTTTATTAGTTTGATATATTACTAGGACATTATGTGTCAGGTTGAATGTACATAATGTTTATTAGTTTGATATATTACTAGGACATTATGTGTAAGGTTGAACGTACATAATGTTTATTAGTTTGATATATTACTAGGACATTATGTGTCAGGTTGAATGTACCATAACATTTCTTAGTTTGATATATTACTAGGACATTATGTGTAAGGTTGAATGTATATAACGTTTCTTACTTTGATATATTACTAGGACATTATGTGTCAGGTTGAACGTACATAATGTTTATTAGTTTGATATATTACTAGGACATTATGTGTCCGGTTGACTGTACATTACGTTTCTTAGTTTGATATATTACTAGGACATTATGTGTAAGGTTGAACGTACATAATGTTTATTAGTTTGATATATTACTAGGACATTATGTGTCAGGTTGAACGTACATAATGTTTATTAGTTTGATATATTACTAGGACATTATGTGTCAGGTTGAATGTACATAACGTTTCTTAGTTTGATATATTACTAGGACATTATGTGTCAGGTTGAACGTACATAATGTTTATTAGTTTGATATATTACTAGGACATTATGTGTCAGGTTGAATGTACATAACGTTTCTTAGTTTGATATATTACTAAGACAATATGTGTAAGGTTGAACGTACATAATGTTTATTAGTTTGATATATTACTAGGACATTATGTGTCAGGTTGAATGTACATAATGTTTATTAGTTTGATACATTACTAGGACATTATGTGTCAGGTTGAATGTACATAACATTTCTTAGTTTGATATATTACTAGGACATTATGTGTCAGGTTGAACGTACATAATGTTTATTAGTTTGATATATTACTAGGACATTATGTGTCAGGTTGAATGTACATAATGTTTATTAGTTTGATATATTACTAGGACATTATGTGTCAGGTTGAATGTACATAATGTTTATTAGTTTGATATATTACTAGGACATTATGTGTCAGGTTGAATGTACATAATGTTTATTAGTTTGATATATTACTAGGACATTATGTGTAAGGTTGAACGTACATAATGTTTATTAGTTTGATATATTACTAGGACATTATGTGTCAGGTTGAATGTACCATAACATTTCTTAGTTTGATATATTACTAGGACATTATGTGTAAGGTTGAATGTATATAACGTTTCTTACTTTGATATATTACTAGGACATTATGTGTCAGGTTGACTGTACATTACGTTTCTTAGTTTGATATATTACTACGACATTATGTGTAAGGTTGAACGTACATAATGTTTATTAGTTTGATATATTACTAGGACATTATGTGTAAGGTTGAATGTACATAATGTTTATTAGTTTGATATATTACTAGGACATTATGTGTCAGGTTGAACGTACATAATGTTTATTAGTTTGATATATTACTAGGACATTATGTGTCAGGTTGAATGTACCATAACATTTCTTAGTTTGATATATTACTAGGACATTATGTGTAAGGTTGAATGTATATAACGTTTCTTACTTTGATATATTACTAGGACATTATGTGTCAGGTTGACTGTACATTACGTTTCTTAGTTTGATATATTACTAGGACATTATGTGTAAGGTTGAACGTACATAATGTTTATTAGTTTGATATATTACTAGGACATTATGTGTAAGGTTGAATGTACATAATGTTTATTAGTTTGATATATTACTAGGACATTATGTGTCAGGTTGAACGTACATAATGTTTATTAGTTTGATATTTTACTAGGACATTATGTGTCAGGTTGAATGTACATAACGTTTCTTAGTTTGATATATTACTAGGACATTGTGTGTCAGGTTGAACGTACATAATGTTTATTAGTTTGATATATTACTAGGACATTATGTGTCAGGTTGAATGTACATAATATTTATTAGTTTGATATATTACTAGGACATTATGTGTCAGGTTGAATGTACATAATGTTTCTTAGTTTGATATATTACTAGGACATTATCTGTCAGGTGGAATGTACATAATGTTTATTAGTTTGATATATTACTAGGACATTATGTGTCAGGTTGAATGTACATAATGTTTATTAGTTTGATATATTACTAGGACATTATGTGTCAGGTTGAATGCACATAACGTTTCTTAGTATGATATATTACTAGGACATTATGAGTCAGGTTGAACGTACATAATGTTTATTAGTTTGATATATTACTAGGACATTATGTGTCAGGTTGAACGTACATAATGTTTATTAGTTTGATATATTACTAGGACATTATGTGTAAGGTTGAACGTACATAATGTTTATTAGTTTGATATATTACTAGGACATTATGTGTAAGGTTGAACGTACATAATGTTTATTAGTTTGATATATTACTAGGACATTATGTCAGGTTGAATGTACATAACGTTTCTTAGTTTGATATATTACTAGGACATTATGTGTCAGGTTGAATGTACCATAACATTTCTTAGTTTGATATATTACTAGGACATTATGTGTCAGGTTGAATGTACATAATGTTTATTAGTTTGATATATTACTAGGACATTATGTGTCAGGTTGAATGTACATAATGTTTATTAGTTTGATATATTACTAGGACATTATGCATCAGGTTGAATGCACATAACGTTTCTTAGTTTGATATATTACTAGGACATTATGCATCAGGTTGAATGCACATAACGTTTCTTAGTTTTATATATTACTAGGACATTATGTGTCAGGTTGAACGTACATAATGTTTATTAGTTTGATATATTACTAGGACATTATGTGTAAGGTTGAATGTACATAATGTTTATTAGTTTGATATATTACTAGGACATTATGTGTAAGGTTGAACGTACATAATGTTTATTAGTTTGATATATTACTAGGACATTATGTGTAAGGTTGAATGTACATAATGTTTATTAGTTTGATATATTACTAGGACATTATGTCAGGTTGAATGTACATAACGTTTCTTAGTTTGATATATTACTAGGACATTATGTGTAAGGTTGAATGTACATAATGTTTATTAGTTTGATATATTACTAGGACATTATGTGTCAGGTTGAATGTACATAATGTTTATTAGTTTGATATATTACTAGGACATTATGTCAGGTTGAATGTACATAACGTTTCTTAGTTTGATATATTACTAGGACATTATGTGTAAGGTTGAATGTACATAATGTTTATTAGTTTGATATATTACTAGGACATTATGTCAGGTTGAATGTACATAACGTTTCTTAGTTTGATATATTACTAGGACATTATGCATCAGGTTGAATGCACATAACGTTTCTTAGTTTTATATATTACTAGGACATTATGTGTCAGGTTGAATGTACATAACGTTTCTTAGTTTGATATATTACTAGGACATTATGTGTCAGGTTGAATGTACATAATGTTTATTAGTTTGATATATTACTAGGACATTATGTGTAAGGTTGAACGTACATAATGTTTATTAGTTTGATATATTACTAGGACATTATGTGTCAGGTTGAATGTACCATAACATTTCTTAGTTTGGTATATTACTAGGACATTATGTGTAAGGTTGAATGTACATAATGTTTATTAGTTTGATATATTACTAGGACATTATGTCAGGTTGAATGTACATAACGTTTCTTAGTTTGATATATTACTAGGACATTATGTGTAAGGTTGAATGTACATAATGTTTATTAGTTTGATATATTACTAGGACATTATGTGTAAGGTTGAATGTACATAATGTTTATTAGTTTGATATATTACTAGGACATTGTGTCAGGTTGAATGTACATAACGTTTCTTAGTTTGATATATTACTAGGACATTATGCATCAGGTTGAATGCACATAACATTTCTTAGTTTTATATATTACTAGGACATTATGTGTCAGGTTGAATGTACATAACATTTCTTAGTTTGATATATTACTAGGACATTATGTGTCAGGTTGAATGTACATAACGTTTCTTAGTTTGATATATTACTAGGACATTATGTGTCAGGTTGAATGTACATAACGTTTCTTAGTTTGATATATTACTAGGACATTATGTGTCAGGTTGAATGTACATAATGTTTATTAGTTTGATATATTACTAGGACATTATGTGTCAGGTTGAATGTACATAATGTTTATTAGTTTGATATATTACTAGGACATTATGTGTCCGGTTGACTGTACATTACGTTTCTTAGTTTGATATATTACTAGGACATTATGTGTCAGGTTGAACGTACATAATGTTTATTAGTTTGATATATTACTAGGACATTATGTGTCAGGTTGAATGTACATAATGTTTATTAGTTTGATATATTACTAGGACATTATGTCAGGTTGAATGTACATAACGTTTCTTAGTTTGATATATTACTAGGACATTATGTGTCAGGTTGAATGTACATAACGTTTCTTAGTTTGATATATTACTAGGACATTATGTGTCAGGTTGAATGTACATAACGTTTCTTAGTTTGATATATTACTAGGACATTATGTGTCAGGTTGAATGTACATAACGTTTCTTAGTTTGATATATTACTAGGACATTATGTGTCAGGTTGAATGTACATAATGTTTATTAGTTTGATATATTACTAGGACATTATGTGTCAGGTTGAATGTACATAATGTTTATTAGTTTGATATATTACTAGGACATTATGTGTCCGGTTGACTGTACATTACGTTTCTTAGTTTGATATATTACTAGGACATTATGTGTCAGGTTGAACGTACATAATGTTTATTAGTTTGATATATTACTAGGACATTATGTGTCAGGTTGAATGTACATAATGTTTATTAGTTTGATATATTACTAGGACATTATGTGTCCGGTTGAATGTACATAATGTTTATTAGTTTGATATATTACTAGGACATTATGTGTCAGGTTGAATGTACATAATGTTTATTAGTTTGATATATTACTAGGACATTATGTGTCAGGTTGAACGTACATAATGTTTATTAGTTTGATATATTACTAGGACATTATGTGTCAGGTTGAATGTACATAATGTTTATTAGTTTGATATATTACTAGGACATTATGTGTCAGGTTGAATGTACATAATGTTTATTAGTTTGATATATTACTAGGACATTATATGTCAGGTTGAATGTACATAATGTTTCTTAGTTTGATATATTACTAGGACATTATGTGTCAGGTTGAATGCACATAATGTTTATTAGTTTGATATATTACTAGGACATTATGTGTCAGGTTGAATGTACATAATGTTTATTAGTTTGATATATTACTAGGACATTATGTGTCAGGTTGAATGTACATAATGTTTATTAGTCTGATATATTACTAGGACATTATGTGTCAGGTTGAATGCACATAACGTTTCTTAGTGTGATATATTACTAGGACATTATGAGTCAGGTTGAATGTACATAATGTTTCTTAGTTTGATATATTACTAGGACATTATGCATCAGGTTGAATGCACATAACGTTTCTTAGTTTTATATATTACTAGGACATTATGTGTCAGGTTGAACGTACATAATGTTTATTAGTTTGATATATTACTAGGACATTATGCATCAGGTTGAATGCACATAACGTTTCTTAGTTTTATATATTACTAGGACATTATGTGTCAGGTTGAACGTACATAATGTTTATTAGTTTGATATATTACTAGGACATTATGTGTCAGGTTGAACGTACATAATGTTTATTAGTTTGATATATTACTAGGACATTATGTGTCAGGTTGAATGTACATAATGTTTATTAGTTTGATATATTACTAGGACATTATGTGTAAGGTTGAACGTACATAATGTTTATTAGTTTGATATATTACCAGGACATTATGTGTCAGGTTGAATGTACCATAACATTTCTTAGTTTGATATATTACTAGGACATTATGTCAGGTTGAATGTACATAACGTTTCTTAGTTTGATATATTACTAGGACATTATGTGTAAGGTTGAATGTACATAATGTTTATTAGTTTGATATATTACTAGGACATTATGTGTAAGGTTGAACGTACATAATGTTTGTTAGTTTGATATATTACTAGGACATTATGTGTCAGGTTGAATGTACCATAACATTTCTTAGTTTGATATATTACTAGGACATTATGTCAGGTTGAATGTACATAACGTTTCTTAGTTTGATATATAACTAGGACATTATGTGTAAGGTTGAATGTACATAATGTTTATTAGTTTGATATATTACTAGGACATTATGTGTCAGGTTGAACGTACATAATGTTTATTAGTTTGATATATTACTAGGACATTATGTGTCAGGTTGAATGTACATAATGTTTATTAGTTTGATATATTACTAGGACATTATGTGTAAGGTTGAATGTACATAATGTTTATTAGTTTGATATATTACTAGGACATTATGTGTAAGGTTGAACGTACATAATGTTTATTAGTTTGATATATTACTAGGACATTATGTCAGGTTGAATGTACATAACATTTCTTAGTTTGATATATTACTAGGACATTATGTGTAAGGTTGAATGTACATAATGTTTATTAGTTTGATATATTACTAGGACATTATGTGTCAGGTTGAATGTACCATAACATTTCTTAGTTTGATATATTACTAGGACATTATGTCAGGTTGAATGTACATAACGTTTCTTAGTTTGATATATTACTAGGACATTATGCGTAAGGTTGAATGTACATAATGTTTATTAGTTTGATATATTACTAGGACATTATGTGTAAGGTTGAACATACATAATGTTTATTAGTTTGATATATTACTAGGACATTATGTCAGGTTGAATGTACATAACGTTTCTTAGTTTGATATATTACTAGGACATTATGTGTCAGGTTGAATGTACCATAACATTTCTTAGTTTGATATATTACTAGGACATTATGTGTAAGGTTGAATGTACATAATGTTTATTAGTTTGATATATTACTAGGACATTATATCAGGTTGAATGTACATAACGTTTCTTAGTTTGATATATTACTACGACATTATGTGTAAGGTTGAATGTACATAATGTTTATTAGTTTGATATATTACTAGGACATTATGTGTCAGGTTGAATGTACCATAACATTTCTTAGTTTGATATATTACTAGGACATTATGTCAGGTTGAATGTACATAACGTTTCTTAGTTTGATATATTACTAGGACATTATGTGTAAGGTTGAATGTACATAATGTTTATTATTTTGATATATTACTAGGACATTATGTGTAAGGTTGAATGTATATAACGTTTCTTAGTTTGATATATTACTAGGACATTATGTGTCAGGTTGAACGTACATAATGTTTATTAGTTTGATATATTACTAGGACATTATTTGTCCTGTTGACTGTACATTACGTTTCTTAGTTTGATATATTACTAGGACATTATGTGTAAGGTTGAACGTACATAATGTTTATTAGTTTGATATATTACTAGGACATTATGTGTCAGGTTGAACGTACATAATGTTTATTAGTTTGATATATTACTAGGACATTATGTGTAAGGTTGAATGTACATAATGTTTATTAGTTTGATATATTACTAGGACATTATGTGTAAGGTTGAGCGTACATAATGTTTATTAGTTTGATATATTACTAGGACATTATGTCAGGTTGAATGTACATAACGTTTCTTAGTTTGATATATTACTAGGACATTATGTGTCAGGTTGAATGTACATAACATTTCTTAGTTTGATATATTACTAGGACATTATGTGTCAGGTTGAATGTACATAATGTTTATTAGTTTGATATATTACTAGGACATTATGTGTCCGGTTGAATGTACATAATGTTTATTAGTTTGATATATTACTAGGACATTATGTGTCAGGTTGAACGTACATAAAGTTTATTAGTTTGATATATTACTAGGACATTATGTGTAAGGTTGAACGTACATAACGTTTCATAGTTTGATATATTACTAGGACATTATGTGTCAGGTTGAATGTACATAATGTTTATTAGTTTGATATATTACTAGGACATTATGTGTAAGGTTGAATGTACATAATGTTTATTAGTTTGATATATTACTAGGACATTATGTGTCAGGTTGAATGTACATAACGTTTCTTAGTTTGATATATTACTAGGACATTATGTTTAAGGTTGAATGTACATAATGTTTATTAGTTTGATATATTACTAGGACATTATGTGTCAGGTTGAATGTACCATAACATTTCTTAGTTTGATATATTACTAGGACATTATGTCAGGTTGAATGTACATAACGTTTCTTAGTTTGATATATTACTAGGACATTATGTGTCAGGTTGAACGTACATAATGTTTATTAGTTTGATATATTACTAGGAAATTATTTGTCCTGTTGACTGTACATTACGTTTCTTAGTTTGATATATTACTAGGACATTATGTGTAAGGTTGAACGTACATAATGTTTATTAGTTTGATATATTACTAGGACATTGTGTGTCAGGTTGAACGTACATAATGTTTATTAGTTTGATATATTACTAGGACATTATGTGTAAGGTTGAATGTACATAATGTTTATTAGTTTGATATATTACTAGGACATTATGTGTAAGGTTGAACGTACATAATGTTTATTAGTTTGATATATTGCTAGGACATTATGTCAGGTTGAATGTACATAACGTTTCTTAGTTTGATATATTACTAGGACATTATGTGTCAGGTTGAATGTACATAACATTTCTTAGTTTGATATATTACTAGGACATTATGTGTCAGGTTGAATGTACATAATGTTTATTAGTTTGATATATTACTAGGACATTATGTGTCCGGTTGAATGTACATAATGTTTATTAGTTTGATATATTACTAGGACAGTATGTGTCAGGTTGAACGTACATAATGTTTATTAGTTTGATATATTACTAGGACATTATGTGTAAGGTTGAACGTACATAACGTTTCATAGTTTGATATATTACTAGGACATTATGTGTCAGGTTGAATGTACATAATGTTTATTAGTTTGATATATTACTAGGACATTATGTCAGGTTGAATGTACACAGCGTTTCTTAGTTTGATATATTAATAGGACATTATGTGTCAGGTTGAATGTACATAATGTTTATTAGTTTGATATATTACTAGGACATTATATGTCAGGTTGAATGTACATAATGTTTATTAGTTTGATATATTACTAGGAGATTATGTGTCAGGTTGAATGTACATAATGTTTATTAGTTTGATATATTACTAGGACATTATGTGTCAGGTTGAATGTACATAATGTTTATTAGTTTGATATATTACTAGGACATTGTGTCAGGTTGAATGTACATAACGTTTCTTAGTTTGATATATTACTAGGACATTATGTTTCAGGTTGAATGCCCATGAGCTTTCCTGAAGGCCTCAAGCTTTGTAAAAGGCAGTAATCAAGACTACCAGTCCAACGAACAAAGGATTCACTGCAACCAAAATAATCACAAATCCACAGTAGTTCAGTGTATCCAACAAGGTTTCAGGCATAAAAAGTCAGATTCTCTTGTAGATAAAAGTCTTCTTTAATAAAACACCAGAATAATCACAGGATAATTGCTTTTGCAACAATGCTTCATCAGGTCCTACTGCAAAAAACAGGAAAAAGTAACTAGGTATTTAAAGAGCCTGTATCCAATCACATACATACTCACTAATGATGTAATGGTCTAGCTTTGAGTGCTGGTTTTAAAGGTATAGTATAATTAAGACCAGGAGGTCTCTGTGCCTGCAAAGCTGCTATCCAATTAATCTCCTTATATTCCACTTTGTTGTTCAAATCACCTCCTCTAATGTTATTATGAACAATATCTACCACTGTAAACTTGAAAGAATGGCCCTCATTATTCTTAATATGTTTATAGAGAGCATTTAAATGCCTTTTGTTACTAATGTCCCCCAAGTGTTGCAGAACCCTCTCTTTAAGCTTCTGAGTCTACATATGTAGCTAGATACACTAAGTTCTCAGTCCGACAATTCGCATATAGGCGAAATTCATATAGCTTATCTGTAACAGGGTGTTAAAACTGTCTATTCCCTGACATAAAACTGCAAGCTTTACAGCTCCTACAGGGAAAAGTGTCCTCTCTTATATTCAACCTAGTTTGTTCACAGTGGGGCTTATAACACAGCTCCCTTTTCAACAAGATGTTTTTTTTTTTAAATAAATTTAGGCCTAGCACCCACCAGTTCATTCATCCTATCATTTATTTTTAATATAGACCAGTTATTTCTAACCACATTACATATAGATTGTAAATTATTACTATACTTTAATGCAAAACCACATCTGGGTTTATTTAAATTCCCTTTCTTTTTATGCCTCCTATCACCTTTAAAATATGGTTTCGCCTCTGTACCTCTCAGGGCATGTACTTCTTGTTGTCTATTATTCAGCTCACTTATTATTCCCTCTGTCTAAATTCTTCACTTAATGTCTCTACAGCTACCTCATAGCCCATTACATTTGTGTGTAATCTCGATACATGTAAAAATTGACTCTTTAGAATGTTACCAAATATTCTATTGGGGTGCATGCTATGCCTACTTAATAGGCTATTTTTTCTACATTCTTTACGGAACATAAGGGAATCACAGCTTCCATCATCATTAAGTTTAACAGTAGTATCTAAAAAATCTGCTTTCTCATGTGAACTATGTAGGATAAATTTAAAGCATATGCTGTTACTCTCCATATATCTGATGAATTCTTTCAGTGAATCTAATCACCCCCCCATAAAATAAAAATATCGTCAACAAAGCGATTATAATATAATAAGTTAGCCTTATATAAATGTTCAGTAAAAATTACATTGTCCTCCCACTCTGCTAATACAAGGTTGGCATAACTGTTAGCACAGGGAGTGCCCATAGCCACACCCTGCTGCTGCCAGTATATGCCCTCCCCAAACACATTATATTTCAAAATTAATTCAATTAAAGTACAAATAACTTGTATTTGCATATTAGTTAAAACATGAAACTTTGTTAAGAAGCTTCTAATTGATTCAACCCAATACTCATTGGGTATAATGGTGAACAATGTATTAATACCCAATGTAGCAAACACAACATTTTTTTCTTTCAAATCAAGATTATTAATACAATCTCCTAATGTTTGTAGGAACATCTCTGTACCCTTCAACACTGCTGGAGCTTTATCTAAAAAAACTTTTCCGGCCAAGATTGTGCTAGACAGTCAAGAGAAGAAGGTTAACACCTACACTACACCTCAAGCAACTCATAGCCCTTCAAAACACACACCATCAACACCCACACATAGCAACACTAAACCCACATATGTGGAGGCCCTTAACATTAACCTGCCCAAGCAACAAGGACCTCCAAAGCTGAAACGCAAAAAAACACCAGTCACAACCAAAGTGACACATAGCTCACAACACCAGTGTGCCACCCAACAACAGCCCCTAAGGCAAGACAATGTACCTAACACTTTAGTCATAAGTGACTCTATAGTCAGGCACACTGATGTCCCACTCACCAGGCTGAACAAGGAGAAAATTACAGTCAGCTGCCTGTCGGGTGCCAGGATCCACCACATAACGCATGCACTCAAGTCACTCTACAACAAGTACAAATATGACTCTGTCATTGTCCATGGTGGAGTGAATGACTTGAGATGTATCTCCCTGGACATGGAAGAGCTCTCGGATCATGTGGCCCAGGCAGGTATGACCCTAGCCCTGAGTAGCATCCTGCCTTCGCCCAGAATGATACCACAGTATAAGGACAAAATGATTGACTTCAACAACTGGCTAAGCTTCTGGTGTCATTCAAAGGGGATCCAGTATCTGTCTGCCTGGGAAGACATGATCGACAAACCACGATGCTTTGCCAGAGATGGTCTGCACCTGTAACCTCTGGGATTCAGGTTACTGGCTAAAGCTCTTGCCACCCCTATAGTGCCTTTTTAGGCAAGGTTCAAAGGACAAAACCACCACTGTAACAGATACAAGCATGCAAAATCTGAAGGTAAATCTACTCAATGCTAGAAGTCTAAACCTCAAAATGCACTCTCTCGAGGCACTCCTAAAAATAGAGAACATCGGTATCTGTGCAGTAACTGAGACTTGGTTCAAGTCTCCAGAGAGCACCCCTGCAATACCAGGCTACAACTCTTACCACACTTTTCGGCCACAAAACAAAGTCCGAAACAATAAAGGTGGTACAGTGTCCATATTCACCAAGGATATTCACACCTCCAGGCTAGATGCCCAATACAATGCATCTGAAATTCTCCAGGTGCAACTAACACTAGGTAAGACTGCAATACAAACTGTAGCTTGCTACAGATCCCCCACCATGCCCCAATATTCTCACTACACCTTTCTAAACATACTGGAAAATATTAAGATACAACCAAACACCCTAATACTGGGTGATTTCAACTACCCTGCCATTAACTGGGAAAACTACTTGGGTACCAACTCCTTTTCCCAATGGTTCTTGGAATTCATAAATTCCAACGCCCTGGATCAACTAATCCACTGTCCCACCAGGAGCTCCAATATTCTAGACCTGGTCATTACCAACATGGGAGATAGATGCTCCACACCAGTCTCCCCCTCATTGGTCAGGTCTGACCATAAGCAAATCACCCTTGACATCCAAATCCCACCCCCACCCCCAGTAAGGAAACCTCCTTAAAAAAATTCTCCAAAGCCAACTTCATGCTACTGAAGTCAGAAGTGACAAACTTCATGACACCCATGCAGACGGGATCTGAAAGTTCGACTGCAGAATCTTACACTAAGGCACTGTATGAGCACATCCACTTGTGCATGAATCGTGCCATCCCAAATAGAACCAAGATGCTCTCCTCCAAAAAAAGGAAGCCAATCTGGTGGTCCCCTGTTATAAACAAACTATACAACAGATGGAAGAAACTGTTGCAGAAAAGAGGAAAATCCCAGGATGCAAAAAACTCCCTCACCAGCCTCAGTAAGAAGCTGAGATCCCTCATAAAATCCTCAAAAGCTAGTTACAAAAATAAAATTGCCAACGATTCCAAAGACAACCACAAGGCATTCTATAGTTATGTCAAGAATCTAAATGGCAATGCTGAGATCTGCTCTGAGCTTCAACAGAATGGCATTAAATATACTGATCCCAAGGATATTGCCAATATCCTGGCAGATCGATTTAGTGCCAACTTCACCCCCCTTTCACCCCCTAAAGGACCCATCTCAATACCAAAAGATTGCCAAATTCTGGTAATCACGGCCACACAGGTAGAAACCGCACTCTCCAAAGCTAAGAATACAGCATCCATGGGACCAGATGACATCCCAGGCTGTGTACTACATGAACTACAAAATGAATTGGCACCTCACCTAAGTGTTATGTTTAATCATAGCCTCACCTCAGGCTTCATACCCACTGACTGGCACACAGCTACAGTTATCCCACTCCACAAGGGAGGATCCAACTTAGATCCCGGGAACTACTGTCCCATCAGTCTGACAAGCCTGATCTGCAAGGGCATGGAACGTATTATCATGGAACTTATAAACAAAGACATTGGCAACCTTCAAACACTGGACTCCACCCAGTTTGGGTTTGTGAAGGGCCAATCTTGTCTCCTGAACCTGACTGACTTCTTTGAATCAGTCTCCAGAGCTGCGGATGAGGGTAAGGCGGTCCACACAGCCTATCTGGACCTTGCCAAGGCCTTCAACACCCCCCCCCCGGAATCATAGATAAACTTACTAAGCTGGGCATAAATCCCCAGTTGGGTTGCCAACTGGCTTACTGACAGAACCCAGACTGTAAAAGTAGCCGACTCCAAATCCAGCTCCTGACAAGTGACAAGTGAAGTACCTCAGGGTTAAGTCCTGGGACCACTCTTGTTTGGCATCTACTTTTCTGAAGTACAGGCCAACACTAAGGGACTAAGGGACTCTGGCTAACAAAGTTCGCCGATGACTGCAAACTGGGAGCCATTACTGAATCCCCAAATTATGTGGATATTCTACAAAAGGGCCTTACAGAAACAGATGCCTGGTGCCAGAGCCGTGGGCTCAAGATTAATGCCAAGAAATGTATAGTTATCCCCTTTGGAAAAAAACATGTACCCATGAATTACCACATAGGTGGCAGTACATTAAACATCAAAAGTGTGATGAGAGACTTAGGGACACAGTTGGACAGTGGTCTCACTTTCCATTACCACATCGCCACAACAGTCAGGAAATCCATGCATGTGGCACACCTCATCACTAAGGGCTTTTCATACAGAAAAAGGAGGTCACTGTCCCACTGTACTCATCCCTCATTATACAGTATAATGCCCCGTTTGGTATGTACCTCACAAGACATCTGCAACAGCTGGAAAGGCCACAGAAATACCTCACTAAAAGAATCACTGGCCTAAAGCAGATGCCATATGCTGACTGTCTAAAAAAACTCCAGCTATACTCTGTGGCATATCGTCTACTCAGAGGCGATCTCTGCTTAACATACAAGGCCATGTCAAATCCTGAGCTGTTGGACATGCTCCACTTAGAGAAATCTCAATCCCTCAGAGCCACACGTTCCAGGGATCTAAACCTTGTCATCATAATGAACAATACATGCTGGAGGGGTAGGTTCCTGACAAAGAGACTCCCCATACTCTGGAATAGGCTGCCCATACATATCAAGCAGAGTGCCTCCTTGCCCCTCTTCAAAAGGAACCTTGATGATTGGATGGGAGATAGGAAATTCACCCCGGGGATCATGTCAGTCACCCTGCTAGACAGGGGTCCAGAGAAGTAAATATTGTGGGAAGAAATATCCTGGGAGTTGTTATGGCTAGGCTTGTATAGGCCCTAGGGCCAATAGCCTAGTACCAACCTATGAACCTGTTCCCTTTCTACAAAAATAGATAATGATTCTGTGACCCACCCTTTAACAGCCAACACAGGTCTCATTGGTGGTTTGGTAAGTGTTTTGTGTATTTTGGGTAGTCCATTCAGCATTGGTATTATGGGATGTTCCACCTTCATAAATTCATATAAATCCTGCCCAGTCATATTACTTAAAAACACATCTTCCAAGCTCATTCTTACTTCACTAATAAACCTATTCACCTGTTGTCTGGTAACTAATAAATAAGTATTACTATCACTAAGCATATCTAACATACTGTTAATATAATCATCATAATTCATAACAACAGTGGCACCACCTTTATCTACAAGAGAATCTGACTTTTTATGCCTGAAACCTTGTTGGATTCACTGAACTGCTGTAGCTTTGTAAAAGGCCAGGATGGATCTGATGGATCAGGTCCGACCCCTATCAGTGAGAATTAAGGCATGATTGACAACATTACATCAAAGTTTTCACTGTTATGGATACTATTGGCTATCGCACACAAAAAAATAAGTTATGTACTCACCATAACGTTCCATCTGAATTGTTGTTCTTCATTTGTTTTCCACCTGTGGGTTAGGCACCAACATCGGTGCTGAGCCAGCCATATCCAAACTACGGTGCCAAAACTAAGCTCCTCCCCTACCCATAATGCCATCCTCTCTCTCACTACCTCAGATTGAGTTTGCCTGACAGATAGGTTCCTGACATAATACCACAAAATGCCACGTTGACAGCTAATATCCCCTTGAAGAGGAGGTATAGAGAGAGAACAGAAGGCCTCCTCTGCCAGGCCAAAGTGGTCGTGGTAAGGGGGAAGGAGGGAGTGAAGGCTGAAGACAAATGAAGAATGGCAATTCAGATGGAACGTTATGGTGAGTACATAACTTCTTTATCTGACATTGTTGTCTTCATTTGATCTTCAACTTTTGGGACAGAGTCCCCAGCTACTTGAGCCCTGGGGCCTCAAAGCATGGTGGAACCAAAGGAAGCTTTGTTCCTACATGAAATATCCAATTTGTAATGGGATATGAAGGTGTGAGACCTAGCCCATGTAGCTGTAGCGCATATCTCATCAACTGGTACTCTAGAAGAAAAGGCTGATGAAGTAGACACAGCCCTGGTAAAATCTGCCTTCACTGCAGAAGGAAGAGAAACACCACACTTGTCATAAATAAACATAATACATTTCACAATCTAGTTGGCGATGGTTACCTTGGAAACAGGCGACCCCGATGTGGGCTTAAAATATGATACAAACAGCTGACTGGACTTTCTGAAAGACTTGGTTCTATCTGGATAGAAACGGAGCTGTCTCTGTACATCAAGCATGTGTAACTGATATTGCCCTTTGTTTTGAAACTGTGGGAAGAATCTTCTTCTCGGAAGTGACCTTGGGCATGAAGGAAGGGAAGAAAAACATGATCTTTGTAAAACATAAGGTACGGATGTCAAATGCAAAGTGCTTGGAATTCAGAAACTCACTTAGATGAAGTAAGAGCTACCAACAAAGCCATTTTCCATGACAGGAACTGTAGATCCACTTTTGCAGCGGGCTCAAAGGGAGATGATACCAGCACTCACAGTACAAAAGTTAGGTCCCAAGGAAGGGTCGGGTCCTTAACTGGAGGCCGTAAAAGAAATGTTCCGTTCAATATGCCTTTGCACAGTCTAGAAGCGGCCAAAGAGGAATCCTTGAGTTTGACATGATAATGGGATATGGCAGCTAGTTGGACTTTACCTGTAGAGAAACTGGCACCTTGGTTGAATATACAACCCAGAAAGTTTAAAATGGAAGGTATAGAGGCAGTAAAAGGATCCACCGAATTGTGGGACGCCCAAATCAAAAACCTCTTCCATTTGCTAGCATAAATCAACTCTAGCCATCACTCGAACTGCAGAAACCAAGCTGTGAGCTTCAGACTCTTCAGATCCTAATGATAATTGCCTTTCGGATTGGAAATCAGATCTGGACACTGCTCCAGAATCCAAGGTGGACTGACACTGTCAAACCAAAGGAGAGGAAACCAAACTTTATGAGGCCAGAAGCGGACAATGAGAATCACACGGCACCTCGACCTATGTGCCTTCTGAAGGAATTTTGACATAAGAGGAAGGGGAGGGTAAGTGTATAACAAGCATGAACTAGACCATCTCTGGGATCCCTCCTCTGGGGGGAATCAGGGCGAAAAACTCACTGTACTTGGCGTTGGAAGGTGAAGCAAAGAGATTGCAGCATGGTTAACCCCCTTTCTGGAAGATCATGTCCACCACTGACTGTTTCAGAGACCACTCATCAGGAGACAGAATGGTCCTGCTAAGTTTGTCCGCTAGAATGTTGGAACTCCCCAGAATGTACGCTGCGATAAGAAGGCGGTCAGAGGAAATTGCCCATTCCCACAATCTCATGGTCTCTTGACAGTGGGGATAAGATCTGGTTCCTCCCGGTTTTTTGATATACCAGACCAGTGTTGTGTTGTCTATTTCTATCTCAGTCGTTGCTCGGGGGAGAAATGAATGCAGTGCCTGCAACGCAAGAAGCACTGCACTCATCTCCAGAATGCTGATATATAAGTTGGTCTCTAACACTGACCACATCCCTTGAACAGTCCATCCCAGCCAATGTCCCCCCCACCCAAGCTGGGATCCATCAGTGGTGACTGTGGCTACAGGAGCAGGAGCCATGAAGGGGTGACCTTCTGCTAAGTTCTGAGAATTTAACCACCACAGAAGGGAGGACTTTCAGGTTTTGGACAGCCAAATTGGATGAGACAGGGACTTGTCCAGAAACAACCAATATACTGCTATGGTCCACTGGAAAACATGCATGTGTAGTCCTGCCAAAAGTAAAGTAACAATGGTTGCTGCCATAGATCCCAGAGCCTGGAGGATTTGGGCTGCTGATGGCAGAAGTGTTTCTAGAATGACACACACATGGAACTGAAGAGATTAAATCCTGTTGCTGGTGAGAAAGATCTTGCACAGAGAACTGTTTAATAACACTCCAATGAATTCCAGGGAATGGACAGGCTCTAATTTTGATTTGGAAAAGTTTATCGTGATGCCCAAGGTTGAGGCTGACTGAAGAAACTGGTCAATGGCCTGAAGAAGCTGATGCTTGGTGGATGCAGCTAGAAGCCAGTCGTCCAGGTAGGGGAATACCTGTATTACTTGCAGCTTGAGATGTGCTGCAAGTACTGCTGCCACCTTGCTGAACACCCTGGGGATGTTGGTGAGGCCAAAAGGGAGTACCCTGAACTGATAATGTCTGGCTCCTGACCGGAAGCGTAGGAACCTCCTGTGGTGCTTGTCCATCTTTATGTGGTAATATTCATCCTGGAGGTCCACTGAGCACATCCAGAACCCCTTCTGAAGGTAGGGAAGGACAGACTAAATAGTAACGGTCTGTAACTTTGTCTTGGCACCAAACTTGTTCAAGCAGGTCAGATCCAAAATTGGTCTGTGTCCCCGTCTTTTTGGGCACCAAAACCTTGAGTAGATGCCTGATCTGGATAGCTGTGAGTGGACGGGCTGGATGACTCGCTTGTTGAGCAGCTTGGAAATTTCGAGTTTGGCTGCCTCCCTGTGAGTGGGTGGGACATCTGGGAGAATCTTTTTGGACTTTGGTGGGTGAAGAAAGGGTATCTAACAGCCCCTGGATATTACTCTTGGCATCAATCGATCTAATGTGATGGCTTACCAAGCTGATGGGTGTAGAGAAAAGCAACCCTCAACTGCCTCCTGGGTGGGGCAGCCGGGCAACACTTCAGGGTCGTTGGAAGGGCCTGTCCGGGTGAGAGTCTCGAGACCCTTGGTCTCTCAAAACCCTTCTGCCTCTAGAACTGAGTCTAAATGAATCATTCTCCAATCTGCCTCTAGGGGAAGAGTCTGCCGGTGCATCTTGATAGAGAGCCCTGGACTTCCAGAACTATAGCTTCTTACTACCTCTCTGATACCTGCAGTAGGATCACTGAGGAGTAGAAAAGTGGATTCCGACAGCAGATAGGGTGTTACTGTCCTTCTCGCACAGGAATACTTTAGCCCAGTGCGATAGGGTCTTACTGTCCTTCTCGCACTGGGCTAAAGTATCCTTCACAGATGGACTGAACTGGGTGGATCCATCGAAGGGGGCATTCATGAAGGACACCTTGAAGGGTTCAGAGAAATCTCAAAGCTGCATTCAGGCATGATGCCTAGTAACAAAGCCTGAACCGGCTGCTCTAGATTCACTTTCCGTGGCATAGGAGAGGAGCCTCATAAAGATATTAGAAATGGCTTTAAGAGTGGCCAGTCTAGAAGAGAAGATCTTCTTCTCCTCTGCCGACATGGATTCCAGGGTAGAAGCAGAAATCTCCTTGATGAGTGACCTCTACAGTCTAGTACCATGTGCCATATAATTCAGCATCCTAAGGGAGAAGGTCACTGATGTATAAACACACTTCCCTAGTCTGTCTATCGCTCTGGACTCCCCTGTCAGGTGGATGGACAGAGGAGCTCTCCTAAGCAAGCTCCTTTTAGGTGGCAGCTACAACCACCAAGGCATCAAGAGGGACGCTCTTCTGCCAAAATAACCTGTCTTACAGAGCGCTACAAACCTCATCAGGGCACTTGGTTACTGACTCCACCGCGTCCAGTTCCTTCCATGCCCTGCAGGCTATTAGGTCTACTAAAGGGTCCATGGGGGGGGGGGGCAACCAGGAAGTAGATGGGCCTGCCATGCGGGCTATGAGGTCTACTAAAGGGTCCACGGGGGTGGGGCAACCAGGAAGTAGATGGGCCTGCATTGAACGCGTCCAGGAACACTGACTCACCTGGTTTGGGCTTTTGGGAAGACCATCCACCTTTCTGAAGCAAACTTTGCATGATCCATCATCAAGTGGAGATCTGGGGAAGCCCTTGCCTTCCTCCCAGTCAGTGTCTTTGGTGACAGACTGAGGGGTGGAGTCAATGTTCCTCCTCTTGCATGCATGCTTCCGGTAGACCTCCTTGGGGGTGGGATTCTGGAGAGGAGCCGGAAGCCTGGGGCTCCACAGTGAAAGTAACCTGGAGGGTAGGGGTAGGCTGACCCTGAAGTGCTGGACTGGAGACATCGAGTCCAGAGTCCAGCTGAAGTAGAAAAGGATCTGGAGGGGGTGGCATCAAGGATGTCGAAACTGGGGTCGAGAGAACCCTCTCCACCACATCAAAAGCCTACAGAGAGTGAGCTATCGGTGCCGCAGGTGCTGGTGTCATGGTACTCAATGCCGGCGGAGTCAAAAAGCCGGACCCTCATCTGCACTGAGCTGCTCAGTGCCAAAACTCCAAGGGCAAGGGACGCCACCGAAACCTTCGACACCAAACCCTCGTAACCGATGCTGAGCGGACTATGACTCGAGAGCCCTCCAGCACCGAAGTGAAAGGAGCTGAGGAGCTCAAGGTCGTGGTCGGCATCAAAGAAACCAAAAATTTAGATGCCGGCAACTCCAACATCCAAAGGCCCTGAAGCCATGCGGCTCAGGAAAGGAGGATGCCCAGCAAGGGAAAGGGAAGGACCCACCACTCCTGGTGGGAAGGGGGTGTGCAGGACCCCCAGCTGCATCTGAGCCCACAGGAACTGTCTCATCAGTTGATCCACTTCTCTCTCAAACCACGGGATGACCTGGCAGAGGAAGCCACAGACTCAGGCCTGGAGTGGTGCCTGGGTGAGGCCAACTCCGGGGGCTCGGGAGAGACCCTAGGCTGAGGAGAGGATAACCTAGGCCTAATTTTGGGAGAAGGTTTGCCAGCAGGGGGGGGGGAAGAGTCCGGCAGTTTCTGTTTCTCCAGGGGCCTGTCCTTGCCTCTGGACTTCTCTCTCTCTCTCTCTCTCCCTTTCTCTGCTTTCCTGTCCTCGTCTCTGTTTTTACTCTTGGGAGTTTTAACAGGAGGTTGAGTCCCTGCAACTGGACCAGAAGAACTGGGTAACAGACCCTTTAAAATCAGCTTATTGCACCTATCCACGAGGGTACAGACAGAAAACCCTGCAGAAATAGAACATTCAGTGTCCAGGTGACTGATGCCTAAACACACTAAGCACTGCATGTGGCCACCTAAAAGTGGAAGTTTATGTCCACACCAAGTACATTTTTTGAATCCCGCACCCTTATCAGATTTATCAGCCATGATAGGTAATATTGAAAAGGGAACCTGACCAGAAGAAAAATATATATATATATATATATATATATATATATACATATAATTTTTTTTTTTTTTTTTTTTTTTTACAGAGAACGTGTAGGGTAGGGAAAAAATTAGAAACTTAGAAAAAGAGATGAACAATACCTGAGGTATGCAGATGTCTCAATAATTTCAGAAAAAACTCACACCAAGGACGGAGCTCAGCCAACTCACTTGTAGGTGCAATGGTGGCAAACGAGGTCTGAGGTAGTGAGGGAGAGAGGGGCACTGTGGGTAGGGGAGGTGCTCAGTTTCGGCACCGTAGCTTGGATATGGCCGGCTCGGCACCGATGTCGGTGCCTAACCCAAAGGTTGAAGATCAGATGAACTCAACAATGTCAGATCCATTACTACAAATTGGAAAAGTGAGGCTTCACCCACATTTAACGAATACAGAAACACTGTATTGAATGTATCACAACTGTAAATGAGAATCATTAAAATGAGAACAGAACGAACCGCGTTTTATTACAACTCATGGAAGAAAGTGATCGAAATAATGGAGAGAGGTGAATATAATAGCTAATGGAATGAAGTTTTAAATGTAAACATGTGCAACATCTTGTAAACATACACACCTTTGTAATAGTTTGTTTAGACTTTATAGTTCAATGCAAGAAATCCAAGCAGGCAAAGGACACGCACGGCATAAAACCAACCAATTTATTTAGTAAAAAACATGTAAGCACTTTCACGTCGTACTCCTATGCATCATCAAATATGACAGGTGGGGATGGATGAGAGATCCCTTGTCCTGTGTGAGTAAGTCCACCCTGTGAGGTAACTTGTGATGATTGCCCTTCGCTAAATGCAGAAGAAGATGGAACCAATGCTGTCTTGGACAAAAGGGAGTTACCCACAAGATGTTGAAGTCTGAACAGGACTTTTGGAATGAGGGGAAGGGGAGGGGACGCATAAAGAAACATCCCCTTCCAAGCCAGAGAACCTGGGACTGGCAGAAAATAAAGGAAGATGTCTGTTCAAACAGGAGGCAAATACGTCTACTTGAGGAATACCCTACTGGTGGACAATGTCCAGAAACACATCCCTGTGAAGCATCCATTCATCCATTCATGGGATTGAGTTAAGGACCTGCTCAGAGTGTTTGCCACAATGTTATGACCTGAGAGAATGTGAACTGCATGAAGAGTCCCTTGATACTGGACAGCAAAGATCCCACACAAAGAGTACCAACCAACAAAGAAAATAAGATCTTGTCCCCCCCATTTGTTTACATACCACAACACTGTGGTATTGTCTACAAATAACTTGACGGGTCCTGGGGAGAAAAGAGGATGAAAAGCCTGAAGTGCCAGCAGAAGAGCTCTCAACTCTGACACTGATGTGATTTTTCTGTTTAAGAGGCGACCACAAGCCCCTGTAACTTTAGAGAGCCTAAAGCTGCTCCCCATCCTACATCTGAAGCATCGGTGAACAGCTCCTGAGCATCTGAAATGGACATCTGCAAAGAAGGTGATGAATAGGGAGCTCCGGATTTAGAGACAACTACTAGATCCACCAGTGAAGTGAGACAAGGTAGAAGAGGATGGGTGATGTCATTAAATTAAATATCCAAGATTTTTAATTAAACTATAATACAGTCAATATAATGTACAAATAACAACGTTATAATCAAACATAATAGTGTTACAGTTTAGCTTATCTCAATTTAAGAACTGGTGATAAAGAAAACATTATAGGGAAGGTATATAAGCTTGGGCAGGCCCAAACACACCCCTCCTAACCCTCCCAACTCCTATAAATAATTAAACTTTACAACCATTAACCTCCAAAGTATCAAAAATAAAATACCAGAATTCCACTCCTGGATAGTTCACAACAAACCTGACATCATAGCTGCCATTGAGACATGGCTGAAGCCCTATGTTAAAGATTCAGAATTCCTTTGCCATTCTAAGATCTGGCCAACCCTGTAAAAAAGGTGGAGGAGTCTGTTTGACATATCTTAACACTTTATCCATTGTATAATACACCAAGCCTATCCCACAATTCTCCTCAGCTGAAATAACAGTCTCCTTCCTTAAAATGAACAATTGCAAAAACATCTGTACTATTGTATTATACATACCTCCTGGAAATAATATTCCTATATTATTGGAAATACTGTCATAGGCATCAAAAAACATAGAAAATGAAACTATAATCCTCGGAGACATCAATATCAATTGGCTAGACATCTCCCACCAAAACACCACCTCCAATATCAACCTATATATCTTCACCCAACTAATTAATGACATAACTAGACCAAACAAAGCCAATAACAGTGGTATTATCATGGAATAGATATTGGTCTTCGACCCAAATAAGACTGCTTCCACAGGAACTCTTCCCAATACCATAAGTGATTACCTACCCACCTTCATACTTCAAAAAAAAACATCCCATCACTTAGCAGACATCACTACAAACAAACCAGACACATCTCATTTCTGCCCTACCAAATTTAATGACACCCTATAATGTATCAAATGGAATTCACTGAAATTCCTCCCCTTAGATGAAGCCGTTGAATTCTTTAATTCTATATTTCTAAAGGTCCTAGACAGACAAGCTGCACTCATTCTAAGGTGGGTAAAAACTAATCAGACCACCTAGCTCACAAAACCCACTAAACAGCTAATAGCCACAAGGGATAAGGCATGGAAACACTGGCAAAAAAAAAAAAAAACACACACACACCTCTGACCTGACAAAATACAAACAACTCCATAATCAATCAAAGCGACTAGTCAGAAAAGACAAAAAAAAGATCACTACCTTACCCTACAAAATCATCATAAACAAAACCGTAAAAAGTTCTGGAGCTCCATCAAACAACAATCCTTGCCCAAACCCTGACAAAACACCCACAGACATAGCTACAATCTTTAACTCCTATTTCATCAATACTATTGCCAATCTAACTGCCAACTTTCCTCCCAACCCATCTCCCCAACATGCTCCTATTCCACCAGACTCTTCCTCTCACCTATCCCCACCAACACAATAAAAAAGCTGCTCCAAAAACTCAAACCTTGCACCAATGCCTCAGACAACCTACCTCCTGAATTCCTACAAATCCCCACAAATTCCATAGCCTTTCCCATCAACATTCTTATTAACACAGACATCTCCAACTTCTGACCCGTTGCTATCCTCTCACCCATCACTAAAATCCTAGAAAAATGTATCCACACCCAGCTTTTTCACTATGTACTTCACAGCCAAACCCTTTCTCCCACTCAGCATGGATTTCAACCAGGTCATATCACTACTACGGCTCTCATATCCTTCTCTGACACAGTTAGCCAGGCCCAAGATAATGGAAAAATTGTCTCCTCTCTCTTCCTAGACCTCTCCCAAGTCATTTGAAACCATCTCCCAATCTCTGCTACTCACCAAACTGTCTGGCATAGGTAAGACCACAACATCCCTTAACTGGTTCTCAAACTACCTCTCTAACAGGCAACACTCTCTCTCCCTTCGTCAACACAACTACAAGTGTTCCACAAGGATCAGTACTAGGGCCCCTTTTGTTCAACATCTTTATTAATATCCTTTACACCTCTTCTACTCAAAGTACGGTCATCCAATCTGCAGATGATTCCACAATCATCTGTGCTGCCAACTCACCATCAGAACTACACCACCTCACACAAGACGCCCTCACCACTACATAGGTTGGTACTAGGCTATCGGCCCTAAGGCCTATGCAAGCCTAGCCATAACAATTCCCTGGAAATTTTTTCCCACAATATTTACTTCTCTGGGCCCCTGTCTAGCAGGGAGACTGACATGATCCCTGGGGTGAATTTCCTATCTCCCATCCAATCATCAAGGTTCCTTTTGAAGAGGGTCAATGAGGTGCTCTGCTTGACATGTATAAGGATGTCCAATAACCATCTCACCCTAAACCCTAAAAAAACTAAACTTGTTCTCCTTCTACCAAAAAATCCACTCCACTAAACAAGGAAAATTTCACCATTCAAGTCCAAAACAGCACAATTATTGAAGTCATACCTTATACCAAACTGTTAGGTGTCATTACACATGAAAACATGACCTCTGACCTCCACATTCAGACCAATATTTAAAAAAAAAAACACCAAAAACTGGGAGGTCTCTATAGACAAAAATACTTCCTCAGCCACTCTGCGAAACTATTTCTCGCCTCTTCTTTCCTGCTCCCCTCTCTTCTTTATGCTGCACCTCTCCTGACAAATATTCATGCATCTCAAACCCAAACTAGCCTCATTCTACAATAAAACCGCTAAATTTGTAACAAATCTGAGTTATTCTTCACACCACTGCACATCTCTGCACCAACTAAAATGTCTGGAACTACCACACCATCTGTCACTTATTCAACTCACCACTGCTCACAAAGGTATTTATAAGCCATCTAACTGCCCTTCTTTGTCTTACCTACACACACAATATCATCCTAACAGACCCCGCTGATCCAATAACCAACTCCTAAATGTAGCAAAATGAACCCACACAGCAGAACAAATAAGCTAATCTTTTATTGTAGCTAAAGTATAGAATAATCTCCCACCTTCAATAAGGTCTATCCGCAGTGCCCCACTCTTTAAGAAATTTCTGAAGCAATATTTTACCTCTCTTTGGCACTGCAAGTGTACTAAAGATGTAGTTCCTATAACTTGAACCCCCTCATCTTCCTTTCTACATTCATAAACTTTTCTTAGAATTTAACCTTCTGACATCTGGTCTCTAACAAACTACCTAGATTACCATCTTACTTAGATTTCTCACCTAGCTCTTCCTATCAACTGCACTATCTGCTGAACATATTGCTATGAGCCATGAACTAACTCTCTAAGGGCTGGTCTTGTATTGATTTATTGCGTTTATATTACCTTATCGTACGATTTAAATACAGAACACTACTTCATCTTACCTAAAATATCTAAACCACAAAATATCGAACATACAGAAAAGGGAATTTTTTCCCAGGGAAAAAATGTCATTGTTCCGAAACACAAACACACAACACAAGCACACCAAAATACATAAACCACACACGTACACTTAACAAAACCATAATTCTAACCCTACACTACTACCTATCCACTCACCTTAACCCAACCCTAACCCTAAAGTCCCTAACTACCACACACTCACCTTACCCGCTCCCTAACCCTAAAGTCCCTAACTACCACTCACTCACCTTACCCACTCCCTAACCCTAAAGCCTCTATCGCATACTCATCCTACCCGCTCCCTAACCCTAATGTCCCTAACTATCACACACTCACCTTACCTCAATCCGTTCCCACACTTACCTTAACCTGGTCCGTAACCTCCGTTCGCATACTTACCTTACCCCGGTCCGTAAGCTTCCCACCACAGTAGAGTAAATAGCGAAGCCATGGAACAGACAACCGAAATCTTACCCTAGGTAAGATTTCGAAGTTCCGTAGCTTCGCTATTTTGAGTTTTTGACAAAAACAGGTCGATATTAAAGCATTGTAAGTTTAAAAACTTTGATACTATAACATAGACCCGATTTATTGTATGCTGCTCTGGCAAGACTGCTCGTAGGAACATGATGCGAGCAATGTGTTTTATCATTTACCGAAAGACTGCAGATAATTTATTTCATTGGCTATATGAGCAGCCTCTAGGATATTACTGGAAGTTGAAATAAGTGAAAATATTGGTTGATATCCAAAGAGACTTGATCCAATCAACACATCGGATGCCGCTTTCTTGCGAATACAGAATATCTGTTTGTTTATGGAACATGATGACTGGATAGTATCTCGAGAATATTTTCACATATTTGATTGATGTGGTTTGGCACTAAAATGACTCCTTTCTATTGGTTGTCAATGTCTTAAAATTTACTGTTTGATGGTACATTTTTTAGATCTGATGAATGGTTTTGGTTAACCTGAAAGCGCTCATCTATTTTATCATTTTATTTATATTTATTTAATTATGCTTTACTATTAAAGTTTATTTTATGCACATTGCCCTGGTAGTCGCAGTGGTGTTTTGTTGGATATATACATATATATATATACATATTATATATATATATATATATATATATATATATATATATATATATATATATATATATATATATATATATATATATATATATATATATATATATATATATATATATATATATATATATATATATATATATATATATATATATATATATATATATATATATATATATATATATATATATATATATATATATATATATATATATATATATATATATATATATATATATATATATATATATATATATATATATATATATATTTATATATATATATATATATATATATATATATATATATATATATATATATATATATATATATATATATATATATATATATATATATATATATATATATATACATATATATATATATATATATATATATATATATATATATATATATATATACACATATATATACATATATATATATACATATATATACACACACATATATATATATATATATATATATATATATATATATATATATATATATATATGTATGTATATGGGTCTACTTCAAAGTACTGAAAGACCACATCAGTGAAGACTAAATCATCGAGGTGACATCAGAAAAACTTGAAGACAGTGAACACCTGGAACTCTGAATCCTTTCCCTGGTAAAAGAACCACTTGGCCACTGGAACAAAAAACACAAACAAGGAAGCAAGTAAAACCCTCCAAAGTGGGGAGCAAAGCCCCCCACTCCCCTAACTAAATATACCAACTCTGAGACGGCACTGCAGTGGTGAAAGGGCAGTGTTCACCATGGTGATTAAGTAGTTCTTTTCCCAGGGTTAGTTTTTACTGTTCCGGGTGTTCGATGATGTGAAGATTCGGCGATGTCATGTGGAATCCGTCTTTGATATTCTAGTACTTCGATCTTTTGAAGTAGACCTACACACGCACACACACACACACACACATATATATATATATATATATATATATATATATATATATATATAGTTCCACTTCAGAATCTCGAATTACTGAAAACATGAACTTCATATGGTCGAGATCATATGATCGCGTTTTCAAAAACTCGAAATTCCGAAGTGAAATAAAAAAAAAATTACCCAAACACATTGTTTCTGCAGGGGGGCAAGGCCCCCTACACCCCCCACACCCCCTAATTAAATATACCAACTCTGAGATCGCACTTCAGTGGGGAAAATGGAAATGTTTCATTACACGCTGTATGCAAAAGCACAGAACGGGAGATTTCCTGTTTCCTCGCTATAGTGATTATGCATTTTTGCTATTTTAAAAATTCGCCTTTATGGTCTCAAGATACTGAAATTCAAGATTTCAGTATTTTGAGATTATAAAGGGGAACTATATATATATATATATATATATATATATATATATATATATATATACACATACATACATACAGAGATCTGTACACACACACACACACACACACACACATATATATATATATATATATATATATATATATATATATATATATATATATATATACACATAGATAGGTAGATACACACGCACACACACACACACACACACACACAAACACACACACACACCAGTATCACCTCGTCACTCTTAAATATAATGCATTCTGGGGTGGCTGGAGCATTCCAACATGTATAAAGGAAACCTTTCAGGAGCTCTCTTAATTGGTTATTCCAAAGCTTTTGATCTGAGTACTTCCTGCTCCTTCACTCTATCCAAGAAATTGGGATTAGCTCCAACACTGTCACCTGGTTCCAACATTTCTTAGCAAACAGGTATTTCAGTCAAAATAGGCCCATCTATATTGCCAAAAGCGCCCAGTCCCAGAGGAGTTCCGCAGGGATCCATACTCCCAGTTTTGTTTACAATCTTTATTAACAAGCTGCCCTCTGATCTCCCCAACATTCTTCTCACTCTTTATACAGATGATCCATCCCCCCTCACGTTCAGCTATTCAAACCCAGCTTCAGTCTGACCTCTACTGCCTTAATTCTTGGTTAAACAACCATAAGCTGCCCCTAGACCCCTCTAAAACAATAAAATAGAATATTTGGGACCTCACAATAGCTAAAAAAGACATTATAGTTAGACCAGTCACTTAACTTCCAAAACCAGCTAGACCTGCAATAGGCAAAGGAGTCCTCCTTGCTAAACTTGAAAACGATCTTTCCATCATGGCCATAGTCTCTAAAAAACTTATCCCCTCTACAGTCCATTGAAAACAAAATCTGCATATTCATTTTCAATTCCTCTCCTCAGGAACACCACTGCATTATGCTATCCAAGGCCAAATGACTGTCAGTCTCTTACAGGGGTGAGCTACTCCAAGGGTCTCTTGATTTCAAACTACTTCAACCAGGAGTCTTTCCACCTCTTGCAGGCAAACTCCATAATAAAACCATCCGTACAACCTCCGTAACCTCTCCCAACTAATTTCCTTACTCCAAACACTCCAAAGTAAACTGCACAGTATCAACCATTCCTTCTCCATTCTTGCACCCAAACTCTGGCAATCCCCTCTCTCTTCACCTTAAAAAGTCTCCTCCTTCCCCACCTTCAGAGCTCAACTCAAGACACCTTCATCAAAAACCTGACTAAGTGCTTTTCCACTGGACACGTAATGTGACTCCTTCCTCACCTGCATCACTTCTACTGTGAACGTCTGTACTCATCTGCTGCTTCCCCCTCATATCCACTACTAACTTTAATTTGTGTTTGACTTTAGACACTGTAATATTATTTACATGCTGTCAGAACTGGGAATGGGATTGTCTACTCTCTGTGATTACACTGTCTTTAATTCGTTCTATTTTCTTTTTTTATGTGTATCTCTTCACCTAGACTGTGCTTGCAAATGGTCTATACTGATGAGTGCACTACCCTGACAAACTAAAACACATACAAATAAAAACATATGCACATTATCTCTCTCTCTCTCTATATATATATATATATATATATATATATATATATATATATATATATATATATATATATACATACAAACACATACAGTTATTTATGGGTGTGGTACGTTCTTGTCAAATGTACATTTTGTGTAAACGTTAACAGCCAAATTTTCGATTGATTCACATTTTGTGGTGGTTCTATCCAGAATGGTGGGTAAATACTGTCAAAATTACATAAATATTGTAAACATTGGAACACTACCACATTTTTTCCAAGTATTTTGGTTCAAAACATTGTGTAACTGCATTGTATAAATAGAACTGCTGTGTTTAAGTATGTTGTAAGGTCAACATTGCAGCATGTTGTAGTGAGTTAACTGAACAACAACACATGATATGTGGCATTGAGGGTCGTGACCCTAGAAAGTACAACACATGATGGGTGGCACTGAGGGCTGTAAACCTAGAAAATCAGAGAAGGTAGCCTTTCCTGGAGGGGGCACTGTGTGCTTGGATCTTTGTTTCCAAGTAGTGTGTTACATTAATACAAATTGTTGTGCATTACATCAAAGCAAAGGTGAACATCTTCCTACAAAGGAATCAAGACAGCAGAGCATTTACCTTGCCACACCTTTTTGTTGTGAGTGTTAATTCTTGCCTCAGAATGGAATTACAGGACATTATGTGAAAGACCATGTCCCTTTTCTTATAGGACTCTGGCACTTCGAAAGAAAGAATACCCTTCAATGATTTTTATTTGACTATCACTGCATAAAGTTAAGTTTCTCTGGTGCACGTTTGTCTGTACTAATGACTTTTGTCTTGTTTTACAATAAATCTCTACTTTATGAGCTCATGGATTTTCATCTGTAACATGCCATTATATGTACATATGTGCTATGGTGATCTTGCATATCTCCCAACTCTTTCTATGTGTCAGAGGGTTCCAGTATAGCTAACTGCTGAGGTGTTTTTCACATACATATTCTACCTTAATAACATGCAGGCACGTATTTCTTAGACTGTCCTCACGGATTAGTTTCTGTCTGTACCCAGGCTGGCATTTATCTTTTACCTTACCACAACGATTACTTCAGTGTATGATCATGTTGGGTTCTCTCTCAGCATGTTCTGCACAACTCTAGTGTGGACATCAGGAGTATTGGATTTTCACAAATCTTTACAACATTGCATAGTAAAGAGTACACATTTAGTTAGAAGAGAAAACAAAGCATTGTAACATTTTTTCCCTTTGAACACAATATATATTTTGTCTTAACAATTATTCAATTTAACATTATACAGACTGCTGAAGTCATTCCTCCTGAACATTATTCACTGTGTATTAGCCCCACAGATTGCATTTATCTCTAGGAAGTTTACCTTTTCTAAATATCCCATCTCCAGTTTTTATCTCCTTTACAAAATTCAATAATTCTGTTGCATTTGGTTTGCTTCTGATTTCCATTTCCAACTAATTGTTTTTTTAGGCAGCTGACAACTTTAAAATTAGTAGGGCCTTACTGTGTCTAGGCAATTCAGTTTCTATATCCCAGCTCAACATAATCATTTCCTTAATTAAAATCATTTGCTCTCCCAATACTACTGACAAAACACCCTGTAGGGAATTTCTAAAATTTATCAACTCATTACATTCTCAAAAAACATGTTCCCAGTTACCCCACCTGTCTTCCATCACATATCTAGCAAATGATGTCAGTCTGTGGAAAAATTCTCTGAAATCTACGTTGGGTATAAACATCCCCATGCATTTAAAACTCTTAAACCTTCTAGATTTTGTTGCGTACGTGGGAGTCATGCAAACCGTGTCCCGTTCCTTCTTTGTAAATTCCCTTTCTATTCTCATTTCCCAGGTTTCTTCTACCCTCTTCTGATTAAGTTCTCGTACATTATTTTTCACGCCCTTACTATTTATTCATTTTTATCGCAGCTTCTGTTCTAGACTTGGCTATAAACTCACCCAGAGCTGGTCTTGCATTTCACACTGCCCTATCCCTTACCTTATGCCCATACTCTATCAGTCTCTTCTGGGGAAGGCAGTACTTACAGCCTGAACTTCTGCTGGGCCTCATCCTGCTCCGTTACCCTTCCCTCTCTAGTTACTTGCGTCCAATACCTTTGTTCCTTTGCTAATCTCACCAATAAATTCCAACTCCTCCTTGCCTATTTTCTGTGCCCTACTTAGTGTCATTACTGTTGGGAAAATACTTTTTCTCCAGTCTAGTGTTGACTTAGTTCTGAAAATATTTTCTTGCTACTCTGTACATATAATATTCTGTATGGTCGTTACTGTTCTCCTAAAGTGCCTGCATCCGAAATCCTACTTGCTCTTTATTTTGTGGACCCCCCCCCCCCAAGCTTGCGCTATGTATATGAGCCTTAACTGTGTATCTCTACAGTATTGCCTTCAAATCTGGTAATCCTAAATCACCTTCCTCTGTAGGAAGAAGCAACTTATCCCAATTAACCCTTGCCTTCTTTCCTTCCCAAATAAATTCATTCAATTCTTTATTAATTATATTCTATACCTTCTCCTCTTCTTCTTCTTCTCTTTCAGCTGTTCCCGTTAGGGGTCTCCACAGCGGATCAACTGGTTTCATTTCTTCCTGTCCTCTGCATCTTGCTCTGTCACACCAACCACCTGTATGTCATCTCTCACCACATCCATAAACCTTATCTTAGGCCTTCCTCTTTTCCTGTTGCCTGGTAGCTTCATTCTTAGCATCTTTTTCCCAATACACTCAGCATCCCTCCTCAGCACATGTCCAAACCAACGTAATCTTGTCTCTCTGGCTTTGTCTCTAAAC
The DNA here is from genome assembly GCF_019279795.1 of Protopterus annectens. Lineage (NCBI taxonomy): Eukaryota > Metazoa > Chordata > Ceratodontiformes > Protopteridae > Protopterus > Protopterus annectens. The sequence continues at coordinate 170,116,680 of NC_056748.1, forward strand.
CGTCCAACCTGGACTGACCCTCTAATATACTTATTCCTAATCCTGTCCACCCTCGTCACACCCAGTGCAAATCTTAACATCTTTAAGTCTGCCACATCCAGCTCTGACTCCTGCCTTTTTGTCAGTGCCACTGTCTCCAACCCATGTAACATAGCTGGTGTCACTACTCTCTTGTAGACCTTCCCTTTCACTCTTACCAGTCTGTCAGAAATCACTCCTGACACTCTTCTTCACCCATTTCACCCTGCCTGTACCCTCTTTTTCACCTCTCTTCCACACTCACCATTATTCTAAACTGTTGATCCTAAGTACTTAAACTCATCCACCTTTGGCAACTTTACTCCCTGCATCCTCACCATTCCTCTATCCTCCATCTCATTCACACACATATATTCTTAGTCCTGCTGACCTTCATTCCTCTCCTCTCTAGAGCATATCTCCACCTCTCCAGGGTCTCTTCAACCTGGTCCCTACTCTCACTACAGAGCACAAAGTCATCTGCAAACATCATAGTCCATGGGGCCTCCTGTCTGATCTCGTATGTCAACTTGTCCATCACCACTGCAAATAAGACAGGGCTCAGAACTGATCCTTGATGTAATCCCACATCCACCTTAAATGCATCTGTTACTTCCACTGCAGATCTCACGACTGTCACACTACCCTTGTACATAGCATGTGCCACTCTTACATACTTCTCTGCCACTCCTGACTTCCTCATACAATACCACAATTCCTCTCTAGGCACCCTGTCATATGCTTTCTCCAAGTCTACAAAGACACAATGCAACTTCTTCTGAACTTCTCTATATTTCTCCATCAACACTCTCAGAGCAAACATCATATCTGTAGTGCTCTTTCCTGGCATGAAACCATACTGCTGATCACTAATCATCACCTCCCTTCTTAACCTAGATTCCACAACTCTTTCCCATAACTTTAAGCTGTGACTGATCGGTTTTATATCTCTGTAGTTACTACAGCTCTGCACATCACCCTTATTCTTAAAAATAGGTACCAAAACACTTTTTCTCCACTCCTCAGGCATCCTCTGACTTTCCAAGATTTCATTACACAATCTGGTTAAAAACACTGCCATTTCTCCTAAGCACCTCCATGCTTCCACTGGTATGTCATCTGGACCAACAGCCTTTCCATTCTTCATCCTCTTCATAGCTGTCCTTACTTCTTCCTTGCTAATCTGTTTCACTTCCTAATTTACTATCCACACATCATCCGACCTTCTCTTTCTCTCATTCTCTTCATTCATCAGCCCCTCAAGTACTCTCTCCATCTGCTCAACACACTCTCCTCCCTTGAGAGTACATTTCCCTCACTATCCTTTATCACCCTTACCTGCTGCACATCTTTCTCAGCTCTGTCCCTCTGTCTAGCCAATCTGTACAGGTCCTTTTCTCCCTTTTTAGTGTCCAACCTTTCATACAACTCTCCATCTGCCTTATCCTTAGCCTTTGCTACCTCTCTTTTTTTCATGCTCCTCATCTCCTTATACTCGTCTACTTTCTTCATCTCTATGACAATCCCACTTCTTCTTCACCAGCCTCTTATAGGTTCATAGGTTGGTACTTGGCTATCAGCCCTAGGGCCTATACAAGCCTAGCCATAACAATTCCCTGGCTATTTCTTCCCACACTATTTACTTCCCTGACCCCTGCCTAGCAGGGCGACTTATGTAATCCCCGGAGTGAATTTCCTTTCTCCCATCCAATCGTCAAGGTTCCTTTTAAGAGGGCCAAAGAGGCACTCTGCTTGACATGTATGGGCAATCTATTCCAGAGTCTGGGGAGTCTCTGGGTCAGGAACCTATCCCTCCAGCACGTTTTGTTTATTGTGATGAAAAGGTTTAGATCCCTGGAGCATGTGGCTCTGAGGGATTGGGATTTCTTTAAGTGTAGCATGTCCAACAGCTCTGGGTTTGACATGGCCTTGTATATTAAGCAGAGATCGCCTTTGAGTAGACAATATGAGACAGTGTACAGCTGGAGTTTTTTAAGGCGGTCAGCGTAGGGCATCTGCTTTAGGCCTGTGATTCTTTTAGTGAGGTATTTCTGTGACCTTTCCAGTTGTTGCAGATGTCTTGAGAGGTACATACCAAACGGTGCGCTGTATTCTATAATGGGTCTAATGAGGGATGAGTACAGTGGGACAATGACCTCCTTTTTTCTGGATGAAAAGCCTTTAGTGATGAGGTGTGCCACATAGAAGGATTTCCTGACTGTTGTGGTGATGTGGTTATTGAAAGTGAGACCACTGTCCACCTGTGTCCCTAAGTCTCTTATCACACTTTCGGTGTTTAGTGTACTGCCACCTATATGGCAATTCACGGGTACATGTTTTTTCCCAAAGGGGATAACAATACATTTCTTGGCATTGAGCTTGTGCCCATGGCTCTGGCACCAAGCATCTGTTTCTGTAAGGCCCTTTTGTAGAATATCCACATCATTTTGGGATTCAATAATGGCTCCCAGTTTGCAGTCATGTGCGAACTTTGTTAGCCAGAGTCCCTTAGTGTTGGCCCGTACTTCAGAGAAGTAGATGCCAAACAAGAGCGGTCCCAGGACTGAACCCTGAGGTACTCCACTTGTCACTTGTCTGGAGCTGGATTTGGAGTCGGCTACTTTTACAGTGTGGGTTCTATCAGTAAGCCGGTTAGCAACCCATTGGGTGATGTAGTGATTAATGCCCAGCTTAGTAAGTTTATCTATTATTCCAGAGTGGGAGTTCCAGCCATTCGGTAACTCTTCACTGCCCCCCAGTGCCTGTTTTAACTCTTCCATGAACTCCACCTCACAATCACCCTTTTTCAACTTCTACCATTTGATCCTTGGCACTGCTCTCACACTTGTCCTCCTCCTCTTCTTGATCATCGTCATCCTACAGACCACCATCCTATGCTGCCTAACTAATTCACCTCTCACTGATAAAAATATGTGTGACCTGCATACAGTACTAATGGGACTAGAAACATTTTCACTACTCATACCTTACTATCCATATCCATTGTCAAGAGATTCCAACTTGTCACTTTCTGTACTGTCATTTTAGTCTCTTCCCACATATACATAGCTACCATAATACAGCCCTTTTCACTCCAAACAGCTAAATACTCCATCTTATCATGTCCCAATAAATACAGACATGGCTGAACCATTTCATGTGTGGGAACATAGTTTACTGTTATAGCTTTTGTTTTATCCTCATTTATTTTATATCCCGAACAAAAAATTGAAACTATCTCAAAATGTTCCACAATGCTGAAGTATCCTTTTCTGGATTTATAAGATACAAAATAATATCATCTATAAATATGGTTATTTTTTTCTTGAGTACCATACCAGTTATTCTCTTGAATTTGTGAGTGCCTTATTTTCATTGTCAGTGGCTCTATATGTATAAGGCAGATGAAGGAAAAAGAGGACACCCCTGCCTGATTCCTCTATTATGAGGAACATCCCTTGTCTGCCAATTTTGGAAGTAGCCTTCTTCTTTAAATAAGATTATCATATCTTTCAGTATGTCATTCCCCTTTTTGACAAGAGAACACTGGTACATTCCCCTGACAAATGTTCAGGTTTTTCTTCCTTCACTTCTCTATTTAGCGTAACCTCCTCTCGTTCTCATTGATTATTCACGTCTTTCTTCTATGATAATTTGGGAAAAGAGTAACCACAAAGTTTCTACACAAGAAGGCCCTAGTGGTGACAGTGCCCACAGTGGTGGGTAATCTTTTACTGTCTTCAAATAGCACAGACTGCAGCTGTGAACAGCCTATCCTATCCCCCAGCCTGCTGTTCCTCTCACTTTTGTGTCCATGCCCACCCCGTTGATTGTTCATTCTTGCTCCCACCATTGCTTTCCCTCTGTTTGTCTACTGTCTCCTTCACTGTCTTCATCGTGTTACCACACACCCTGTCAGTCATGTCTCCTTCACTATTGTGTTCCCGTCCTTCACTGTCTTCATCGTGTTACCGCACCCTGTCAGTCATGTCGCCTTCACTATTGTGTTCCCCTCCTTCACTGTCTTCATCGTGTTACCACATGCCCTGTCAGTCATGTCTCCTTCACTATTGTGTTCCCCTCCTTCACTGTCTTCATCGTGTTACCACATGCCCTGTCAGTCATGTCTCTTTCACTATTGTGTTCCCCTCCTTCACTGACTTCATCGTGTTACCACACCCTGTCAGTCATGTCTCCTTCACTATTGTGTTCCCCTCCTTCACTGTCTTCATCGTGTTACCATACCCTGTCAGTCATGTCTCCTTCACTATTGTGTTCCCCTCCTTCACTGTCTTCATCGTGTTACCACTTGCCCTGTCAGTCATGTCTCCTTCACTATTGTGTTCCCCTCCTTCACTGTCTTCATCGTGTTACCACACGCCCTGTCAGTCATGTCTCCTTCACTGTTGTGTTCCCCTCCTTCACTGTCTTCATCATGTTACCACACGCCCTGTCAGTTATGTCTCCTTCACTATTGTGTTCCCCTCCTTCACTGTCTTCATCGTGTTGCCACACACCCTGTCAGTCATGTCTCCTTCACTATTGTGTTCCCCTCCTTCACTGTCTTCATCGTGTTACCACACACCCTGTCAGTCATGTCTCCTTCATTATTGTGTTCCCCTCCTTCACTATCTTCATCGTGTTGCCACACACCTTGTCAGTCATGTCTCCTTCACTATTGTGTTCCCTTCCTTCACTGTCCTTATCGTGTTACCAAACACCCTGTGAGTCATGTCTCCTTCACTATTGTGTTCCCCTCCTTCACTGTCTTCATCGTGTTACCACACCCTGTCAGTCATGTCTCCTTCACTATTGTGTTCCCCGCCTTCACTGTCTTCATCGTGTTACCACACCCTGTCAGTCATGTCTCCTTCACTATTGTGTTCCCCTCCTTCACTGTCTTCATCGTGTTACCACACACCCTGTCAGTCATGTCTCCTTCACTATTGTGTTCCCCTCCTTTACTGTCTTCATCGTGTTACCACACCCTGTCGGTCATGTCTCCTTCACTATTGTGTTCCCCACCTTCACTGTCTTCATCGTGTTACCACACCCTGTCAGTCATGTCTCCTTCACTATTGTGTTCCCCTCCTTCACTGTCTTCATCGTGTTATCACACACCCTGTCAGTCATGTCTCCTTCACTATTGTGTTCCCCTCCTTCACTGTCCTCATCGTGTTACCACACACCCTGTCAGTCATGTCTCCTTCACTACTGTGTTCCCCTCCTTCACTGTCTTCATCGTGTTACCACACCCTGTCAGTCATGTCTTCTTCACTATTGTGTTCCCCTCCTTCACTGTCTTCATCGTGTTATCACACACCCTGTCAGTCATGTCTCCTTCACTATTGTGTTCCCCTCCTTCACTGTCTTCATCGTGTTATCACACACCCTGTCAGTCATGTCTCCTTCACTATTGTGTTCCCCTCCTTCACTGTCTTCATCGTGTTATCACACACCCTGTCAGTCATGTCTCCTTCACTATTGTGTTCCTCTCCTTCACTGTCTTCGTGTTACCACACCCTGTCAGTCATGTCTCCTTCACTATTGTGTTCCCCTCCTTCACTGTCTTCATCATGTTACCACACCCTGTCAGTCATGTCTCCTTCACTATTGTGTTCCCCTCTCCTTCACTGTCTTCATCGTGTTACCACACACCCTGTCAGTCATGTCTCCTTCACTATTGTGTTCCCCTCCTTCACTGTCTTCATCGTGTTACCACACCCTGTCAGTCATGTCTCCTTCACTATTGTGTTCCCCGCCTTCACTGTCTTCATCGTGTTACCACACACCCTGTCAGTCATGTCTCCTTCACTATTGTGTTCCCCGCCTTCACTGTCATCGTGTTACCACACCCTGTCAGTCATGTCTCCTTCACTATTGTGTTCCCCTCCTTCACTGTCTTCATCATGTTACCACACACCCTGTCAGTCATGTCACCTTCACTATTGTGTTCCCCTCCTTTACTGTCTTCATCGTGTTACCACACACCCTGTCAGTCATGTCTCCTTCACTATTGTGTTCCCCTCCTTTACTGTCTTCATCGTGTTACCACACCCTGTCAGTCATGTCTCCTTCACTATTGTGTTCCCCGCCTTCACTGTCTTCATCGTGTTACCACACCCTGTCAGTCATGTCTCCTTCACTATTGTGTTCCCCTCCTTCACTATCTTCATCGTGTTACCACACACCCTGTCAGTCATGTCTCCTTCACTATTGTGTTCCCCTCCTTTACTGTCTTCATCGTGTTACCACACCCTGTCAGTCATGTCTCCTTCACTATTGTGTTCCCCGCCTTCACTGTCTTCATTGTGTTACCACACCCTGTCAGTCATGTCTCCTTCACTATTGTGTTCCCCGCCTTCACTGTCTTCATCGTGTTACCACACCCTGTCAGTCATGTCTCCTTCACTATTGTGTTCCCCTCCTTCACTGTCTTCATCATGTTACCACACCCTGTCAGTCATGTCTCCTTCACTATTGTGTTCCCCTCCTTCACTGTCTTCATCGTGTTATCACACACCCTGTCAGTCATGTCTCCTTCACTATTGTGTTCCCCTCCTTCACTGTCTTCATCGTGTTACCACACCCTGTCAGTCATGTCTACTTCACTATTGTGTTCCCCTCCTTCACTGTCTTCATCGTGTTATCACACACCCTGTCAGTCATGTCTCCTTCACTATTGTGTTCCCCTCCTTCACTGTCTTCATCGTGTTACCACACACCCTGTCAGTCATGTCTCCTTCACTATTGTGTTCCCCGCCTTCACTGTCTTCATCGTGTTACCACACCCTGTCAGTCATGTCTCCTTCACTATTGTGTTCCCCTCCTTCACTGTCTTCATCGTGTTACCACACGCCCTGTCAGTCATGTCTCCTTCACTATTGTGTTCCCCTCCTTCACTGTCTTCATCGTGTTACCACACACCCTGTCAGTCATGTCTCCTTCACTATTGTGTTCCCCACCTTCACTGTCTTCATCGTGTTACCACACCCTGTCAGTCATGTCTCCTTCACTATTGTGTTCCCCTCCTTCACTGTCTTCATCGTGTTACCACACGCCCTGTCAGTCATGTCTCCTTCACTATTGTGTTCCCCTCCTTCACTGTCTTCATCGTGTTACCGCACCCTGTCAGTCATGTCTCCTTCACTATTGTGTTCCCCTCCTTCACTGTCTTCATCGTGTTACCACACCCTGTCAGTCATGTCTCCTTCACTATTGTGTTCCCCTCCTTCACTGTCTTCATCGTGTTACCACACCCTGTCAGTCATGTCTCCTTCACTATTGTGTTCCCTCCTTCACTGTCTTCATCGTGTTACCACACCCTGTCAGTCATGTCTCCTTCACTATTGTGTTCCCCTCCTTCACTGTCTTCATCGTGTTACCACACCCTGTCAGTCATGTCTCCTTCACTATTGTGTTCCCTCCTTCACTGTCTTCATCGTGTTACCACACCCTGTCAGTCATGTCTCCTTCACTATTGTGTTCCCCTCCTTCACTGTGTTCATCGTGTTACCACACGCCCTGTCAGTCATGTCTCCTTCACTATTGTGTTCCCCTCCTTCACTGTCTTCATCGTGTTATCACACACCCTGTCAGTCATGTCTCCTTCACTATTGTGTTCCCCTCCTTCACTGTCTTCATCGTGTTACCACACACCCTGTCAGTCATGTCTCCTTCACTATTGTGTTCCCCGCCTTCACTGTCTTCATCGTGTTACCACACCCTGTCAGTCATGTCTCCTTCACTATTGTGTTCCCCTCCTTCACTGTCTTCATCGTGTTACCACACACCCTGTCAGTCATGTCTCCTTCACTACTGTGTCCCCTCCTTCACTGTCATCGTGTTACCACACACCCTGTCAGTCATGTCTCCTTCACTATTGTGTTCCCCTCCTTCACTGTCTTCATCGTGTTACCACACCCTGTCAGTCATGTCTCCTTCACTACTGTGTCCCATCCTTCACTGTCTTCATCGTGTTACCACACCCTGTCAGTCATGTCTCCTTCACTATTGTGTTCCCCTCCTTCACTGTCTTCATCGTGTTACCACACCCTGTCAGTCATGTCTCCTTCACTATTGTGTTCCCCTCCTTCACTGTCTTCATCGTGTTATCACACACCCTGTCAGTCATGTCTCCTTCACTATTGTGTTCCCCGCCTTCACTGTCTTCATCGTGTTACCACACCCTGTCAGTCATGTCTCCTTCACTATTGTGTTCCCCTCCTTCACTGTCTTCATCGTGTTACCACACCCTGTCAGTCATGTCTCCTTCACTACTGTGTCTCCTCCTTCACTGTCTTCATCGTGTTACCACACCCTGTCAGTCATGTCTCCTTCACTATTGTGTTCCCCTCCTTCACTGTCTTCATTGTGTTACCACACCCTGTCAGTCATGTCTCCTTCACTATTGTGTTTCCCTCCTTCACTGTCTTCATCGTGTTACCACACACCCTGTCAGTCATGTCTCCTTCACTATTGTGTTCCCCTCCTTTACTGTCTTCATCGTGTTACCACACCCTGTCAGTCATGTCTCCTTCACTATTGTGTTCCCCGCCTTCACTGTCTTCATCGTGTTACCACACCCTGTCAGTCATGTCTCCTTCACTATTGTGTTCCCCGCCTTCACTGTCTTCATCGTGTTACCACACCCTGTCAGTCATGTCTCCTTCACTATTATGTTCCCCTCCTTCACTGTCTTCATCATGTTACCACACCCTGTCAGTCATGTCTCCTTCACTATTGTGTTCCTCCTTCACTGTCTTCATCGTGTTATCACACCCTGTCAGTCATGTCTCCTTCACTATTGTGTTCCCTCCTTCACTGTCTTCATCGTGTTATCACACACCCTGTCAGTCATGTCTCCTTCACTATTGTGTTCCCCTCCTTCACTGTCTTCATCGTGTTACCACACCCTGTCAGTCATGTCTCCTTCACTATTGTGTTCCCCTCCTTCACTGTCTTCATCGTGTTATCACACACCCTGTCAGTCATGTCTCCTTCACTATTGTGTTCCCTCCTTCACTGTCTTCATCGTGTTACCACACACCCTGTCAGTCATGTCTCCTTCACTATTGTGTTCCCCGCCTTCACTGTCTTCATCGTGTTACCACAACCTGTCAGTCATGTCTCCTTCACTATTGTGTTCCCTCCTTCACTGTCTTCATCGTGTTACCACCCTGTCAATCATGTCTCCTTCACTATTGTGTTCCCTCCTTCACTGTCTTCATCGTGTTACCACACCCTGTCAGTCATGTCTCCTTCACTATTGTGTTCCCGCCTTCACTGTCTTCATTGTTACCACACCCTGTCAGTCATGTCTCCTTCACTATTGTGTTCCCTCCTTCACTGTCTTCATCGTGTTACCACGCCCGGTTAATCATGTCTCCTTCACTATTGTGTTCCCCTCCTTTACTGTCTTCATCGTGTTACCGCACCCTGTCAGTCATGTCTCCTTCACTATTGTGTTCCCCTCCTTCACTGTCTTCATCGTGTTACCACACCCTGTCAGTCATGTCTCCTTCACTATTGTGTTCCCCTCCTTCACTGTCTTCATTGTGTTACCACACCCTGTCAGTCATGTCTCCTTCACTATTGTGTTCCCCTCCTTCACTGTCTTCATCGTGTTACCACACCCTGTCAGTCATGTCTCCTTCACTATTGTGTTCCCCTCCTTCACTGTCTTCATCGTGTTAACACACCCTGTCAGTCATGTCTCCTTCACTATTGTGTTCCCCTCCTTCACTGTCTTCATCATGTTACCACACCCTGTCAGTCATGTCTCCTTCACTATTGTGTTCCCCTCCTTCACTGTGTTCATCGTGTTACCACACGCCCTGTCAGTCATGTCTCCTTCACTATTGTGTTCCCCTCCTTCACTGTCTTCATCGTGTTACCACACACCCTGTCAGTCATGTCTCCTTCACTATTGTGTTCCCCGCCTTCACTGTCTTCATCGTGTTACCACACCCTGTCAGTCATGTCTCCTTCACTATTGTGTTCCCCTCCTTCACTGTCTTCATCGTGTTACCACACACCCTGTCAGTCATGTCTCCTTCACTACTGTGTCCCCTCCTTCACTGTCATCGTGTTACCACAGACCCTGTCAGTCATGTCTCCTTCACTATTGTGTTCCCCTCCTTCACTGTCTTCATCGTGTTACCACACCCTGTCAGTCATGTCTCCTTCACTACTGTGTCCCATCCTTCACTGTCTTCATCGTGTTACACACCCTGTCAGTCATGTCTCCTTCACTAGTGTGTTCCCTCCTTCACTGTCTTCATCGTGTTACCACACCCTGTCAGTCATGTCTCCTTCACTATTGTGTTCCCTCCTTCACTGTCTTCATCGTGTTATCACACCCTGTCAGTCATGTCTCCTTCACTATTGTGTTCCCCCTTCACTGTCTTCATCGTGTTACCACACCCTGTCAGTCATGTCTCCTTCACTATTGTGTTCCCCTCCTTCACTGTCTTCATCGTGTTACCACACCCTGTCAGTCATGTCTCCTTCACTACTGTGTCTCCTCCTTCACTGTCTTCATCGTGTTACCACACCCTGTCAGTCATGTCTCCTTCACTATTGTGTTCCCCTCCTTCACTGTCTTCATTGTGTTACCACACCCTGTCAGTCATGTCTCCTTCACTATTGTGTTCCCCTCCTTCACTGTCTTCATCGTGTTACCACACCCTGTCAGTCATGTCTCCTTCACTATTGTGTTCCCCTCCTTTACTGTCTTCATCGTGTTACCACACCCTGTCAGTCATGTCTCCTTCACTATTGTGTTCCCCGCCTTCACTGTCTTCATCGTGTTACCACACCCTGTCAGTCATGTCTCCTTCACTATTGTGTTCCCCGCCTTCACTGTCTTCATCGTGTTACCACACCCTGTCAGTCATGTCTCCTTCACTATTATGTTCCCCTCCTTCACTGTCTTCATCATGTTACCACACCCTGTCAGTAATGTCTCCTTCACTATTGTGTTCCCCTCCTTCACTGTCTTCATCGTGTTATCACACACCCTGTCAGTCATGTCTCCTTCACTATTGTGTTCCCCTCCTTCACTGTCTTCATCGTGTTATCACACACCCTGTCAGTCATGTCTCCTTCACTATTGTGTTCCTCCTTCACTGTCTTCATCGTGTTATCACACACCCTGTCAGTCATGTCTCCTTCACTATTGTGTTCCCCTCCTTCACTGTCTTCATCGTGTTATCACACACCCTGTCAGTCATGTCTCCTTCACTATTGTGTTCCCCTCCTTCACTGTCTTCATCGTGTTACCACACCCTGTCAGTCATGTCTCCTTCACTATTGTGTTCCCCTCCTTCACTGTCTTCATCGTGTTACCACACGCCCGGTCAGTCATGTCTCCTTCACTGTCTTCATCATGTTACCACACGCCCTGTCAGTCATGTCTCCTTCACTATTGTGTTCCCCTCCTTCACTGTCTTCATCGTGTTATCGCACACCCTGTCAGTCATGTCTCCTTCACTATTGTGTTCCCCGCCTTCACTGTCTTCATCGTGTTACCACACCCTGTCAGTCATGTCTCCTTCACTATTGTGTTCCCCTCCTTCACTGTCTTCATCGTGTTATCACACCCTGTCAGTCATGTCTCCTTCACTATTGTGTTCCCTCCTTCACTGTCTTCATCGTGTTATCACACCCTGTCAGTCATGTCTCCTTCACTATTGTGTTCCCCTCCTTCACTGTCTTCATCGTGTTACCACACACCCTGTCAGTCATGTCTCCTTCACTATTGTGTTCCCCTCCTTCACTGTCTTCATCGTGTTACCACACGCCCTGTCAGTCATGTCTCCTTCACTGTCTTCATCATGTTACCACACGCCCTGTCAGTCATGTCTCCTTCACTATTGTGTTCCCCTCCTTCACTGTCTTCATCGTGTTATCGCACACCCTGTCAGTCATGTCTCCTTCATTATTGTGTTCCCCGCCTTCACTGTCTTCATCGTGTTACCACACCCTGTCAGTCATGTCTCCTTCACTATTGTGTTCCCCTCCTTCACTGTCTTCATCGTGTTACCACACGCCCTGTCAGTCATGTCTCCTTCACTGTCTTCATCATGTTACCACACGCCCTGTCAGTCATGTCTCCTTCACTATTGTTCCCCTCCTTCACTGTCTTCATCGTGTTACCACACCCTGTCAGTCACGTCTCCTTCACTATTGTGTTCCCCGCCTTCACTGTCTTCATCGTGTTACCACACCCTGTCAGTCATGTCTCCTTCACTATTGTGTTCCCCTCCTTCACTGTGTTCATCGTGTTACCACACGCCCTGTCAGTCATGTCTCCTTCACTATTGTGTTCCCCTCCTTCACTGTCTTCATCGTGTTACCACACCCTGTCGGTCATGTCTCCTTCACTATTGTGTTCCCCGCCTTCACTGTCTTCATCGTGTTACCACACACCCTGTCAGTCATGTCTCCTTCACTATTGTGTTCCCCTCCTTCACTGTCTTCATCGTGTTACCACACCCTGTCAGTCATGTCTCCTTCACTATTGTGTTCCCCTCCTTCACTGTGTTCATCGTGTTACCACACACCCTATCAGTCATGTCTCCTTCACTATTGTGTTCCCCGCCTTCACTGTCTTCATCGTGTTACCACACCCTGTCAGTCATGTCTCCTTCACTATTGTGTTCCCCTCCTTCACTGTCTTCATCTTGTTATCACACACCCTGTCAGTCATGTCTCCTTCACTATTGTGTTCCCCTCCTTCACTGTCTTCATCGTGTTACCACACCCTGTCAGTTATGTCTCCTTCATTATTGTGTTCCCCTCCTTCACTGTCTTCATCGTGTTACCACACACCCTGTCAGTCATGTCTCCTTCACTGTCTTCATCGTGTTACCACACGCCCTGTCGGTCATGTCTCCTTCACTGTCTTCATCGTGTTACCACATGCCCTGTCAGTCATGTCTCCTTCACTGTCTTCATCGTGTTATCGCACACCCTGTCGGTCATGTCTCCTTCACTGTCTTCATCGTGTTATCGCACGCCCTGTCAGTCATGTCTCCTTCACTGTCTTCATCGTGTTATCACACACCCTGTCAGTCATGTCTCCTTCACTGTCTTCATCGTGTTACCACACACCCTGTCAGTCATGTCTCCTTCACTATTGTGTTCCCCTCCTTCACTGTCTTCATCGTGTTACCACACGCCCTGTCAGTCATGTCTCCTTCACTGTCTTCATCATGTTACCACACGCCCTGTCAGTCATGTCTCCTTCACTATTGTGTTCCCCTCCTTCACTGTCTTCATCGTGTTATCGCACACCCTGTCAGTCATGTCTCCTTCACTATTGTGTTCCCCGCCTTCACTGTCTTCATCGTGTTACCACACCCTGTCAGTCATGTCTCCTTCACTATTGTGTTCCCCTCCTTCACTGTCTTCATCGTGTTACCACACGCCCTGTCAGTCATGTCTCCTTCACTGTCTTCATCATGTTACCACACGCCCTGTCAGTCATGTCTCCTTCAGTAATGTGTTCCCCTCCTTCACTGTCTTCATCGTGTTACCACACCCTGTCAGTCATGTCTCCTTCACTATTGTGTTCCCCGCCTTCACTGTCTTCATCGTGTTACCACACCCTGTCAATCATGTCTCCTTCACTATTGTGTTCCCCTCCTTCACTGTGTTCATCGTGTTACCACACGCCCTGTCAGTCATGTCTCCTTCACTATTGTGTTCCCCTCCTTCACTGTCTTCATCGTGTTACCACACCCTGTCGGTCATGTCTCCTTCACTACTGTGTTCCCCGCCTTCACTGTCTTCATCGTGTTACCACACACCCTGTCAGTCATGTCTCTTTCACTATTGTGTTCCCCTCCTTCACTGTCTTCATCGTGTTACCACACCCTGTCAGTCATGTCTCCTTCACTATTGTGTTCCCCTCCTTCACTGTGTTCATCGTGTTACCACACACCCTGTCAGTCATGTCTCCTTCACTATTGTGTTCCCCGCCTTCACTGTCTTCATCGTGTTACCACACCCTGTCAGTCATGTCTCCTTCACTATTGTGTTCCCCTCCTTCACTGTCTTCATCGTGTTACCACACGCCCTGTCAGTCATGTCTCCTTCACTATTGTGTTCCCCTCCTTCACTGTCTTCATCGTGTTATCGCACACCCTGTCAGTCATGTCTCCTTCACTATTGTGTTCCCCGCCTTCACTGTCTTCATCGTGTTACCACACCCTGTCAGTCATGTCTCCTTCACTATTGTGTTCCCCTCCTTCACTGTCTTCATCGTGTTACCACACGCCCTGTCAGTCATGTCTCCTTCACTGTCTTCATCATGTTACCACACGCCCTGTCAGTCATGTCTCCTTCAGTAATGTGTTCCCCTCCTTCACTGTCTTCATCGTGTTACCACACCCTGTCAGTCATGTCTCCTTCACTATTGTGTTCCCCGCCTTCACTGTCTTCATCGTGTTACCACACCCTGTCAATCATGTCTCCTTCACTATTGTGTTCCCCTCCTTCACTGTGTTCATCGTGTTACCACACGCCCTGTCAGTCATGTCTCCTTCACTATTGTGTTCCCCTCCTTCACTGTCTTCATCCTGTTACCACACCCTGTCGGTCATGTCTCCTTCACTATTGTGTTCCCCGCCTTCACTGTCTTCATCGTGTTACCACACACCCTGTCAGTCATGTCTCTTTCACTATTGTGTTCCCCTCCTTCACTGTCTTCATCGTGTTACCACACCCTGTCAGTCATGTCTCCTTCACTATTGTGTTCCCCTCCTTCACTGTGTTCATCGTGTTACCACACACCCTGTCAGTCATGTCTCCTTCACTATTGTGTTCCCCGCCTTCACTGTCTTCATCGTGTTACCACACCCTGTCAGTCATGTCTCCTTCACTATTGTGTTCCCCTCCTTCACTGTCTTCATCGTGTTATCACACACCCTGTCAGTCATGTCTCCTTCACTATTGTGTTCCCCTCCTTCACTGTCTTCATCGTGTTACCACACCCTGTCAGTTCTGTCTCCTTCATTATTGTGTTCCCCTCCTTCACTGTCTTCATCGCGTTACCACACACCCTGTCAGTCATGTCTCCTTCACTGTCTTCATCGTGTTACCACACGCCCTGTCGGTCATGTCTCCTTCACTGTCTTCATCGTGTTATCGCACCCTGTCAGTCATGTCTCCTTCACTGTCTTCATCGTGTTATCGCACGCCCTGTCAGTCATGTCTCCTTCACTGTCTTCATCGTGTTATCGCACCCTGTCAGTCATGTCTCCTTCACTGTCTTCATCGTGTTACCACACACCCATTCGGTCATGTCTCCTTCACTGTCACCGTGTTATCGCACACCCTGTCGGTCATGTCCGTCTTCCTCTGCCTTCTTAACCCTCTTACCTTCCTCCCGCATCACTTCATTCCTTCTTTCCTTCGTTTTACACGTGAACAATGGGCACTTGTCCTACAAAAAAAAAATATTTACCTAAGCTTTCCCACCGCCTGCACAGTCCTTCCTTGTCACATTCTATTTTAGGGGCTGGTTTCGTTCCCTTTTTATTTCCTTCCTATACTCCCATTTCCTACCTTTACTCTAGTCAAAAAATAGATAACACATATATAACCATGTAAAAGGTCAGGTGGCATGATGCCAGAGTAATTCCATGGGCTAGGCTTGTAAAGGCTCCAAGGCCATTAGCCTTGTACACACCCATGAACCTATGAACCTATGTAGCGGCTTCCAAATCACTTATCTTTTGTTGTGATATTGTGCACGACAGGTTACAAAGTGCACCATCGATGCCCATGTACAACCAATGAGGACCAGCTCTGCGTATTATATATTGATTCAGTAGCGTCACTATCATCTGCTATGTACAGTGACCTCAGCTGCCATCGGTTGTGCAAATAAGCTGAGCATCACTGAACACCAGTCTGCATATATAACATAAAATAAAGCCGAAACCCTTAGTGTGATTGCTTCTATACCTCAGCCTGTAAATGAAGTGCTTTGTACAGTGTAAGGATATAGGCTGGAGGGTTAAATTTGCCTCATGACTGAATTCTTTTTATGTCTTTTACTCTTTCATTCTGGAAGTGTTTAACACTCAGGTGCTTTGTGCTTTCACTGACCTAAGGCTGCTTCCACAGCTCAGCATGCAAATTAAATGCTTTGTACAATGTACATACAGAGGGTTAATAGGTCAAGTCTGGGCAGCTCTAAATGCTTCCTGTGTCTTATTCTTTCATTCTGCAAGTGTAAATTACTACTTGGGTAATATTCATTGTTTTTTTTTGGGTTGTTTCACCTAAGGCAGTGATCAACACCTGAAAGTCTAATTACGGTTGTAACCTTCATCTCTTTCAAAACACTGAGGAAGCTGACAAGAGCCTTCTGTTATTGCAAAGTAAAAAGTCAGAATGAAACATTCCTGATGAAACAAGACAACTGAATAATTCAAAATCAAAAACAAAATGCCCATTATGGTGTTACTGAATAATGCACTTAAAAAGACATTCATCAGAACTTTTTTTATTATTTTGTTTTAACTGGGTAAACGGACTGAACCTCAGGCCCTTTTCAGTCAAGATCCAAGCAGCAGCAAGGGTAAGGGCAATGCAATATATGTACACATACATGCAACTGGAGAGGGCAAATGCAATATATGTACACATACATGCAACTGGAGTGCACAGAAAACCCCACGCAGGCACAGAAAGAACATGCAAGTTGGAGATCAGGATATGAGGCAGAGGTTTTAACCATTGAGTTACCATGCTATCTGTACTTAGTGACCGATACCGTATTACAGCATGCATCTAAATAGTTACAGTGCAAAAAAATGGATCTGAATGGCATAAGCCCAGCAAAAAATAAAAAAAAAACTGGAATGAGCACATGTGGAAAGAATGCCAAAGTTTTATTAAAATCACAATTAGTAAAACTAATTACAGCAGTCCCTGGGTTAAGGACGAGATTTGTTTTTTAATCAAATTTAAGTCAAATTTTTATGCAAGTCTAAACACGTACATATGGTTCTTATTAAATGTCACCTAGCCAAAAGTTTGCCTCAGTCTAGTATTTGTTTTACTTTTCTTTGCAAATAAAACACTTTAAAAACCATTCCAAACAAAACAAAAAAAACCCATCTTAAACATAATACTGTATACTGTAGCTATGCTTCCTTACTTCCTATCAACAAAGCTGGTTTAAGGCATCTTTGTTATTAAATGCAGTGTTTATGAGGACTTTTTCACATACACACAAACCATACCTCTCAACTGTACAGATTGTCGCAGAATGCCCAGATTTCTGTCTCATATGTTTGGTCCACTTTTCATAAAATTGTGATTGCTTAGCAAAAGTTGTGGCAAACCATTAAAGACTGAAGTTAGAAAATAATGTCTCAACTGTACAGATTTTCACAGAATGTCCAAATTCTGGCATCCTATTTTTGGTCTGTTTTTAATATATTTCTGGCAAATTAGGGGTAAATCATTGCATATTGTAGTTTGAAAATAATGACAAACATTTGATTTCCAGACTTCATATCCTGCAGAAAGTTCATGCTAATGGAAAACATGTTATTCTATCAACTTTCCACAAAAAAAAAAAAAAAAAAAAAAAAAAAAAGCCACGCTAAGCTGCCAAACTCCTACACTGTAGAAACACAATGTAAAACAGACGAGCAAAAGACATGGTGTAGTCACCATGCAAAAGGATAAAAAGTCTTTTAATATATAAAAGATAAGCACATTCGGTACACACCTTCATCAGATCTACAAAATAAAATAAAACAACGCTATTTAAACTATACATAGCCAATCATCAGTGCAATTTTAGCCGCCCTTTTAAAATAGGTTTAAGTGTAACATTTCCTATCAACTTTCTAAGTTCATAACAGCAGTATTTAAAAACTGTCCCTACTTTTGGGCCTATGTCCCACTTTTATTTATGGCTTTCTCCAGATTTCTTGCTCTAACAGATTGACAGATATGATGACAGACATATGAGTTTCAGAATTCATACCCTTCAGAAAATTCATGCTAATGCAAAACCTGTTATTCTATCAACTAAGTTTATAAAAGGAATATTTATTAAAATTGTCCCAATTATTGGGCATTTGTCCCACTTTTACTTATGGCTTTTCCAGATTTCTTGCTCTAAGAGGTTTAGGGGTATGACACACACACATGCACACACACAGTCACTTCTTCATTCATACCTGCATTCATTCACACATCGTTTTCACTCTCCTGATCTCTCTCTCTCCACACACACACACACACACACACACACACACACACACACACATACACACACACACACATTTGGGCAACTTTATTTTTTCCCACATTATTTCTGCCATTGCGGCAGCCCGTTCGTATCTATGGGTTGTCCACAAGTTGGATGTCCGTAACCCGGGGGCTGCCTGTATAAGCAGACTCAGCTTTGGAAATAACAGATATGTGAGAACTCACTTATCAGCTTGCCAGACAGAAGCCCGTCTACAGCCAATAACTGGCGAAAACATGGAATTTTCATATCTGAGATCCTAAGTTTGATAAAAAAATTCCTACATTATCCACCTCCAATATTGAAAAGCATGTGCATATCCTGTCAGCTCACTTCCGGGCATCATAAGTAAATCCAGGAGTGTAAGCTAAGATCCTGCTCTCCCCAGTTTAAATCCCATGACAATCAGCAAACACAGTGAAAAGGCAAAAACAAGCGAGAATGCAAAGCAATATGGCTGTGTGATTTATAGAACAATCTAGCCACAGAAACATAGGGGGAAATGTCTGGTAGTTGGAGCAGAGGTTTAAGGCTGTGAGATGTACTTCCTGTGGTACAGGGTTTGATTCCTGCAGCTCTCATATGCCTACTGTGTGACCTTGAGCAAGTCACTTAACCAGACTTTGCTCCTGAGCTGCCCCTAAAAAGGGACCATGTTCAATGTGCCTAGCTGGTTAACAAATAGGTGTTACTGTGGAAATAATTAATTCTTCCAGAGTGATTTTTCTCAGAGCAACTGATGTTGGGGGGGGGGGGTTAAGGAGGCAGTAGCCCACCCATATGTGTGGAATATGCTCTGTCAATATGATCAGTCTGATATTTATGCAAACATCTTCAGTTATACTATCTGTTTTGGGGGGGGGGGATTAAAGTTAGCCCTAAAGTGACAAAATAATTTTTGTGAAAGACCAATTACATTTTACAGCTATAGCTCTCAGATTCCCAGGGCAGAGGTACTGGTCATCACAAGCAGCTTTTTGTAAAAGAGAGCTTGCAGTCTCTGCTAAACCTATGAAAAATCCTGGCCTAACAAATTTCTCTTATTCACAGCTCCAAGATGTGACTGGAACTGTATGCGAGTGACTTCACAGCTCCAGGATTTGACTGGAACTATCTGTAAGTGACTTTATAGCTCACTTCCCCCTGGGATGTGAATGGACGTTGGGGAGATGTTCCAGCCTATGGCCCACCGCAAGACCTCTGCACAAAGAGTACAACTGCTTAACTCTCCACTTGTTTATGTGCCACAAAGCAGGCTTACCTGACAGTGTCTGACATAAACTGCCCTTTCTAGATGTTGAAGGTGAGATGCCCTGCCCTTAGATCACTGGGTATACATAAAATTCCCATTTCCTGGTGGTCCTATATGCTCCTTAGATCACTGGGTATACATAAAATTCCCATTTCCTGGTGGTCCTATATGCTCCTTAGATCACTGGGTATACATAAAATGCCCATTTCTTGGTGGTCCTACATGCTCTGCACTGACAAGAAGCCCAACCAGATTTTCCTAACTCATGCCATGAATGCCTGTGGCAGGTTTGGGTGAAGGAAGAGCAGCCCATCCTGAGACTGAAGTAGACTATCTATCATTATAGAGCCTGGTGACAGATGTCTGATGGCAACATATTAAGTAAATGATGATGCTGTAGTCATCAATATCTCCTTCTCCAGTGATGCATATTCAACTAACTAAGAGAAATGAGCCAGCGAAAATTATGGCCATCATAATTCTCAGGGGATGTGGAATATTCTGAGCTTTGATTGACTTCTGTGACCCTACCCAGGATGTCAAGGCCAGATAATTCAGGGGCCTCAGTGAAAGTAGTTCAGAATGGCATCAAAGAGCATCCTGTTCTGCCAAAATGAAAAGCATCCTCTTTGCTGGAACAACAGAGGATTTCTACTAATTTTTGTAACCCCCCCCCCCCCCCCCAGAAATGCAATCATGGAAGGACCCAGGTACAGACCACTACAAGTAATCCTGTGATACAATCACCAGGAGATGGACATCCAAAAATGAAAAGAAAAAAAAAGCGGTCCTTTCCAGTTTATGGTCACTGTACCACTGCCAGGCCCTTGGTAAACACTCCAGAGACAGAGCAGTTGTGAAAGTCGTACCAAACAAGAGTGAACCGAGGGACTCTCCTATGTCAGCACCATATGAGGACATGCCAAAAGGTTTTTATCCCATCCAATGACACCATCCTGTCTCCTTTCAGAAGAGGAGATATGAACTCGTGAACAGATACCATCATACTAAGTGTGTTTAGTAAAGCGGCTGTGGTCCAGGATATGACAGAAGCCACTCCTTATCTTCTCAAGAACAAGTAACAGGTGAAAATAAAAACCTTTTACAGTTTTTTAAGAAAGTACACACACTATATTTAACATGAAAAGTATAGTTTGGGTTTGTTACAGAAGCTCTGCTGAGACAGGCTGATGGACTGGTCTTTTAAGGAAGCTCTTAATGAGGAAGAACCTAAGAGCTTTGACAGGTGGCCTTTTTAGACCACATCCAGAAACCATCAGTTGACTGCCATAGTCCTCCAAGTTCCAGCAATCTCAGAGAATCCACTGTCCACGTACATGACTTAGTATTAGTCAGGGTTCCTGTGATTTATTATTTCTGTATTAATTTGCCCTCTGATAACTAGGAAAGTCTGACTGCGTCAGTGGAGGCTCATTGAGAAAAGCCCCACAACAGATTTAAAAACATTTAAAGAGTATTTGATGACTAATTATACACAAAGGGAGGAAATTCCTGTTAGAAATTAAATATTTTATAATGAGATGGCTAAAAAAGCTCCACAAAAAAAAAAAAAAAAACACACACAAAACAGTTTTACTGTATCTTCTGAGTAATTATATACAATGGAAAAATCCCCACAGCAGGTGAAAACACAAACATTGAAACACATTTACAGAAATATTACTGGGATAAACTGCGATCAAGAATACAATATGTACTGCAATTAGCAAGACACAGCGATGCCCCTGTAAAGTCTGCTCCTGGAAAACTTATCAGGGCAGATGGCTGGGGAAGGAGCAACTAGCACCTGCTTGGCAGTCTTATTCTGTGAGTACACTTCCTGCAGTTATGGCATGGCCTAAAATAAAATGAAGGTGGGGATTATCTTACAGACCTTCTGCTTGGTTTAGTGCCAGCTTCCTCTTATGTAGGTCATAAGTAAGATCATGCAGTCTACACCAAGTTCTTCCCCCCATAGGTTCATGGGTAAGTAGTAGGCAATCGGTCTGCAGACCAGTAGCTTAGACAAACTCTTATTCCGAAGTTCCCTCTAGCCCCAATGAGGGCAAGATAGACCATGGAGAATTCGAGGCTGCCCATCCAATTATATAAGTTTACCTTGAAGGTGGCAAAGGTGCTACTCTACTTGACATGTAATGGAAGATTGTTCTTGACGTGAAAAATACTTTGGAAAATGTATCTCTCATGCCAGTGTACCTTAGTTATCTGATGATAAAGGCTTATTTCCTTTTACTGAGTATTTCAGGTACTTTTTGTTCTCTGAAGGAACAGGAAGTGATAGACAGTTGGATCTTTCATGTCTCAAAAGGCATAACACAGATTTTCAGAGAAATATCTGTAAGAGACAGAGTACAGAGAGAGGGCCGACCATCTCAACTGATGACTAAGACTTCTAAGGTCCCGATCTTTTTAGTCATGAGTCGCTAAGGTCTCAAGTTGAGTGATATGTTTAAACAAATATATGCAGAAGGTGCATTACATTCGATAACTGGTCTGATGAGATAACAACAATGTGACATCCGGAATGATTTACCTCAGCTCATTATTAAAAGGAGTCAGTCTGAACTACACTATTCCTTGTCGACACAATGAAATGCTACTGACCTAATCACAGTGTGAACACTAAGTTGAAGTGAGAAAATCTACTGATTAAGCCACTGCAAGGCTCTTTTTCAGAGATTCCTTGAAACCAGATGGGAGTCTGACAGCTTCTCCAGAACCATTTCCACCAGGCTTGGAACTAGGGCAGTGAGGACAGATAATTCATGCTCCTAAGACCTGCAGTGGTAAAGATGACACTCTTCTTAAGTCTGCCCAAGGCCCTGAACTCCTTACCATTCTTAAATCAGTTAGGTACTGGAGTCTGTGGGATGTATGCTACAATACAGGAATCACAAAAGAATCTGCATTGGAATGCTTGGTTATTATATAAATTTGGTGCATCTGCAGGCAGCATCCACTTTCTCTGGAGGAAAAGGAGCAAATTAAGGGTACTTCTGGGCCACAAAAAATATCTTTTTGAAGGACAACTTTCATGGAGGAGTGGTAATCTGTAGGCCTGCACTCATCTTCTCAAATACTGTTTCTGCCTTTTCTTGGAAAAGGAAAAGAAGGTATGGGCCACTCCAGAGTACCGCCTAAGCATGAATCTCACCAAAGGGTCATCTAGAGGGTAGCTAAAGTTGCTTGTCTCTAAATCAATGACTTCAGTATGCTCAGCATATTCTTCCAAAGGGGGTTAAGAAAGGGAGGGAGGGTGACACTTTCCTACCACTTTGCTCAAGCAGGGGAAAGACTGCTCACACTGAAAAACTGAGGTGAAGATTGACAGAAAGAGGTAGCTGCTGGGTGTTGGGAAAAGGGGCTCCACTGTGGCATTGGGTCAAGACAGGCTTGCACAAGGCACAACACTGGTATCAAACTGTGCTCACTATGGCTACACTGATTCCCTCAAACACTACACATATGTCCAGTGTTGTGGGGATGCCTACACACCCAGTGGGTACAGAAGAAGCTTCCCTCTAAAACGATGATTTAAGGGCTCTACTTTCAAGACACACACACACACACAAGCTTCAGTCCCCTCAATGCCCACCTCAATGGTGACTTCCCTAGGTGGCACCTCTTATGGTCAACTCAGTAGTGTCAGCTGATTATGACAGACATTAGTCGAGCTCCTTATAGGTTGAGTGCGAGCTCATAGCATGCAAACAGGGTGTAGGTTGTTGCAAAGGCATTCTTAACTGGAAAAGGCTTTGGCTACTGCAGGACTTCCTGATTTCTTACTTTCTCTCCTTTCATTTGGGGAACTGTCAGGGACTCTTCTGCTGATCTCTGTGCAGGCTACATTCCAACAGTGATATCCTGAAAGAGGGTAGGTAGACCTTACTTCTCATACCTTCTTCTTAGGAGGTGGGGGAATTTGGTCTGAATAACTGGCAAATATCGACACACTCCTTCATATTGTACCTCTTCTCCCAGGTGGTGTCCGGGGCCTGCTTAGTGAGTGGAAAACTATGGATATACCTTGAGTACTGGAATTTTAGGCACTCAATTTGAAACACTTTCCTATGGCATATATTAGGACTGAGATCAAAACTGTGTAAGTTCAGAAAAAAACTGCTGATCTCAGAGGGTAGACTTGTATATCTACCTCTGTATCTTGCTACTGCTTACTCCCATAAAGCTCCCCAATTCCTACCTCCTACTCAAACTATCCCTAACACCCAACTTCAATCCTCCCTACTCTCTCACTTCCACACCATATTATCCTCCTTTATCCTTCCTAACCCACTGCACCTTTTCCATCTCAAGCTATTCCCTATCTCTATAAAAACTCTCTCTCTTAAATTTCTGCTAACCCCTGATAAATACTTACCATGCAAACACCAAAGGCCAAAAAGTATCACCTGTAACATCCTAGCCTTATCTGGAGACATTCATCCAAACCCTGGCCCCTGCCTCAGCACAGACTACTCCATCCCTCCACCCTCTTCTTCTCCCACTATAAATAAGACTTCCTCCCCTTTCCCTTCTCCACCCACTACCCCTCTAAGCACTCTTAAGATCTTCACTATCAATGCCCAGAGCCTTAACAACAAATTTCCCCAGGTCCAAGCTTGGATTAATCACAACCAACCTGACATCTTAGCCATATCCGAAACCTGGCTAAAACCCCATATTTCTGACTCAGAAATCTTACCTCCTGGTTACCACATCCTCAGAAGTGACCGTTTAAATAAAAAAGGTGGAGGCTCTGCTCTAATCTACTCCAATTTTCTCTCCCTAATTCCTCTTCAAATCCATACCCCTCAATTCAAAAATTCTGAAATCACAACAGGCCTTCTCAGGTTGAATAAACATAAAAACATCTGCATAATTTCCATATACATCTCCCCTGGCAACAATATCTCCACCCTTGAAGATATTCTTCACTGGACCTCAACTGAAATAAAATATGAAACCTTTATTCTAGGCGATGGCAATACTGACTGGAATAAAATCAACACGCCATCTCCTTCACTATCCATTAACCTTTATAACTTCACCCAAGTAATCCATTCAACAACTCACCCTAATAAAAACCATCCTCCAGGTTCCATCATAGATAGGATACTAGTCTCCCATCCAAACAAAATCATTCTCTCTGGCACCATCCCTGACACCTTCAGTGACCATTTCCCTGCCTTCATCCATCGATCAACAAGCTCCATCCAACACCAACATGTCTACATTCAAACTCGTAACCTTAGCAACTTCAACCCTTTAATTTTTTCTAACATTTTTAAACAAATTAACTGGCAAATCTTAAACACTCTCCCTCTCGACAACGCTGCAGAACATTTTAACTCTATCTTCCTAAATACTCTTAACTCCCTAGTCCCTCTAAGAAACAAACGAATCAAAGCCAACTCTGCTCCCTGGCTTTCCAAAGAAACTAAACAAATTATGCGTCACAGAGACAAATACTGGAAGCTTTACCAGAAAAGTAAACTGCCCTCTGCCTTGCTCCAATACACACAACTCCGCAACCAAGTAAAAAAACTTATTACCAAGGACAAAAAAACTACTATAATAAACTTCAGTCCAACAACAACAAGAACCTTAAGCAATTCTGGAAATCAGTCAACTCCCTTCTCCATCCTGGATCTAGGAATAACCCCTGCCCTGACCCTAGTTTAACTGATAGTGAACTGTGCTCCCATTTCAACACCTTCTTTACTGAATGCATAGATAAGCTAACTAAAACATTCCCAAAAAAGAATCCACCTAACTCCCACCACACAACACCCAACAACCCAAATAACAATCCCCTAAATTTCCAACTCAAACCTGTATCCACCATTTTTATAAAAAAGCTTTTATCCAAATTAAAGCCTTGCTCAAATGCTCCAGAGAACATACCCTCCTCCTTCCTCAAATGTGCAGCTGAAGGTATTGCTCTCCCAATCAGTATCCTGATTAATAGATCCTTAAATGAATCATATGTGCCCAAACTCTGGCGTTCAGCCTACATTCTTCCTCTACACAAAGGAGGCAAAAACACCTCTATTTCTAACTTTCGCCCCATTGCCCTCCTCTCACCAATATCTAACATTCTAGAAAAATGTGTCCACCACCAACTTTTGCCTTACCTAATTCAGGATCACCTTCTAACTCCAACTCAGCACGGCTTCCGTCCTGGCCACAGTACTATAACTGCCCTACTATCCTTCCTAGAAACTGTCAGTCTAGCTCGAGACTCTGGACTCTTTGTATTCACAGTACTGCTAGATCTTTCTAAAGCCTTCGACACCATCTCCCATACACACCTTCTCCTTCATCTTGCCAACTTTAATCTCTCCCCAAATACTCTATCCTGGTTCTCCAGCTACCTATCTGACAGATCTCAAGCTGTCAAATGGAAGAACTCCTCCTCTTCCTTCTTGCCTACACCTACTGGCGTTCCTCAAGGATCCATCCTCGGACCCATGCTTTTCAACATCTTTATAAATAACCTTCACACCGTCATCCCTGACACTACAGTCATCCAATACGCTGATGACTCTACCTTGGTCTGCGCCGCAACCAACATTCCTGAACTACTGACTAAAACTCAAATAGTGTTTTCCACTACAGAGAACTGGATGCACCAAAACCACCTTTCCCTCAACT
Organism: Protopterus annectens; assembly: GCF_019279795.1. Taxonomy (NCBI): domain Eukaryota; kingdom Metazoa; phylum Chordata; order Ceratodontiformes; family Protopteridae; genus Protopterus; species Protopterus annectens. The sequence continues at coordinate 170,142,908 of NC_056748.1, forward strand.
CCAATAAATCTAAAATAATAATTTTCCTCCCCTCCAAGGTTTCCTCCTTTGACAAAAACACTTGCAATGTCCTAAGCCAATCAAACACTGCGATAGAAGTAGTCCCCTCTGCAAAACTCCTTGGCATTACCTTAGACGAACACCTCAAATTCGATCTTCACATTCAACATAACATAAAGAAAACCCACCAAAAGCTAGGTATGCTATATAGGAACAATCAATTTCTTTCCAACTCCTCTAGGCACACCCTGGCAATCACCTACCTCCTACCTTCTCTTCTATATGGAGCCCCTCTCCTAACCAATCTGTCCACTTCCAACACCTCTAAACTTGAAGCTTGCTATAATAAGATCTCCAAATTTGCTACAAAATCCAAAACATCAACTCACCACTGCCTCTGCCTTCAATCTCTGAATTGGTTAGAACTCCCTAACCACCTAGACTATCTCCAACTAACCTGCGCTCACAAATTAATATTCTCCCCTGACAAATGCCCAGCCTTAAAGAACATTCTTCCCCCTTACATCCCAAACAGATCTCTGAGATCTGAACACCAAAACCTAATCTCCATTCACAAACCCAAACGTCCTGCCGGCCAGCTTCTTCTCTCCTTCTCTCTAGGTAAAAAATGGAACTCTCTCCCTCCTTCTGTTAGGACTATACCTAACAATGAATCCTTCAAAAAACAACTCTTCCTACACCTATCTTCCAAATGGAAATGCTCCTGCTTTCACCCTACATAACTCTTCCCACTAAGCTATCCATCCTCCTGCTCTACTATACTCTTAACCTTATTCTAATTACTCTAAAGAACCTGAACTAGCTGACTTTAAATAAACTCCAAACTTGTAAATATTGTGAACTTCCTAAGAGAAAAAAAAAAAAGTGTTTTGCTTTTTAAATTGTCTCATGATGTATATTACACTTGCTATTTTTTTTGAATGTATGAATCTTACTCTTGTATTTCATCTCAATCATTATGTAACCTTTTTTGTATTTTGTAACCTTTATTGTACTGTATTGCACATGGAGCTTTTCTCCCCGGGCCTCCACTGAAAACAGGCACTTCTTGGCCCAGTGGACTTCCCCGGTAATCAAACTGAAAATAAATAAATAAATAAATAAATGTCCGAACACATGGAAGCCATGGGAAAATGCAAGTCCAAATCTGGGAGCTAGAGAACTTAGGGATACTGTGCCACAATTTAATTTCACAACAGGAAATCCAAAAAGTTCTTGTCAGTGTCCAAGTGTAAAGTGCCTTCAAAGTAAAGTCATTCAGTCCTCATACCTCCAATAGGTCATTTCACCTGGCCAAAACTCCTTTATCAAAGTTAAAAATGCAATTACATCAAGAAGATTTTAAACAGTTAACAAAAACTAAATAAATAACTTATGAGAAAAAACAAGAACAGTAGCTATACCTATTTTCAGTTTCTCTTTTTTTTTTGAACAATTTGTACTGAAAGCATACCTCTCAACCGTACCGAATTCCTCTGTATTTACCGATTCTGGGGGCAAAATAATGGGGTGCCATGAATTTCCAGTGGCCCCTTTAATTTCCGTTTTTTTTTTTACACAAGTTTAAGTAATGGTGTCTTCACGTATCACCAATGTGAAGGGGCGTGCATGATGATATCAGTCTTGTGACTGCCTGCGCCTGTTCGACTCGAATGTGATATGAGATTAAAGAATGCAACCTAAGTAAAACTATATATCCATGGGAAAATTAAAGTTTGACTGCTAAGCTGCAACTTGCAATTACTACACTACAACAGTAAAGCGAGGAAGCTGATGATTTAAAGTGAAGTTAAACAGCGCTTTAGGCGCTGGTACTTCTGTCACCTTTAATTTTATTAGAGCTGGACAGACTGCTGCAGGAAATGAAGCTGAACCTGAAACTATATGATATTTGGTATTAACCAAAAGGTAATCTTACACCTATCCTGTCCTGATGACTATTTACTGGCATACTGTGCACAGTTCTTTTATCTTCTTCATTGCTACTACAGTTCTTCCCACGCAAACAATTTCTTTGTCTCTGGAGTACAGAATCAGATTATATTAAAAGTTTTAAACCATAATAAGCTACTCATACACAGTTTGTTTACTTAATATGGACATTTTTACTTAAGTGGTTTACCAATTATTGTTTTAGGAATGGATGACTGCGGACATGCTTGGAAACTAACTGGTTGATGAACTAGTCTGCGATTAAAAAGCACGGGCTAGACATTATTTTTTTTGAAAGGATTCATGACATACACTGCTATGATGATGATTGCTGGTGCTGGGATGTTCTTTAGGAAATGCATTGTGCTTTTTGGTTGGTGATGAATGCCGTAGTTCTGTAACACAGTCACGCTCGCCTTCTTCCTTTGCAGTTGTATTGACGTTACATCAACGTCTACCATACCTCTCAACTGTCTCTAATTTTTATTCAGATTTTAGCTCTATCCCACTTAAATAATCCTGTTTAAAACTGAAGACTTTTGAAGAAAAGATGGTGAATAAATCTTAAGTAATGACAATAATTTGAGTTATAGACTTTTTATTTCAGAAAATGTATATTCACATTGACACTGTTATTCTGTCAGTATCTCAAGTTAATACTGTTTGCTGCTGCTATTTTAAGTGTCCCTAATACTGCATACATTTGGGAAAGTCAATTGTTAGGCTTAGGCACTGTGAACGTTATTTGTGATTGAGGTCTCTCTCTCATGTTTTTCAATTGACATTTACATAAGCTAAAAAAGTGCTGCTAATTTTTACTTTATTTATATGCTGCATTAATGTCACGCTTCTCCATATACTTAAAACAGCTTACCCTACCATTTGCAGCACAATGCTGGGTTATCTGGTACACATTTAACAGCTGTTTCAGCACATGATTATACACTAGGAAAGCAGAAATATTATCTTTAGCTAAAAATATCTGACTATAGTCCAACATTTGAGTTACTTTTGCCTTGGTCTTGCCAGAAGTGAACAGGCTAGTCTCTTTGCAATGAAAAAAAATTCCTGCAATGATTTGGTGTGACTTAATTACAGTTGCAGTAAGTGGCAAAGCAAGTTATCTAAAAACTAAAGCCATGGATTATGAAACGGTTGCTACCAAGTAACCAGAACTTACAATGGTTTGTCTTTTCTAGTCTACATATTCTGTTATCTGGATGCTATAGATTTGCTCAACATTGGCTTAGTGCATAAGGTAATGATACATCAGAATATAGTAATACTTGGCAGTTGTCCTCTACTGCTACCCAAGCGGCAAGTGCATATCATAATTAAATGACAACCATACCTCTCAGTCTTTCAGAGCAAAAAATCTGGACAATCATAGGTGCCAGAAAGAATAGTTGTGTAAAATCTTACCATAACCATAGATGTCCTTCTCTTCCATGTTACAGTATTCTAGTTATGGGATTTCCTGCCCTCAGGCGACTTGTACATCAGCTCCTATACAAAAGCTTCAGCTTGGCTGTTGCAGCGTGTGGGGGATGGCAGACGTAAGGCCATAAACCAGGGGCCTTAAATGTGACATCTGCACGCACAATCCTCAGAACTTGAAGGCCAGCAGGTAGAGATGAAGGCCCAGCAGGAGGAATGCCAGTGGGGACAGGTGTGTGACCTTGGTGTCCTTCAGTAGCATAGATAAGTCCAGGTATTAGCTGGAAGTAAAGGGTAATGGTGGGTGGGAAGCAAATTGGAAACATGGAAGAGAAAGACATCTATGGTTATGGTAAGATTTTACACAACTATTCTATGTCCTTCTATTCCTATGTTGCAGTATTCTAGTTGTGGGAGAGTACCATAGCTTAGATGGATGAGAGGGTGGCGGATGCTGAAGAGGATTCTACAAAGCCCTGTATGATTGCCCTGGCGAATCCTGCCCATGATCTGGACACCTGGTCAAGTTTGTAATGTTTGGTGAAAGTGTGGCTAGTAGACCATGTGGCTGCTTCCATAATGGATGCTGTGTCCAGACCTTTTATGAAAGCCTTGGAGGTTGCCACTGCCCTAGTGGAATGGGCCTTTACTCCCACTGTTTTTTTTTTCCATGGTGGGAGTAGCAGAGACAAATGGCTTTCCTGATCCAGCATGCGATGGTTTGTTTGGAGACTGCCTTGCCCGGGTCTCTGGGGTGGAAGGAGACAAAATGTTACTTAGATTTCCTAATGGGTTTGGTTTTGTCCCGGTAGAATCTTAGTTGCCTGTGCACATCCAAGGAGTGCAGTATCCTCTCCTTTTCATTAGTGGGTGAGAGAAAGAAAGTGGGTAGATGGATAGATTGGTTTAGACACAAGTCATTGACCACCTTCGGCATAAAGGAGGGATTAGTTTGCAGGGTGACTCTGTCTTTGTGGAAAGTGATGTAGGGGGGTAGGCCATTAAGGCCTGCAACTCTGACACCCTTCTGGCTGAAGTGATAGCCACTAGAAGGACAGTTTTCCATGTACACATCTGTAGGGAAGATGTCCCAGCCGGTTCAAAAGGGTGCTGGGTAAGTTTTTCCAGGATGTAGTTAAGGTTCCAGGGTAGAGGGATAGGTTTCTCTGGCGGTCTCATGTGTAAGACCCCCTTTAAGGAAGAGCTTTACATCAAGCCTGGCTAGCAAGGAGGGGTCAAAGGGCAAGCAGGCTGATATAGCAGAAAGGTGTACTGTCAAGGAAGAATAGGAAAGTCTGCTTTTAATCAATTGGCACACATAAGCAAGAACAAGGGGAGCATCAGCAGAGCAAGGGTTCCTTCCCTTGTCCAGACACCACTTTGCAAATCTTTCCCATTTAGCTAGGTAACATTTTCTGGTGGTAGGTTTCCTTGCCTCCCTCAGAACTGAAAGCACGTCCTCTAAGTAGTGGTGTATGAAGGGGATCAAAAGTTTATTACCCACAGAGTCAGGGATAACATCTGCAAGTGTGGGTGGAGGAGAGTTCCTTTATCTTGTGTCAGTAGGTCCACTTTGCAGGGTAACTTGTAGTGACTGCCCTTGGCTAAATTGTGAAGTAGGGGGAACCAGTGCTGCCTTGGCCAGTAGGGAGTCAATAACAAGAGTTTTGGTTTGTCCTTCTTGATTTTCAGGAGGACTTTCTGAATCATTGGGAAGGGGGGAAGGCATAAAGAAACTTCCCCTCCCAAGAGATGTTGAAAGCGTACACTCTCCATGCTAGAGGGGAGTAGGTCTTTGAACAGAAGGTCTACAGCTGCCTATTCTGGGGGAGGCAAACAGGTCCATTTGTGGAGTACCCCATCGGTGGACTATACCTAGGAAGACCTTCCTGTCCAGCATCCACTCGTGCTGTGGAGAGCAAATCCTGCTTAGGAGATCTGCTTGCTTGTTGTCCTGCGAGGGGATGTAGCTCGCCTGCAGGACCAAGTTGTGGTGAAAGGCTAGGTCCCATATCAGCAGGGTCAGTCTGCACAGCTGATAGGCCTTTGTTCCTCACTGTTTGTTGAGGTACCACATATAACAGTGGTATTGTTGGTCACTATCAGAAGCACCCCTGGTACAAGAAGGGAGTGAAGGTCTTTAGAGCTAGGAAGACTGCTGTCATTTCCCTGACATTGATGTGTTTGGCCTGTAGATAAGGGTGCCACTTTTCCTGAACCCTGTAGGATATGCCAGTGTCGCGCCCCCCCCACCTGAATCTGAGGCATCTGTATGCTTTGTTTGGGTTGGGGTGGGGGGGGGAGTGGAAGGCCTGGGTTTAATTGGACTTGCTGACTCCACCAGATGACTTCTATCTTTAGACAGGGCCAGAGGGGAATAACCTGTTCTAAGAGATTCAGGTGTTGGGACCAAATGTTTTTAAGGTACCACTTTAGCTTGCGCATGTGCATTCTGGCCAGTGGTAGCATAGGGATGGTTGCTGCCATTAAGCCTAGGAGATGAAGAAATTGCCTTGCCATCACCTTCTGGGAGTGTAGGATTTCCTTGAAGTGGGAAGTCAGGGATAGAACCTTGTCCTGTAAGAGAAAGGCCTTCATTTTGTCCGTTCTGATTCTGCAGCCTAGGAAAATCTTGTCCTGGTCTGAGTTCATTGAGGACTTTGGGAGGATGATGGTGAACCCTAGATTTTGCAGAAGGGACATGGTGAAGTGCGGATGCCTTGAGAGGGTATCTTTTGACTCTTCTAGTATTAGGATGTCATCCAGATATGGGTAAATCTGGATTCCCTGAGTTCTGCAGAAGGCAATGGCTGGGGCTAGGGACTTTGTAAACACTCGGGGGGGCAGTGGATAAACCAAAGGGTAAAGCAGTAAATTGGAAATGAGAGGAAGCCCCAGAGAAACACAGGAATCTTCTGTGGAAGTCCTGATGGGTAGGTGTAGGTAGGCTTCTTTTAGGTCTAGGGAGGCCATGAAGGCTCTGGGTGGAATAAGAGGTAGCAGAGTGGGAAGTGACAACATTTTGAAGGCGGGTACCTGAAGGTGTAGATTTAGAAAGGAGAGATCTAAGATGGGTCTCCAGGGACCATCTTTTTTGGGGAACAGGAAGAGACGGGAGTATAATCCCTTTCTGTCCTGTCCTGAGGGGACAGGTTCTATGGTGCCTAGCTTTAGCAGGTCTGACAAAACTTGTGGAAGGAGATGAAGTTGGTTTTTGGGGGGAAATGGAATGCCTTTCCTGGGTGTTTTTTCTTTCCAGGATAGGAAGTACCCTTTTTGCATAATGGATAGGATCCATTGATCTGTGGTGATGGTTTGCCAGAAGGGGAGGCAGTGGGGAAGGCGTGCAGAAAGTGGTAGGTGGGCAAGGCAGTCACGCATTATTGGGACCTCCTCTGTCCTGAAAGGATTGTCTGGGCTGAGGAGGTGGTACAGTACGTCTGGATCTGGTAGGTCTTCTTGCCCCTTTTCTAGATCTGGAAGAGGAAGCAGGTGTCTGTGAAGGGTTACGCCTTACAAAATTGGTTTTACCAGGGTAGTTCCTGTAATATTTGGGAATGGGGAACACCAGCAGATGTTTGATGTCCTGTAATTCTTTACTTTTTTTCTGCAAATTTTTGAAGAGGTCTGCAGATTGTTTTCCAAAAAGGAAATTGTGATCCTGGGGGTCATCCATGATCTTGGACTTGAAATCTTCTGGGAGATTCTGGAGTGTCAGCCAGGAGTATCTCCACAGGATAGAAACAGATGCTGCAGAGAGGGCAAATGATTCTGCAGCATCGTAGCTGCATCTAATGGAGTGTCTGGCTACTTTCTGAGCCAAGGACAGTTTGGGGGAAATGTCAGCCTTAATGGGGCTGTCAGGAATAGAAGCCAGCATGGAGGAGGCTTGAGACATTAAGTCTAGAGCATACTTAGTCATGTGGGTCTGATAATTAATGGCTCTGAAAGTCAGTGTGGAGGATGTGTATACCTTCTTTCCAAGCCTATCCATAGATTTGCTATCTTGATCCGTGGGTAGGAGGGAGGCGGAAGAAGGCAGTCTAGACTGTTTATCAGGGGCGGTGGCAATCACAGCTGGGTCTGCCAAAGGTGGTTTAACTAAGAATTTTTGCTCCTCTGGCACTTTATAGAAGTGGTCAGTGTGCTTAGGGGCAGGTGGCTGTGAGGCTGGAGCCTTAGAAGCTGAATTAAAGGCATCCAAGTAAGCAGGCAGAACCGGAGGGACAGCCAAAGGAGAGGGAGATTCTACTTCAAGCAGCTGAAAGTACCTCTTTTGGGTGTCGGTCATTTGTGAAGTATTCCACTTGAAGTAATCATTCATCTTGGTGATGGTCTCACCAAAGATAATATTCTCAGGGGAATCCCCTTCTACAGATTCTTCATCAGGGGAGTAATACTCCTGGGGAGAGGCAATCTGAGATGTATATGAAATGGTGTCCTCTGAGGAAGAAAAGGAAGAATCATGCTCTTCCTCCCTAACCCAAGAGGTCATGGGTGGGAGGGAAGAGGCAGATGCAGGCCTAAGACTTAGTAAAGGCAGAGTAGTGGGGGCTGAGGCTGAAGGCCTAAGGGCCTGCATGTGAGAGGAAGTGAAGGCCTGCTAATCTAGTAGGGCTTCTGCATAGGAGGAGGTATGCCTGGTTTTCTGCTTCTTTTTGGCCTGGATGGAAGCTAGAATCAGCCTGGAGTCAGGTTTTGAGGTCAACATTTCCAAAGTCTGGATCCTGGTCGGAAGTACCACAAAATCTGGTTCCCCATCAACATCGACGGTAGTTGGTGTCTGGGTAAGCTGCAAGGACATGCCGGTTGTTGGCTGTGCAACGGCTTCCTCAAAGAACGTTGTTAAAGTCGACGGAGCTTCCAGGCACTCCTCAACTCCTAGATCGGCAGTTAGCAAGGTGTCCAGTAGCGAATCAGCAGGGGAGGAAGGCCTTGCAATCTTGGTCTTCTTGCGTGGAGGTTAGGATGCGGCCTCCGATGGGGGAATCCATTCTTAGGGCTAACCATTTAAGGTGATGGTTTTCTAGGTAGAGGTTTAAACTGCCCAAACGGCTACATAGGGTCTTTGGCACAAATGATTGACAAATTGAGCAGGTGGAATGGTTGTGCTCCCAGCCTAAGCAAAAAAACACACCTACCATGGGCGTTTTTATGGGGTATCTGGCACCCGCATTGGCACTTTCCCTTTTTACCTGACATCAGCTAAAGGCTACAACAACCAAGCCTAAGCAATAACAATCGGCTAAACAAGAAAAAACAGAAACCCAACGGGTTACTTAAGTTTACTGATGTGACGTCTGAGAAGGAGCGATCATACGATGCTTAGGTCATCTGCGGCTGAAAAGTTCTGAGGATTTTGCATGCAGAAGTCACACTTAAGGCCCCTGGTTTATGGCCTTACGTCTGACTTCCCACGCACGCTGCAACAGCCAAGCTGAAGCTTTTGTATAGGAGCCGACGTACGAGTCACCTGAGGGCAGAAAATCCCACAACTAGAAAACTGCAACATAGGAATAGAAGGACTAACAGGTTTTGCATTATTATGTATTTTCTGGGGGATATGAAGTCTAAAACTCAAATGACTGTCATTATTTATAATTATTTAGTGACTTCAATCTTGATGTTGGTATCCCACAATTCCAATGAAATGGGAGGGATTACACAATAATGTATGCAAATTTTACATTAATCAGTGTCCCAGTTTTTGGCCAGTTGTACCTACTTTTCCTGGGAGTTTGTCCAGATTTTTGATGTGTCCAGGTTGAGAGGTATGACTAAAAGGTTTTGTGGAAGCAACTCTGTACACTGTGTAATATGCATATATTTAGCTTTTACATTCTGTTTAAGTGAAAATTCCTTCACATACTATCACATATTACTATTTAAGAAGAAGAACAGACAATGTCTCATCAGTTTCACATACTAATACAGATCAGATTTGTTTAAACAAAGCAGTAAAATTACCTTTGCTGTGTCAGGAATTTTCAGTTAATTATTAAACTTACCACAGACACAGACTGTGTCTCAATATCCAACACTTTTATTTGGTGATTGTTGGTGTCAGCTATATATAGCGTTCTTCCGTTGTCTCCAAGACAAAGGCCCCCAGGCTCATTAAAAGATGACTGCAGAAAACGAGGGCCAATCACATTGCCAGCATGACCTGTCCCTGCCAATGTAGTACAGTGTTTTGTTTTAGGATTGACTACTTTAATCTGCAAATGGAAAAAAGAAGATGATACAGTAAAGACACTAGCTATGATTTTAAACAATTAAATATTCAGTTCTAAAGAAGCAATACAAGAATGTAGCAATAAAAGTAAATAATGGTGCAGAAATTAAGAGGAGTGGTCAGACTGTTTTATACAGTGGGAGCTGGCTGTCGAATTATCCTATCTGCCAATCAGATTTTTACATTAGAGATTCCAACATGGATACACCAACAGGGATGTCACTCCCTCAAAACCTCCATATGGAAGAGTACCTACTGTAATTACAAGACCTACACTGCACAAATTAGCAAATTCTGACAGAAAAAAGCCTCAGTCTTAGTTTCAAATACGGAAAGAAGTGCACTACACTTAAAAAAGTAATACTTAAAAAGTAATAAAATTCAATGCACATCACTCAAATACTGAAAAACTAAACATCTTCTCATTTTATAGCACACTTTGATTCATTCTGCATTATATGTATATTTCATCATATAATTAACTGTTTTGTTTCTTCTTATAAATACATTCTTTAGAATGAATACAAAATCTTACAGTGCCTTGCTTAACAGTAGTGCTTCCTTTTGTAAACCAGAATAAAGATAATTCAGTGATTACAAGGCACCAAACTACACATGTATAGCATTTGCAAACCAAATAAAATAAATAAATAAATAAATTAAAAAAAAAAAAGCTTTTCAGTTTTGTAATAGCAATAATGCTTTGGAAGGTGGAAAGTACAACAAGATTTACTTTCACGTGGCTTAATTGTTTGATCCCAAAGATGTAGCCCCTGTGATTAACTTGACCAGTCTGGATGCCTACTCCCTCTTGGCTGCTGTACATATTTAACTCCATTGGCTTTGCCTTCAGGATTAAACATGGCCAACTGGGAAGCATTTTGGTGATTCAATTGGTTAAAATTTGTTCTGTTTACTACGCAATGCACTTAACAGTGTGGGCCTTAAGGACGGTAGTAATCAGGTTAATATCTGTTCACAGGATGTTACAAATATATGCAAAATAAACAATAAGAGTTCATTTATAATTATTTGTGAAATCTGACAAAACACAAACATAAAACTATTGAAGATGACATAGCCAAGGTAGAAAAGAGTTGGATGACATGGTGGGATTTGGAAAATTAGTTATCATTTAGAGATTAATCTGGTGCCATACAGGAGCACAGCCATGTTTCTGTAAGATGTAATCTTAGTTGGAGTTTGAAGAAATTGGTTTGGTTTAATAATCTTATTGTGATGGGTAGGGAATTCCATGATTTAGCTACATAGTTAGAGTGTAAGCAGTTCCCTGTATGCTTACTTGATTTGGTGATATGGAGGAGCATCGTATCTGCAGAACGTAATGATCTAACTAGCGAGTAGGGATAAACAAGGCTGTCGAGGGTAGCGCAATGTTCAGGATTGTGAATGTTTTTGTGGCAGGTCTCCATCTGGGTACCTGCTAGGTTGCGTGGCAGTTCTATCCAGTTGAGCTGTTTAACTGGCACTAATAAGTTTTATATGGTTTGTTGGTTGCACATTTGGCAATTTTATTATACCATTAGTTAAGGAGATTGAACTGAGTAGAATTTAGGTTTACAAATATGAAAGAGGCATATAGAGGTGAAGGTAAGAGAAAGGAGTGGGTTATTTGTTTTAAGGAAGACTTTGTTTAGTAAGGGGCTATGCTGCATACAGTGCCAAATATTTGGTGTTTTTTTTTCTTTTGACGACTCTTTTATATGGATATCAAACTAGAGGTTTTCATCTACAGTAACACCAAGTAGCTTAGTATGAGTAACTGGTCTGACTTTGGTTTTGTTTGTTGACATTACAGTGAAGAGATGTTTACTAGCGTGGGGGTAAATAAGATTCGTTCGGATTTTTTTAGGATTTAGGGAAAGCTGGGACTTGCATATCCAGTTTTTGATGGAAGCTAGAGATTCCTGGGTTATTCTTTGTAGGGTGTCTATGTTTATTTCCATGCATACAGTGAAGAGACGTTTATTGTTTATTAGCTTGGAGGTAAATAAGATTAGTTCGGATTTAGGGAAAGTTGGGACTTGCACATCCAGTTTTTGATGGAAGCTACAGATTCCTGGGTTATTTTTTGTAGGGTGTCCAGGTTTATTTCCATGCAGGTTTGACATCATCAGCATACTGCATGAGTGAGGCATGTTTTCTAGCTGTGTGTATATCTTTTATGAAAAGATATGCTCTCTCCTTTAAGGTTAACAGGCATTCCATGGTTTACAGTTTTGGGATGATGTTTTGGATTGTTGATGTCTTTCCTTGTGTTGATGTCTTTCCTTGTGTTTGTTTACTTTGTGCTGTGGTAAAGTAACCCTGTGAAATGGAGAAACTGAAGTAATTTTGTTAGTAAGTAAAAAAAGTCTTATGGAAAATGCTGAAGACAATAAGACAGTTGTTTAACTCTTACTGTGTTGTTATTCTGGTTAAGGGAGTGGGTGATGGTGGTTAGAGAGTCAGAGTTTTGCTCTGCTTCAGGTATTTTTGTTCTGTGATGATTTTATCCTGGCCATAACTAAACTAGCTGTCTACCTGTTCCATAACAGCTGCGCTGCATGGCCTGCTATGCATCTAGCAATAGTCTTTACAGGAGACTCAGTTCAGCAAAACTCAATTTACAATCGCAGACATTTTTTAAGAGGCAGAAAAGAGCTTTTCATTTGCCTCATTGTGGAAGCACTGTGAGCCTGGACAGTAGCTGTATATTTGTTTACCAAGAAATGTATGTAACTATTTCTGGCCAGTAACTTATTTCAACAAACAACTGAAGCATATATGTTCATATTTAAACTGTTTTATGAATGAATAATCTGAAAGACAATGACACAGCGATAGGCCCTGGGTACGAGTGCTACATGTAGATAAAAATGACCAGTTACTGCTCTTTGTCCTCTCAAATGTTCAGAATTTCATCTCAAGTTTTTGGTCTGCCCTCATAACATTAATGGTTTTCTGGCCGATCATAGCGGACTGAAGTCACTAAATAATGAGAGACATTTACGTTACACTCTTCATATCCTTCAGAAAATGCCTGTAAATGTAAACTCTATTACTCTATCAACTTTCTAAGTTTATAGCAGCAGTACTTAAAATCTGTCCCTGATTTTGGGCCTCTGCCCCCCACCCCCATTATTTTTGGCTTTGTCCATAATTCTTATGCTAAGAGGTTGAGAGCTACAATCATTATTGTGACTTTGAAGGGCCATAGCTTTTCACTGTCCTTAATTATGCCTCATATTTCTGATCTACTTCTCACTGATATTAGCAGCACTAAATAATGACAGACATTTTGAGTTTCAGACTCCAGATCCTTCAAAAAATGCACATTAATACAAAAATGTCTACTAAATTCAAAGAGCACAAGTGCAGTATTTAAAGTCCTGATGTTGGGCTTTTGCCCCCATTATTTTTATTTATTTATTTGCCACGGTGGTGCAGCAGTCGCGTTGTTGCCTCACAGCAAGAGGTTCTCCCGTTCGATTCTCAGCTAGTGTGTGGGGATTGCCTTCTGTATGGAGTCTGCATGTCCTCCCCGCGGGTCGAGTGGCGTTCCGAAAGACATGCGTGAATGGACATGCCTTCGTTGAAGGTTGGGCGTCGAGCTGTCAACTCGGCACCATGAAAATCTACTGCTAATCATTAGCGGACTGGAGTTCCACTGTGGTGATCCCTAACTGGGAAAAGCCAAAAGACAACAACAACATTTATTTGCTTTGTTCCTGATTCTAGAGCTACAAGGTTAAGATTCTGGGTCTTTGTCCCCCATTATTTTTGGTTTAATCCCTGATTCATGAACTATGTACCGGACTACTATGATTTGTATGAAAATAATAAAATTCTTAATTGTGGCTACAGTTTTTGTGAAATAGATCTGAAAAGTATGCATTTACAGTGGCCATTTTTTATCAGAATCAGATGTCTGAAGTGATGACTGTAAATAAAGTGGCAATAACCACTGGGCTGTTACATTATGTACCTTAAAACTTTTGATAATTACATTTCATTTATGGATTTATAAAAGCTACTATCCAACAACTGATAACATAGGATATGGTAAAGGTGGGAATATCAGCTGCAGTGGCTTTGACACATCACTTAATATATTAGCATGCTTGTTAAAAGACATAACAATATCAGAAGTAATACTGTTGTCTGCTAATAAAAAGCAGAAAAATACAGCAAATGCTTGCAACAAATTCAACATATGCAATGTTAAGTTTCTGGTTCTTCTTTCTGTCCTTACTGGTTATCGCTAGACAATTCTTGCTGTGCATTATGCACTGATTGGGCTTTTGCCGTAAGGTGGATCAGCACTGTGCAATTTGGTGAGTTACAGAGAAAAATGGGTCTCTTGCCAAACACAGAAAAATAAAAAAAATAGTATATTAAGAATTTGAGGGAGGGGTTAACCTACTAATTGTTTGTTTCTGTATTAAAACTACATTTTTGGATTTATAATGTGATAATACAGCATTACCCGTGGGGCATTTTATGTGTGTTGAAATGCTTTATACTTTTTTTTAGTATTTTTTTAAACATGGGAGTGTGTTACAGTCTGCATCTTCATCTGTTTGGTAATCCCAGTGGATCCATTTCTAACAGCACTGTGTCTGTTCTGGGGCAGTGGCCAGGACCTTTTTGAATGGGGGTGGCTGTGAATGAAAGCACTTTACCTTCTCATTGTCTATTCATTTTAAATAAACATTAATCTGGCTTGCAGGACTTGTGTACATGTGTAAGAATTAAGTTGGAAAACTTATTTTATTTGATCCATCTGTTAACTAGGTAAGCTCACAGGATACAAATATCTCTTTCCAGGAACAACCCATGTGACTGTCTGATTAAGTAACTTGCTCAGAGTTGCAGAGTAAGCAAATGGGGAGGTAGACAGGATCAAACTCTGTACCCTAAACCATAGGAAACAGCTCACTCATAGCTCTAAACCTTAATTTGCTATGCTAAATGCCAAATACATTAGAGTCAACTGTGAATTAGTATGACACACTTTTGAAATACATTGTGGTGGCCATTCTCTTCTATGATAATTAGACATCTGAGTTACATCTAATTATCAAGGTGGCAACACTTGCTGGAATGTGACAAGCATTCTGTCTGTGGATGAAACTAATTCACCCTCTTGGTGTCTTTTGCTTTTTAACAGTCTTTAATATGGCTTTGCAGGACTAGTGAGCATTTGTATTAAGTAAGTTGAAATACTCTACTGTGGCTACTATGTGCTTGCATGAAATGAACTTGAAGTACATTACTGTGGCACTTATTTTTACCACAACTGAACTTCTGAAGTGTACATTGTTAAACTGGTTATAGCAACTGGTTGGGGGTGGGTGAAAGTAACTTTAATTTTTGTTCTTTACTCATTTTAAACCACCTTTTATATGGTTTTACAGGAATAGTGAGCATTTGTGTGAAGTAAGCTGGAATAATTTACTCTGGCTATTATGCATCTGTATGAGGAAAAATATGTTGCCATGGATGCTACCATTACTTTTACCACACTTACATATCAGAGGTGCACATGGTCAACAATGAGCCCATTTGGGTATGGGGGCTGTTTGTGCATGAACATGAATGATTCTGCTGTCATGATTAAATTAAATAGTTATTAGGACTACTGCATATTTATGTTAAGTTTTACTATGGCCATTTTTAATCAGAATCTGACAAGTGAGGTGTACCTAGTCAATACTGTAGATTTAACTGATGATAAAGACACTGGAGTATAAGACCAACAGCAATTTGAGTGGTCTTTTGTAGTTGAAAAGTTCTGAATTGGTTAATTTTTTATTTACTTTCTTGCTGGAAAAATGCTGAAGAGTACAGATTAAAAAAAGATAAACTTTGTTTTATTAAACCATAACTATAACTAAATCAGGAAAGTAAATCCGAAATTTATCCATGGTGTTTAAAAGAAGTGAGTGAACCCATGGTTTGAGAATCACCCAGGCCCACAATACCCTTTATCTGCCACACACACGCATGCACACACACACACACACATATACACAAATACAAATGTGCATATATGCTAAAAAAAAAATATGCTACCCAACACACAAAAAAATCAAAGTAGTTCAACAGATGTTGCTTGTCACTCTCTGTTCTGATCAGCCAAAAGACCATCAATACCCAGATTCCAGATGATAAACAGTACTTAACCTGCATTAAACTAATTCAGACTAACTGGTCCTTTATTCTTAAGCACTTTAATAACGACTCCATGTATTACAAATTACTGGCAATGACCTTACCATTCAAGGTAGACATGTTTTTGTAGTGCAAGCATAAATGGGGGAGGGTCAGTTCCCCTAGATGATCTCTATATTGGAGGCAATGGCATACCTGTAGGAAGGAAATCTGTGAAGAATGGCAAAGATCTAACAACCCTCAAGTGTTTAATACATTTATCACCTTAGTAAATCTTTAATAAAAAGTATGTTAAATGATATAAGTGTAGCTACCTAAGCAAAACTTGTTTATCTGGACTTCAAACAGTTTTTAGAGGAAGGTGAACAAGTTTGCTGTATGTAGCAAAGCTACACAAAATATCACATCAAAATTATCTGACTGAACTCTTTGAATTCTCATAAAAATTGCTGGGCTACTTAATGGTAAATTCTACACATCATGTAATGAGTACTGTGCCAGCTTGTTTGGACCAGCCTACCCTCCCAAAATATCTACACTTATTTTCACTTAGGATGCAGCACACATAAAGAAGCCTCATCCGTACCATATAAACTATCAAACAAGTGTACTATTGGTACAGATAACACACATTCAAAATTCTTAAAAATCTAAGCCCATTATATTACCACACCCCAAATCGACCTATCAGTAAAACAATTTATCATTCCACTGTCCAATTACCCAGGAAATAAATTACTACAGTTCATATTCTTAAGAATTCTAACGCTACCCAATCTGGTTAATTAATGTCAGTTTCACTTTTGAAATCTCTAGCTTGGGTTTTACAAAAGCCCACTGCTATATGACTAACATAATTATTGAGCAAATATGGCACCCTAATGGCAAAGCAATGTGGCTTTAGATGAAGTAATAGAGCTGTAAGGATCAGCTGGCTAATGAAGGATCGCTTGTTAAAAGGTACGCATGCAGGCAAATTACAAGCACTTGGCCTTCTAGCTGCTGTCACTGATCAGATCTAAGCCTTTGACGTTCTTGGTCATGTCATACTAACTAAAACTTTTCACTCTTTCAACCTTGCTTTAGGAACTATATCAGGGGTTGTCTGTCTTATTAAACACACTGCATACATGTTTTGTCTTTCTTTTGGTGTGTATCTTTTTCACACTGAGGCTGATCCTGAAATACTTCCATGGGGATAAGTGCTCTACCCTAGTAACACATTTAAATAAATAGCAATTAAATCCATCTGTGAAAATATCTCAGCTCATACTCCACACATAAACAGGCAAGTTCTGTCCTGGGTTGTCTTCTAAACTTACTTCTTACTAAATCTAAATTTGAACTCTGTAACTTAGAAATCATAAAATACACAGAAAAAAATCATCAGCAAAAAAGAATCCCATCAATCTCTAATGAAAGAACTAGAAAGCCGGCTCCAGTTTAAACTAAGCATAATTCCTACAACAAAATCACGTCAGTGTTGTTCGGCATTCCTCAGAAGTATTGTCCCTGGTACTTATAGTGCACTAGGCACCAAAGGTGCTGAAAAAAAATCAACAATAAATTCAGAGATAGATATCTGAATGAACCCACACCTCAAATTATAGTGGAATACTTCTACTTCAATAATAAAGGACAAAACCAAAGTCAGCTAACTATGTTGCTGAAGTCAGGAGAGAACACAGTAAACGGAGTCCTATTTCCACTTGCAGAAAATGGTCTGTCACCATGAGTGTAACTGCTCAGAAAAAAATGCCATATTCCACAAGTACATCTGTAGGAAGGTTGGGACTAGCAAGGTGCTTGTCTGCAGTGTTGCCTATTGTAAAGGTATTATTTTTTCCTAGAGTATGTCAAATGTATGAAAATAACCAACCAAATAACTACAAAAATGCTACTGCAGCCACTAATGACAAACTCCTGTAAGCTTTAAGAATTAGGCACTCTCATTCCACATTACATAAAGGAACATCATCTGAACTAACCATCCATTCTATGTACCTGTTTAAATACTATAAAAGAATATCACAATACCACATCTATGAAGACTGGGGGAAAATGGGTGAAGGCTGCCAGCCTAGTCAAATAGAATTTGATACATAATTCTATCATTTGTAAATATAAATGTAAAATACAGCCTTGGTTCTTAAATGAAAGAAAACACTGGAAAATGTGAACTTCCAAGATTGTTGCAACATTGCCATCTGCTGTAAGGAAAACTAAGCCAAGCATTTCATCTGTTCTTTTGAATTAAAATTGTGTCTTGTATACCCTTTTGATCTAGATAGTGGTGCCGAAGTGGCTGGCTGAGCACATTCTTTCTATTGTCTTAACTTAAGGAACAGTTGCTAGAGTGTACATGTGAAATGTCTTTTATTGTTGTAGTTTCCTGAGCAGGTGTTAGATTGCTAAATAATGTAACCTTTTTGCCTAGGAACTCCAGACTAAGTGTCAAAATGATGTAATGTGTGTACTGGGAAAACCTAAGTATCAAAATGATGTAATCTGGGAGGGCCTAGCAGAAATGTTTGTTAGTGAGTTTAAAAACTATTGTTCACAGAGATTGAATGTAAGCATTTTGATCTTGATATCCAACTTATCAGCACTCTGCCTGTTGTCTTATGTAAGTAGTATCTTAGAAGTATGCTTTTTGTAGAAATAGCTAGGACTATAAAGATTAGACAAGTGTTTTTTTCTGTTATATCAGAACTTTCCTACTTTATTGTTTTAAGTTTCTGTGTGATCTCTGAACTCTTACATATCACTGTGGTGTAGTAGTATTGTCTTGTGTTTAAAGTATTTATTATTAAATATTTTTAAAACGTTTTACCTGTGGCTGGTTTGTGTAGAGATAAGTAAGCTCTAGAGTACATTGCATATTTATAGATTTTATTGTAATAAGCCACTCTAATGAGCCTTAAACTGATTAGTCACATTACCAATTGGATAATAATACTGCACAGTAATAATTGGACACCCTTTTAAGGGCCTTTGGGTAGCTGATAAGTATTAGCCGATGGTGGCAGCAATTACTACCGTATAGTCTGGGTAAAGGGGTACAGCTGGATAATCTGTGTCAGCCTTTCCTAGGAGTGCCTGTGAAGTTGTATAAATACTTATCTCAAAGTGTGTGTGGTGTGTTAGCTACCTGGGCATGGACACGAAGCACTGGTGGGACAGAGAGGGTACTGGAGGTTAGCTTGCCAGCCAGGCTGAGATCTGGACCCTATAGCTATGCCAGTGGGGAGTCTTATTGGGGACCTGGGAAGCAAGGGAGCAACCAGCCCAAGACTGACTTGATCTCTGTGTGCACGTAAAGGAAATTGCACTTTACTGTGTGTATTTGTTATCCTTTCCTTATATGAGATGCCCTCCCTGGTGTTAGTAGTGAGGATTGAGGCTCCTTGAATGCTGGGCCATGGCACAGTTGTCACATTTGTGGTTGGCAGTGGTTGGGATAAGATATCCTCACTTGTGGTTTGCAGTGGTGTGGGTAGAGTGAATCCTGTAGCTTATGTACAGTGATCTTTGAAGGTGTTTTGTACTCTAAATTAGCCATGCAGTGTATACTCAGAGTTCAAATCATAATTGTTTTATTTCCTTTGTAAGCTTAGTTAGTCAGGGTGAGCAGGCAGCATGTCAGCAGAGGAATATGGAAAGCTGACAAGGAGCCAGCTTGTGTAGATGTGCCAGGCTAGGGGACTGGTGCATGGAAACCTGACTAAGGCAAACCTGACTGCAGCCTTGGTTACAGCTGCATCAGAAAACAGCATCCAGGAGGACAATCAGACTGGCAGTGGAGATACAATATCCTTAGAGAATGGACAGCTCAACCTTTCTGCGAAAGACGATCAGACTGACAGTGGAGATACAATATCCTCGGAGAATGGACAGCTCAAACCTTCTGCAGTGGACTTTAAAAATCCAGCTGGAGCTAAAGAGGCTTGAGTTGGAGGCCAGGCATTTGGAGATAGAAGCCAAAGAAAAGGAGCATCAGAGGAAGCATGAGAAGGAAATGCTGACTCTTCACCAGAGTCATGGAGGTAATTGGGAAGGGAGTAACTGGACCCCAGAAGCACAACGGGTCAGTATATTTCTTCCGCAATTTAAAGAGGGGGATAATTTTGATAGTTTCATTCATATGACTGAGAGGGTATGCAAACAGTATAGTGTTGACCAAAGGCTCTGGGTACGGTTACGGTTACTGACCCCTTTACTCCATGAGAAAGTTGTAACTTGTATATCACAAATGCCTGACTCTGTCTGTTTTGATTACACTGCTGTAAAAAAATGTCTTTTAGAAAGTTTTAAGCTAACACCTGAAATGTATAGGAAAAGGTTTCGTGAGCACAGAAGTAAGGCAGATGAAACTGTATGTGAATATGTTGCTGAACTGAGCAGCTATTTTCATAGCTGGGTGAGTGGATGTCAGGTCACCACTTTTGAAGGGCTGGCAGACCTTTTGGTGAGGGAACATGCCCTTAGCACTTTGCCTGAGGACATGAGGATCTGGTTAGCTGATAGACAGTATGCTAATTCAGATGAGTTGGGGAAGAAGGGAGACCTATACCTGGCAAGCAGGGCAGCCCTGCACAGGAAAGGGACCCCCCGTACTGCTCATGGGTTTAAAGGAACCCATGGTGGGCAGCACAGACTGCCCCAATAGAATCTGCCAGTAGCAGGGGAAGCCACTAGGCCAGGTACACGTCCAGGAGCTAGGGTTAAATATTTTGAATGCAACCAGTGGGGCCATGTGGCATACACATGTCCAGAGAGGCAAGGTGGGGAACCAAAGGTGAGGGAGCCAGTAAGTGAGAAAGACAAAATGCCAACAGTAGGTTGTTTTGAGACAACAGGGGTATGGAACTACCATCTTGCAGAAGTCCTGAGAGGGAAGGATTTGGATGAGGCAGTACTTTGTACTTATGCAGTTATACGCAGTAAGGCTAGGAGACAAGCATGTGGGTCTGGTAGCCTGGGAAGACCCAGACAGACTGCATACTTGCAGCCAGGACTGCTGAGGTGGTTACTTCAGGGAGGGAGCTACTCTGTAGCAGTGAGACTGAAGGTGAGAAACAGCTGCTTATGGGTACTGATGTTCCCTTGGACAGGGTAACTGCAAAGGTAGAGGTGAGTAGTAGTACCCAGGATGACACCACTGTCAGAGGATGCCAGACTTCCTGTGGAAGGGGAGCTGGGAAGAGTCACAAGGAGAGAGTTGAGGCAGGCTCAGCTCTCAGACCCTAGATTGCAAGGCCTGAGGCAGGTAGCTAGGAAGGCACCTGATTCTCAAGGGAAGGGGGAATCTGTATACAGGGACAAAGGGTAACTATACAGAGAGTGGACCCCTGAGGGAGGGCTAGAAGGTGAGAGAGTACAGCAGTTGGAAGTGCCTAGAGTTACCGTTTGGCGCTTCTAGTCATAGCCCATGATATTCCCTTTGCAGGTCATATGGACATAAAATGTACAAAGAGGCATATTATGCAGAACTCATTGGCCTGGAATTTCCAGAGATGTAACAGGGTACTGCAGGACCTGTGAGCAGTAACATAAGGTAGGCAAGGCAGGAGACAAGGTGAGAGCTCCTTTGATGCCTTTGCTTGTGATTGAAGAGCCATTTCAGAGGATAGCTATGGATATTGTGGATCCTCTGTGTACCCCAAGTTCCACAGGGAAAAAGTATATCCTAGTGGTAGTGGATTATGTTAACAGATACCCTGAGGCAGTGCATCTGTCCTCCACTGAGGCAGAGAAGGTGGCAAATGCTTTGTTAGAGATTTTCAGCAGGGTAGGTTTCCCAAAAGAAATACTGACTGACCGAGGTGCCAATTTCATGTCAGACCTGCTGGCTTGTCTGTGGAAGTCCTGTCAGGTGAAGCACATGAGCCCCTACCATCCTCAGACTAATGGTCTTGTTGACAGGTTAAACTCTACAAACAAGTCCATGCTACTGGCATTTGCAGATCAGTTTAAGATGAAGTGGGAGAAATATCTGCCCCATCTGTTGTTTGCTTACAGAGAGGTTCCCCAGGAATCCACAGGTTTTTCACCCTTTGAGTTGCTGTATGGGCATAAGGTGAGGGGACCTCTAGATTTAATTTGAGATGAGTGGGAAGGTCTGTGCAAGTCTCACAAGGAGTCTGTTGAGGCATATGTCCTAAACCTGAGGACAAGGGTCAGGGAACTTATAGGCTTGGCCAAGGAGAACCTGGCAGAAGCCCAACAACAGAAAAAGGTGTGGTATGACAGGAATGCTCGAACTAGAGAGTATGCTGTGGGGCAGCAGGTAATGGTTCTCATTCCAGTCAGACATGACAAGCTGCAAGCAGCTTGGGAGGGAACCTACAAGGTGGTAAGAAAGGTAAGTGATGTTAACTACATGGTGGAAGTGTTAGGCAGATGGCAGGGGCACAAACTGTACCATGTTAACATGATGAAACCTTACCATGACAGGGAGGCCCTTGTGCTGAGCATTTGCAGTGGATTGCAGGAGAAGTCTGAGGGAGATCTGGGGATTGATCTCCTCAGTGAGGCTCAGGCTGACACCTCAGTGGAAGGGGTAGCAGTGTCCCAGCAGCTATCTCCTACCCATGTTCGAGAAATCCGAGCAGTGTTGCAGGAATTTGGGGACGTTCAATGGGAAACCAGGGTGCACCCACCGGGTGCAGCACCAGGTGGATACAGGACCCCAAAGGTCTATTAGGCAGGCCCCTTATAGGATTGCCTGACAGAGTCAAACAGATTCTGAGGGAGGACGTACAGGAGATGTTGGATCTAGGGGTGATTCAAGAGTCCAAAAGTCCCTGGGCCACCACAGTGGTGTTGGTGTCAATGAAGGATGGCAGCACCAGGTTCTGTGTGGATTACAGGAAATAAAATAGTAACACAGAGTTGGATGCTTACCCCATGCCTAGGACAGATGAGGCCCTAGAGCAGCTGGGTGGGACTAAGTATCTTACAACCATTGATATTAAAAACAACACAACCAACTGGTACTCATGAACACAAAAAAACAGCGAAACTTGCAGATGTACTCCTTTTCCAAATCTTTATTCAGTAAGCGCTTTCGTAAGGACTAGTATCCAAACTTCCTCAGACAAGTTACACAAGCAATCAATGACTTATATACTTATACAATTAATAAATAAAACAATTATATGAAAAGGTCAATTGAATAATTAAATAAACAACTCGATTCCTTTCCTCCTATGGAAAACTATTTAGGGGAAGAACATATTTGCCCAGATTCATGGAGATTTTTAGAAGGCATAAATAAATTAGAATTTAATGCCAACTACAATTTTTTAACAGTTGATATAAAAGATGTATACACTGTTATCGCACAAGATCAAGGCATAGATTGGGTTAGGCATCTATTGTATGCCGAAGGCATGGATAATGATGAAATACATGTCTTGGAAATACTTTTACAACTAGTTCTCCACAACAATTTTATGTTATTTGATGGTCATGCATATAAACAAATTACAGGTGTTGCCATGTGTGCACCCTTTGGTGGTAGCTTCACTAATTGTGTTTTAAAATATTGGGAACATGAGTTTTTATTTAAAAATGATTTTTTCCAACAGCATGCTGCCTGGTATACTAGATACCAGGACGACTGTTTTTCATCTGGAAAGGCGATGATACCACAGTTCCAATTTTCAGAGAACAGATTAAATGTTTCACTGACTTTTTGGATTTCACCTTTCAATTTGAAACAGAATCAATCAACTATCTGGATGTGTACATATCAAAAGATAAGAGCCCATAACAGATTTAGAACTATACATAGGAAACCCACATATTCCAATGCTTTCTTGCATTTTTCTAGCAGCCACCCCTTTCATCAAAAGATGGCGGTTATGAAAGGCCAATTGGTCAGGGTATCAAGGATGATTCCTTTCGAGGATGATTTCCAAGTAGAATGTAGTTTACTTAGATCCATGTTCAGTAGTAGAGGTTATCCACCCAGACTATTTGATAAAATAAGCCAAGAGGTGGTTAACAAGCCTTATCTGCAAAGCTATGGAGAGGATCACAATGGAACTCATAAATAAAGACATAGGGGACTTACAGACATTGGATCCGACCCAGTTTGGCTTTGTCAAGGGCAGATCATGCCTTTTAAACTTGGTTGACTTTTTCGAAACAGTCACCAAGGCCATTGATGAGGGCAAGGCAGTCCACACAGCCTACCTTGACCTTGCAAAAGCTTTTGACACAATACCCCACTCGGGTATCATTGAAAAACTCACCAGCTTAAATGTAAACCCATACGTCACAAGATGGGTTGCAAACTGGCTAAGTGACAGAACCCACAGGGTCAGAGTTGCTGGCGCCATGTCAGACTCCAAGCCGGTCACAAGTGGTATCCCACAGGGCTCAGTTCTGGGCCCCCTCTTGTTCGGCATCTACTTTTCAGAAGTACAGTCAAACACAGGAGGATTATGGCTGACAAAGTCTGCAGATGACTGCAAGCTGGGCGCCATAGTTGAAAACACATCAGACACAGATATCCTTCAGAAGGGTCTCATAGAAATGGATAACTGGTGCCAGAGCCATGGCCTAAAGTTAAACGCCAAAAAATGCATAGTCATACCCTTTGGGAAAAACAAGGTTACCCCTAGCTACCATATACGTGGCAATCCACTAAGCACAGAAGAGGTTATCAGGGATCTGGGGACCCAGGTTGACAGCAACCTTTCGTTTGACACTCACGTTGCCAAAGTAGTTAGGAAGACCTTCTACATTGCCCACCTGATCATGAAGGGATTCACATCTAGATCAAGGGAGGTCATGGTTCCCCTGTACTCATCACTCATCAGACCAATGATAGAGTACAATGCCCCATTCGGAATGTATCTTACCCGACACCTGCAGCAATTGGAAAGGCCCCAAAAGTTCCTCACCAAAAGGATAAAGGGTCTCAAAAATATGTATTATGCTGCCCGAATGAAGGAACTCCAGCTCTATTCAGTCGTATACCGTCTGCTCAGAGGTGACCTGTGCCTGACATACAAGGCCATGTCCAACCCGGAATTAATGAACATGCTCCACCTCAAAAAATCCAAATCCATCAGAACTACAAGAGCAAGAGACTTAAACCTTAACACGGTTATAAATAGGACGTGCTGGAGGGACAGATTCATCACCCAGAGACTCCCTATGCTGTGGAACAAAATCCCGGTACATGTGAGGCAGAGCACCTCGCTGGCTTTGTTCAAGAGAAATCTTGACCAATAGATGGGATATCGCAGGTTTACCCCAGGGGTCACCTCAGTGTCACTGCTGGACAGAGGCACGGCAAAATAATGGGCATAGTATCCTTCAAACTTAAGGGGTGGTGAAAGCCACAAAAACTTTGGGCTAGGCTTATAAATGCCCTAGGGCAGATAGCCTAGTATGAACCTATGAACCTATGAACCTAATAAGAGAAACATGGGACATTTTAGACCTATCCTGTTTAATGGATATCATGATTTTATTCATGAGTCGGATGGTGATAGAAATAGTTATGCACCAATTATCCATTTCTATGAGGCCTCTCTGAAGGATGCTTGTGTCCGCTGGAGTGTCAATTATGGCTCCCAGTTTGCAGTCATCTGCGAACTTTGTCAGCCACAATCCTCTTATGTTTGCTTGCACCTCGGAAAAATAAATGCCGAATAAGAGGGGTCCCAGGACTGAGCCCTGTGGGACACCGCTTGTGACTGGCTTAGAGTCTGACATGGCTCCAGCAATTCTGACCTTGTGGGTTCTGTCCTTGAGCCAGTTTGCAACCCATCTTGTGACATATGGGTTTACATTTAAGCTGGTGAGTTTGTCTATGATGCCCGAGTGGGGTATTGTGTCGAAGGCTTTTGCAAGGTCAAGGTAGGCTGTGTGAAAAGCCTTACCCTCATCAATGGCCTTAGTGACTGTTTCAAAAAAGTCGACCAAGTTCAAAAGGCAGGATCTGCCCTTTACAAAGCCAAATTGGGTAGGATCCAATGTCTGTAGGTCCCCAATGTCTTTGTTTATGAGTTCCATAATGATCCTTTCCATAGCTTTGCAGAACAGGCTCGTCAAGCTTATGGGGCGGTAATTTCCAGGGTCTGTAGAAGCACCATCTTTGTGGAGTGGGACCACTGTTGCTGTACGCCACTCTTTGGGTATGTATCCTGTAGTAAGGCTAAGATTAAACAGCAGCCTTATGTGCGGATTTAGTTCCTCTTGGAGTTCATGTAGCACGCAGCCTGGGACACCGTCCGGTCCCATTGATGCTGTGTTTTTAGCTTTAGAGAGGGCGGCTCTCACCTGGGCATCTGAGATGTTAGGGAGGCTACACTCTGCTGGGATAGATATTTCTCCTTTTGGGGGGGAGGGGGCAGAGAAATTTGCACTGAACCTGTCTGCCAGAATGTTGGCAATGTCTGTGGGTTCAGTGTATTTTGTGTCATTTTGGACTAACTCTGAGCATATCTGGGTGTTTCCACCCAGGTTTATAACATAGCTAAAGAAGGCCTTGTGATTGTCTTTTGTGCCTTTTGCGATTTTTCTCTCAAAGTTGGCCTTGGATGATTTTATGAGTGATCGTAGATTTTTGCTAGTACTGATCAGAGATGTCTTCCCTTTTAGGGATTTTGCTCTGTCATGTAGTAGCTTCCTCCTCCTGTTGTAAAGTTTGTTAATGGCTGGGGTCCACCAGACAGGGCACCTGCCTTTGGGGGAATGGGTCTTGGTTTTATTAGGGATTGCATGATCTATGCATTCTTGAAGGTGCCCGTAGAAGGCATTTATAAAGGATTCAGTGGTGTGGGTTGTGGTTTCCACAAGGGGCCTTGAAGGATACCACTTCAGTCTTAAGAAGTGTGAAGTCGGCTTTTGAGAAGTTCTTCACTGTGGTCTTTTGTGCAGGGGGTGGGGGCGGGATGTGGATTTCCAGTGAGATTAATTTATGGTCTGATCTCACCAATGAGGGGTATACTTCCAGTGTGGAGCATTTTGTCCCCATGTTTGTGATGATCAGGTCTAGTATATTATCTCCTCTTGTGGGAGTGGTGACTAGTTGTTCCATCGCATTTGAGTTTATGAATTCTAGGAACCTTTGGGCTAGGGTGTTGGGGCTTGAGTAATGTTCCCAGTCTATGTTTGGGTAGTTGAAGTCTCCCAACAGGATGGTATTTGGTGAGACATTCATACTCTCCAGTGTCTTCAGGAAGGCTGAGTGGGGTTCCTGAGTTTGAGAGGGTGGTCTGTAGCATGCTACAACGTGTAGGGCAGTTTTGCCTATGGTTAGTTACACCTGGATGGTCTCCGATGCTTCGTGCGTTGCCACTACCCTGGAGGTGTGGGTATCTTTGATGAATATGGATACTCCCCCCTCCTTTTGTGGTTCGGTCCAAGTTTTGGGGCTGGAAAGCATGATATGAGGTAAAACCTGGTAGTGCTGGGGTGCTCTCAGGAGACTTGAACCAGGTTTCAGTCACTGCACAGACATCAATGTTCTTCATACTGAGGAGGGCTTCGAGAGCATGCATCTTGAGGTTTAGACTTCTGGCATTGAGCAGCATTACCCTTAGTTTTTTTTCACTTGTGTTTTCTAGGGAGGTGGGTTTGTCTTTTGAGCCTTGCCTAAAAAAGGCACTATGGGGGTGGCAAGAGCCTTGGCCAATATCTGGAAGCCCAGGGGTGACAGGTGCAAGCCATCCCTTGCGAAGCAGCGTGGCTCGCCAAGCATGTCACCCCAAGCAGACAGACATTGGATCCCCTTAGAATGACACCAGTAATTAAGCCAATTGTTAAAGCTGATCATTTTGTCTTTGTACTGTGGCATCATTCTTGGTGAGGGTAAGATGCTGCTCAGGGTCAGGGTCATACCAGCCTGGGCTACATAATCAGAGAGCTCCTCTATGTTTCTTTTCATGTAGTCCAGGGAGGTACATCTCAGGTCATTCACACCAGCATGGACAATGACTGAGTCGTATTTGTACTTGCTTTGGAGTGACCTGAGTGCTTGTGTTATGTGGCGGATGGCCTGCACCTGTTACCAAAAAGCAGGTGAGGGCATTCTTAGGGACAGCAGGGTAATACAGAAAATTCGGCCCTAGTTATAGTACCATAGTTGCTCCCCTCACGGACCTGACAAGGAAGAACAGGCCAGATGAGGTAGTGTGGACCCCAGCATGTGAGCAGGCATTTCAGAAGCTTACGGAATCTTTGGGAGGACCACCTGTGTTAGCCAGTCCAGGTTACAGCAAAGAATTTGTTGTGCAAGTGGATGCTTCAAACCATGGGGTGGGGGCTGTACTTAGCCAGATTTCTTCAGAGGGAGAAGAGCACCCAGTGGTTTATCTCTTTCGTAGGCTCCAACCTAGGGAGAAATGCTATGCAGCTGTAGAAAAAGAATGTCTAGCCATAGTGTGAGTACTGCAGAAACTTCAGCCTTATCTGTATGGAAGAAAATTCACAGTAATGACAGATCACAACCCCCTAATATGGTTAAACAGAGCCAGTCAGCAAAATGCCAGGTTGCTAAGATGGAGCCTGGGGTTGCAAGCATATATGTCAGTGTAGCATCACAGTGGGAGTAGTAATGCCAATGTAGATGGGCTCTCAAGACAGGGAATGGGGTGAGATACCCTCAGATAGACCTAACCCTCTCAAGCGGCGTTTATCAAGGGTCTCTCAAAAAACTAGCTTGAGCTCTCCGGGGGGGAGGGATGTGAAGATTGGGGGAAGATGGGCGAAGGCTACCAGCCTAGTCAAATAGAATTTGATACATAATTCTATCATTTGTAAATATAAATGTAAAATACAGCCTTGGTTCTTAAATGAAAGAAAACACTGGAAAATGTGAACTTCAAGATTGTTGCAACACTGTCATATGATGCAAGGAAAACTAAGCCAAGCATATCATCTGTTCTTTTAAAGTTAAAATTATGTCTTGTATACCCTTTTGATCTAGATAGTGGTGCCAAAGTGGCTGGCTGAACACATTCTTTCTATTATCTTAACTTAAGGAATAATTCCTAGCGTGTACATGTGAAATGTCTTTTATTGTTGTAGTTTCCTGAGCAGGTGTTAGATTGCTAAATAATGTAGCATTTTTGCCTGGGAACTCCAGACTACGTGTCAAAATGATGTAATGTGTATACTGGGAAAACCTAAGTGTTAAAATGATGTAATCTAGGAGTGCCTAGCAGAAATGCTTGTAAGTGAGTTTAAAAACTATTGTGCAGAAAGAGACTGTAAGCATTTTGATCTTGATATCCAACTTACCAGCACTCTGCCTGTTGTCTTATGTAAGTAGTGTCTTAGCAGTATGTTTTCTTGTAGAAATAGCTAGGACTATAAAGATTAGACAAGTGTTTCTTTTGTTATATCAGAACTTTCCTACTGTATTGTTTTAAGTTTCTGTGTGATCTCTGAACTCTTAGATATAACTGTGGTGTAGTAGTATTGTCTTGTGTTTTAATTATTTATTATTAAATATTTTTAAAACCTTTTACATGTGGCTGTTTTTTGTAGAGATAAGTAAGCTCTAGAGTACATTGCATATTTATAGAGTTTACTGTAATAAGCCACTCTAATAAGCCTTAGACTGATTAGTCACATTACCAATTGGATAATAATATTGCACAGTACTAATTGGACACCCTTTTAAGGGCCTTTGGGTAGCTGATAAGTATTAGCTGGTGGTGGCAGCAATTACTAACATATAGTCTGGGTAAAGGGGCACAACTGGAGAATCTGTGTCAGCCTTTCCCAGGAGTGCCTGTGAAGTTGTATAAATACTTGTCTCAAAGTGTGTGTAGTGTGCCAGCTACCTGGGCAGGGACACGAAGCACTGGTGGGACAGAGAGGGTACTAGAGGTTAGCTTGCCAGCTAGACTGAGATTTGGACCCTATAGCTGTGCCAGTGGGGAGTCTTATTGGGGACGTGGGAAGCAAGGGAGCAACCAGCCTCAGACTGACTGTGAACTCTGTGTGCACTTAAGGGAAATTGTACTTTACTGTGTGTATTTGTTACCCTTTCCTTATACAAGATGCCCTCCCTGGTGATAGTGGTGAGGACTGAGGCTCCTTGATTGCTGGGCCAGGGCACAGTCATCACATTTGTTATCCTTTCCTCTTATATGAGACGCCCTCCCTGGTGTTAGTGGTGAGGATTGAGGCTCCTTGATTGCTGGGCCAGGGCACGGCATCACAACATCTACCAATCGTATGTAAAAAGATAAATAAATAAATGATTACACAGTTAAAACCTATCATGGATTCAGGCAGATTAAACAATCAGTCAAAGTCCTGCACTTATAAAAAATTAATAAATATTCATATAGAACTAAAATAAATTAGATATATCTAACATTTGCTACATATAAAATTATCTTAATAAAATAATGAAATAATTCTAGTATCCCTTACCCATTGTAGTATTTTAATTTTAAAATTAAACTAATAGAGCAACATTCATTTAAACTTGGAGGACAAGAAGCATTTAACCTTAATTCCCATTCTAACTCACCTTACTGCAGGTGTCTTTTCATAAAAAGACCCCTGCTGTCTTCTATTATTTGATTTATAACCACAAATTCAAACGTGTGGCCAGCATTACTTTTAATATGTTTCTTGAAGGCATTGGTTAATTTACCTTTTCTAATATCAAGTAGGCATTTGTATATCCTGTCTTTCCACTTCCTCAGCGTTTTTCCCACATGGAACACGGGGCAATGAACACACTTAGCAACATAAACCGCTTGTTTAGAATCACAATTAAAATATCCTCTGATATCGTAATTTTTATTTTGTATAAATACATGATCTGTTCTCATAACACTGGGGCACTGTGCACACCTCCCACACTTATACATATCCACTTTGTTGTTACCAATAACATTACAATCTTTACAGACCTCAATTCATTTCTTTTTCATCTCCAATAACTCTTTAAAACATTTCTCTTTTTTATACAGTATAAATTGTCTCTCCCCTACCTTCTCCACCAAGGTTTTATTGGTCTTGAATAAATTCCAATTTCTAAATAAACTAGTTATTAATGCTTTACTATGCAAACCACAGGTAGTTATAAACAACTTTTTATTATTAGTTCTGAAAGAATATGTATCATTAATATTTCGAGGAAAATAAAATTCAGTGTTATTCAACTGTACACTATTATCAGTTCCACTACTTAATAGTGGAATATACATACCATTTATTCTTTTGCTCCATATTTCGTTTTTGATTTGTCTCAATAAATTTTTCAGATATCCTTTATGGATAAACATACCTAATAAGATATTACATTTATTAAAAAAAAAAAAAAAAAAAAAACTCTAGATTAGATATCATCCTAGCCAGCCTGAATAATTGTTCCTTAACCACTGCCTTCTTCTGTTGCAGGGGGTACCAATTTAAAAAATATAAATAGGAATTCGAAAATGTGGGTTTCCTATAAATGTTGGAGTTGTATCTCCCTCCACTTTTGTCTTTTGGTAATTCCACATCTAGTAAACAATTTTGTCATAACTCTACATATATCTATATATATATATATATATATATATATATATATATATATATATATATATATATATAGGGGTCTATATTACTAGACCGAAAGATCACAACAGTGAATGTATGCACATTGACACGTTTATGTCGATGTACATACAGAGCGAAACACCGAACGCATTTCATAGCCAGCAGCACTGTGGTGGGGATAAGAAAATATATCCTTTTCCCCACTGTAGTGGGGTCTCTGAGTTGGTATATTTAAGTAGGGGGATGTGGTGGGTGCAGGGGGGCTTGCCCCCCTGCAAAAGCTAATTAAATATTTTAGTTTAGAGTTTACTTACCTGTGTGGGGCATTATAATGATGAAACACGTTCAGCATTCTGGTTTTCGCCGTTTAGGTGTTTCGCTCTGTATGTACATCGATGTACATATATTTGCTGTTGTGATCTTTCGGTCTAGTAATATAGATCCATATATATATATATATATATATATATATATATATATATATATATATGGGTCTACTTCATATGATCGAAGGGCCATTTGACCGAAACCCATTTGATAGAAAGTTCATTTGATCGGAAACCAGTATTCAAGGAAAATAACAGGGATTTGTCCCCCTACCCAATGTTGTGCGACCCTGAAGTTGGTGTATATAGTTGGAGGGGGCACACACCCCCCCCCCACATTGGGGGATGTGGCGGGGCAAATCCCCCCACCTATTTTCATTTAAAATCTGTACTTTTTCTTTTATTTCCTTCTTTTAAAGGAAACAGGGAGGGGGCTTCACCCCCCCACACCCCCCCTAACTATATATACCAACTCCAGGGTTGCACAACATTGGGGAGGGGGACAAATCCCAATTTTATGTCTTGAATACTGGTTTTCGATCAAATGAACTTTCAATCAAATGGGTTTCGGTCAAATGGTCTTTCGATCATATGAAGTAGACCCATATATATATATATATATATATATATATATATATATATATATATATATATATAAATTTCAGACTGTTAATATATCATACAAACTCATCCAACGTCTCACTTTTATCATTCCATAAAATATCATCTAAAAATGGGTATAGAAGTCCCAGCAATTGTTAAATTCACTGGTAAATGTAAACTGTTGCTACCATTCTGACATAACTAGACTGGCAAAGGCTGGGGTGTACGCAATGCCCATAGCCACTCCTGTGATTTGTTTAAAAATTTGTCCCTCAAAATATATATACAGCTGTCTTTTAAAACAGCTCCCTTCAATGTTACTACTACACTGATTTTATCTTGGTCCAGCACTCCTAAAGCTGTAAGTTGCTCCTCAAACTGAATCATTCCTACATCGTGAGGGATGACTGTATACAAATTACACTCATCTATGGTTACAAAAATAGTTTGTTCACTGAAGGTTAAACCATTTAAATTATTTAACAATTGCCTTGAATCACTGCAAACATGTTTAACTCTACCCAAGCTTTCTTTTAAAATTATGCCCAAGTATTTAGCAATAAATACGTTTTGGATCTCGTGGCATCCACAATAGGCCTTATTGGTGGATTATTAAGGTATTTGTGTAACTTAGGGATATCAAAAATTGTAGCTAAAACAAGTATGTTGTTATACATACACTCAAAATCACAAGCCTCAATCTGACCTTAAAATAACAAGCCGTTAAGCATAATGATAATTTGGAATAACTTATATTCACTCATTCCTTGAACTTTCTGCACATGCATCTTCCAATAATAAGGCATTCATATGGTTAGTATAGTCATTACTTGCCATAATTACCATCCCCCCCCTTTGTCCGGTTTCATAATATAGATAGAATGATCAGATGTTAAGTCATTAAGCTTCAAAATCTCATGAAAAGTCATATTTCTGGACTAACAATTTTTCTCATTACTAAGAATCTTCCGAAAATCAAATTCAATCATTTTCTCAAATGCTTGAACATAAATATTAGGTGGGGGGTTGAAAATACTTGGTCTTTTAGGACAACAGGACCCTTGATTATTACACTCACCATTAAACCAAAATGACAAATTCAATTTTTGAGTAAAAAGCTTGAGGTCAATTAAAGTATGTGCCAGGTTAGCTCTCCTGGCTGGAACAAACAACAGACTTTTTGAAAGAAAATCTGTGTGCTGAGTGTTAGTATTTTTTTAATCTGAAGTTATATATCTTAAAATCTTTTCCACTATTTTGTATTATAGACATTTGACTGACTACATCACCTGAATAATCTGCCAGTTCAAAAATCAGTTCCCCTGACTGTGCCACTTACAGTAACTCCATTTTGGCTTCGCTCCCTGTTGATTGTAGTAATCCTCTCTGAATGCCATTGCACTGGAGC
Organism: Protopterus annectens; assembly: GCF_019279795.1. Classification (NCBI taxonomy): domain Eukaryota; kingdom Metazoa; phylum Chordata; order Ceratodontiformes; family Protopteridae; genus Protopterus; species Protopterus annectens. The sequence goes on from NC_056748.1 coordinate 170,176,578, forward strand.
TGGCCTTGCCTTGCTGTTTGCTTGAAATACTTTATGACCTTCTCAACTTGTTGTTCTCTAAAGGGGCTGTCCCATCTTGTGTATCTCTTATAACTTCTACTGATGTATTTATCCCATTCACTCTGATTGGTCCCACATGGGAGTCACGCCCTCTATTGGTTTGGCTATACAGCGGGTCTGGATATGCTCTCCTTGCTTCTGCTAAATGAAGCAGTCTCTGTTAAATTTCCTGATCTTCCTTCTTAATATACCATGACACAATTTAATCACATTCAAAAATATGTTGCTGTAGTTGGTAGAATAATGGCCAAACAATAAATCCTTCTGATGGTCACCTTTAAATTGTCAGTCTCTCCTGAGAGCTTCTCGATCTGTAATTCATTACGTTCGACCATTATTCTCATTAAGTCACATCCAGTCGTATCAAAAAGTTGAATAAGTTCTGAATGGAAATGAGACCCCCTGACTACCCCATTAGGGAATTTCTACATGAGTAAACCTTTGGGCACAAGATGAGCTTCAATACACTTAAATACACATTCTCAAGTTGCAGTTTTTTTAAAAGCACTCAATTTCTTTTCAAACAAGTTCAATTGCTTACATAAGGGCCCATTATTGGCGTGGTCTGTTTCTTTAGAAGCTACATTGTTACTGTAAAAATCAAACCTGTCAGTTTTGCATGTCTGAAAACCCATTTGTAAGTTAAATAAACTCTCTTCATTGTTGGCAGTCTGTTGAGTTAAAGGCAACCTCAAACTCGAGATAGATGGGAGACATGCCCCCTCCTCCACCGGCATGATTACTGCTAACATCACCAGAATGCTGGCTTACCTGTTAAATGATGAGTGTCAGGTCTCCTATAGCTTTATGTAAATCTTGATTAAACAAGCTGCTGGCAGCACCCCAGACATCATGACCAAGAATATGCCATATCTCTCTCTCTATGCTACTGAGCCAACATAAATATCTCACTGTAATGCAGAATTAAAGAGATATACAGAAAAAGAAAAATCACAATGCACATTAAGCTAAAACAACAATGAAAGTTAATTTCAACTTTTGTTATGCAGACCATTACATGGCTCACTGCATTGGTAATGATCTATAAGACACATTTAATACTCTTATTGGCCAGAAAATGCATGTTGATGCATAACCCTAATGTCCTATTAACTTATTAAGTGAATTACGGCATATTTAAAGATTTTCCCTAATTTTGGGTCTTTGTTCTTCTACTATATGGCTTTATCAGAGATTCTTGAGCAAAGAAGTTGAGTGCTATGATGGGGGAAACATGCAAAACTCAACAGATTTAGTGACAGGAGGTCAGGACTGAACCTTGAGCAATTTGCCTTATCAATTAAAACAGCAGTGCAAGTCACTGAGTAAATCTGCACCAAGTTACTCACTCTTGGAGGATTTAAGGTTTGGTGTGTAACTTGGGTTTGGATTTCCCTTTTCTTACTGGTTTTCACTGGAATATATCTTGATTACTGTCTTTATCTGATACTTTGAATCAGGTGCAGTGTTTTACTGGTTCTTAAAAGTTTGCTCATATACCTTTGTTTCTCTTTTAATTACATACATATAGTATGTGCCAGCTTGTTGTATCCCTTGTAATGGCACCAAAACAAAGACATGCTAAGTACATCTAACATGAGAGTCAGCTTGTAATGAGCTGAGCCATCTGTGTGCAGTCTAATTATCCAGATTTCCAACTGGCAAGATGCACAACTGAAACCTGGCATGGAAGCCCTAAGGGAAACTGAAAGCACCAACAAGAAAGCTAAAATGAAAAGATGTATGCGTATGCAGGAAAATCTATCCAGAGTTCAAATACGCAGATCTGAGAATCAGAATATATGTTAACAGCATTACAACAGCCATAGCTGGCCTTAGGCAAAGGCCAACTAGGCGGCCGCCAGTCTAGCAGGGGTGCTCCTCCAGTAAACTGGATGGTGTAAATAGACCAGAATAGGGGCACCAGGTGGTATGGGGGGGCACTGTGGAGCCCTTTTGCCTAGGGCACCACTTGACCGAAGGCCGACCCTGACTACAGCATATATACAATTTCCTAGTACTGCCACATTAAATGAGGCACAGCAAATGAAGTACATCTGCACTATAATAAAGTATAATCAACTCACGTCACTTTATACATATTGTAATGAAATTGTGTTTGTTCTCCAGATGTGTAACACAGAAAAACAAACTGATGGAAACCTGTTTATTGTAACTTTTTAACGAAAGTTAAAATAAATGTTTTTGCAGCAATGTTTTAATCACATAAAAAGTGTGTAAAAGGTAAACTGCAATGGTACTTTGTAGCAGTAAAACCAAAGACACAACTCCTGAATGGGTCACAAACAAGAGTGCTTAATTAGATATTAATTCATACATGCAACCCCAAATACTGAAAGTTGCAAGTATTCAAAGGTAACTGTACTGTATAGTAGATATAGATATAGAAGTAATAGATGAAAGACCATTACATATTTTGTACTTTCATCCCTGGTCTCCTGTCTACAAGTACTGATTAACAAACTAGTTGTTTCACTTATTTGACTCCGAAGCCTAAACATCAGTGTGACAGCATCCTGAAGGCAAACTGGAGAGCTGTGACCAACCCTTAAATTTAACCATATTCAAACAACAATATCTCAATCACTGCCCCACACATGCTGGTTCTGTTTACTAACAAATGTAGTGCAGGCTATTGGTAATAGGGCCCAAAACCAGTCTTACGTAGGGCAAGTGTAGAACTGAGGACAGCACTTTTTGCTTCCTAGGTTCTCCATTTGTGACTCCCCCGCTCCTTGCACATTGACAAGTGTGTGAGTTTGAAAGTTTTAAGGACAAAAATATGTACTTTTTAAAATGTTCTAGTTACTGGTTCGGACCCCACATAATAAGGCTCACATACACACACACGCACACATGCCCACACATACACACACATGCCCACACACACACACACACACACACACACCCACACCCCCACACACACACACACACACACACACACACACACACACACACACACACACACACACACACACACACACACACACACACACACATGCCCACATGGACACACACACACACACACATGCTCACACACACACACACACACATGCCCACACACACACACACACACATGCCCACATGGACACGCACACACCAACACACATGCCCACATGGACACACACACACACACATGCCCACACGCACACACACACACACACACACACACACACACACACACACACACACACACACACACACACACACAAACACAAACACACACTCTCTCTCTCTCTGTTCTAGGTCTTACCAACACATCTACTGTACCAAATCCAGTCTTTGTATTCTTTAGCTCAATAATACACAACCAGTGCTTCAGAAGGACCTTGTGCTCCTGTAAGGAACAAATGGTGATTAAACGGCAAATGCTTTTTGAGCTGACAGTAAATACTAAACTTCAGTCAAATTGCTGCTATTTTGCCTGTCCTCTCTTTAAGGAAAGCAAGAGTTAAATGCCTTTATGGTTTCCTCTTCTGCAACATGCAGGAAGCAACGCACTGACCCTCTTCATATCCTCTTCTGCAACATGCAGGAAGCAGCGCACTGACCCTCTCCATATCCTCTTCTGCAACATGCGGGAAGCAGCGCACTGACCCTCTTCATATCCTCTTCTGCAACCTGCAGGAAGCAGCGCACTGACCCTCTTCATACTTGCTATGCAACCCATTTGCAGTAAGGAGGCAATCAAACATCTGCAGTTGAAGCGTCCAGCTTTCCACCTGATTTCCTTCTAGCACCACTTCTGCTCCAGTAGGGAATATAGTTACAGAGTTATTTTCCTCTGCACACTACACTTTACACTTCTATAATTCCAGGCACATGAACTACTGCAGGCAAATGCATTCCCTCAGTTCTAGCAGATATTTCAGTCTGACACTATTTTAGATCTGTAATCTGATTTTTCAGATTTGCTCTTATTTAACTTGAAAATATGTAGCCTTAATCTATTCAGCACCTTTACCCATCATTTGCCATGCTCTTCCAGTCCCTCGCTGCATCCTAACAGATCTTCAGTTATGTTTATAACATCATCTAAACCTTCAATTTACCAAGACAACTCAAAGGAGCATCTCTGCTATTAATGTTTGTTTGTGTCTTTCGGCTTTTCCCAGTTAGGGGTCGCTACAGCGGAACTCCGGTCCGCTAATGATTGGCAGTTGATTTTTTACATGCTGAGTTGCCGGCCCTGACGCACAACCTTCAATGAAGGTACGCCCATTCACGCATGTCTCCACACAGAAGACGCTCTAGCTGAGAATCGAACAGCACGTCTTGCTGTGAGTCAACAACGCTATCGCAGCACCACCATCGCAGAATGATTTAGCAAATAGTTTAACATAACTGCACCTTCTTAATGACATATTACAAGCACACAATTTGGGTTTTTTTTTTGTATCTGGCACTGAAAAAAAAAACAACTTAGCATTCAGCACTCTTAAGACAACTTCTTCAAAACTCTAAGAAATGTCTAATGCTCTCATCTCACCCACTGACATGCTCTTCTTCATGGTTTTCCCACTACACTTTACACTTCTATAATTCCAGGCACATGAACTACTGCAGGCAAATGCATTCCCTCAGTTCTAGCAGATATTTCAGTCTGACACTATTTTAGATCTGTAATCTGATTTTTCAGATTTGCTCTTATTTAACTTGAAAATGTGTAGCCTTAATCTATTCAGCACCTTTACCCATCCCTTGCCATGCTCTTCCTGTCTTCCAGACAGCTTAATCATCTCACCCACTCCCTGCGAGGAACGCTACTGTTGGGCAGTTGGGTGTGGGCCAGTTTGCATTATTCTATGAACTCCCCACCTATTCCCCTGAAGGCCTGTTCCCACAAGGACTTACTTGAGATGTATGGATGCTGCTGTCAAATGGGAGCATGTGCGCTACTATGCAAACCCTCCACGGCTAAGAATCACATCAATATGCAGCATATCCTCAGTAGCCTTGAGTTCAGTAGATGCAATACCTAGTACTCCCTTTGGGTGTCACACATGCAACAAGCCAGAGACACATTCCTCCTCCCACAATGGGTGGGCCTGCATCACCCACTCCTCCCATCCTCCCCTGCCACTCCCTCTAGCTCTAGTGTTGCTAATCAAACACTATTTAACTGGGCTGCAGTCAGGACTTTAGTCCTCTCTGCTACTGGGTTGAGTCGGGTCTGTTCTTTTTTATCCCTCTATTCATATCTTGAGGACCGATATAAACACCAGTATTGTCTCTCTTCACAAAAGTGCTAAATGCTTCTTAATGACATTAAACTTTTGATCACCTACCTCCTGTTCTACTTTACTTCTAAATGGTACAGGTTCATTCTTGGTGTATATAGTTTGCTACAGCAGCAGGATTTATTTGCACATGACAATTTCCTATGAAGCTTCCTTAGCCTCTAAACACATCAGCATAATCATGCAAATTATTGCTGCTATGGTTCAGTACTGAATCCGAAATGTTTCTGTGACAGTGGTACCATATGACAGAAAATAATGGGGCTAACTGATGTCTGGCAGTCAGTGCTGAGGATAAAGGCTATGAAGCGCTAATGAGATAATTTCCTGTAGTCTACAGTAAGTGATGTCTGGCAGTCAGTGCTGAGGATAAAGGCTATGAAGCGCTAATGAGATAATTTCCTGTAGTCTATGGTTTGACTCCTCGAGCCTCCACTCTATCATACCTCTCAACTGTACAGCTTTTACAAAATGTCTAGATTTTTGTCTTGTATTTTTGGTACATTCCTCATGAATTCTTTTAGTTTTCTGGCAAATCATTGAGGACTGAAGACACTATGTAATAATATACATTTGAGTTTCAGACTTCATATCCTTCAAAAAATGTATGAGAACATAAAAACAATTCTTGTAGCAGCTTTACAGCAATATTTAAAATTTGTCCCTAAATTTGGGACTTCAATCCCCCTCCACATCATTTTTATCTTTGTCCAGACTTCTTGTGCTTAGAGGTTGAGAGGTTTGCTAATGACTCTGAATGAGTCCTTTAACCAATGGACAGCACTCATGAGCAACTAGTAAACTGAGTTAGACCCCTCAAGGGTCTGCAGGACCACATGACTAATAAATACCCATGAACCTGTTAGTGTTAAAGTTATACATCCATGTGTCTGACACCATCCTTGTCACTATATCTTACAATAACTGTGTGTGTGTGTGTGTGTGTGTGTGTGTGTGTGTGTGTGTGTGTGTGTGTGTGTGTGTGTGTGTGTGTGTAGGGGCTCAAACATGCATATCTTGCTCTATTTGAGGCACACTACTGAAAGGAAACTGCCTTCCCCAGGAATAGAAACTGCTTTCCCTAGGACGTTATTCAAGGCAACTTCTTAAAGGAAACTGGCAGAAAGAACCTGCTGACCAGCCTTTTAATTTAAGTACGAATGTGAAGAGTGCTGTAACCGAATACAAGTACAAACTGTGTGTTTGAATGTAAGATGTAATTTTTCAAAAAACTTCAGTGGCAGCGACTTACTTTTTGTTACACATATTAAACATAAACTAGTTCCTACGGGCGGTTTACTATTAAAAGACTGCAAATCATATAGTCGACAGTTATAACATCAAAAGTAATTTCACCGAACATCATAAATACTGAAAGAAAAATATCAAAGCTTAAATGGTTGAAAAACACCTGCAGCGTTGACAGTATTGCCCCCTCTGCACCCCCCACACCTCGCTACTTATATATTACAAGTCCGAGATCACACTACAGTGCTGACAAGGGTATATCCTTGCCCTGTTGTCAACATTATGTCGACAGGTAATTTTGCATGCAATAACTGTCAACAAAATGACCTAATTAATATTCATGTCTCGATCATATGGGTCACTCAAATGAACTTTAGATCTTTTGAATTTCAACCATTTGATAGTAAACCCCCTAAGGGCTTATGTATCACTGAAATGCCCACTTATTGTGACAAATATGCAGATTTACTTAAACAGTGGCAAGCTAAAAATGTAAACTGTTCTATACAGTACATGTTAGCCATTAACACATTTTTTGATCCTATGGAGAATACTTTGAAAACGGAAGTGACAGAGTACTACAATTATTTTTTAGCGACTAGTGAAACAAATGCACAAGTGTAAATTACTAAGGGACTTTAGAACCTTTAAAATGTTTGGTCCAATTGTAATAACTGCAATACAAAGGAGGCGGAACTAACTCAGAATCAATGTATGGCAGCAAAGAAACCTAATCAATTTACAGAACAACTCCCCATGTGTTCGGAACAAGTGAGTGTTGATTCTGTTACAGCATTGGACCCTTCGGAATTTCTAATGTTACAGAAAAATCCATATGATGGCCTTACCAACGTGGACAGATTTACAGCACTTGAGGAAGAAAGAAAGTGAGACAAACGGATCATCATCTTCTGACAAGGAGTCAAACCAGGAAATAACAGTGAAATGTATAATTTTTAATTTACCTCAATATAAGTTAACTGAAGATGGTTATATGGTTTTAAATAAGTGTTTAACCTTTGTTCCAGCAGACTCTGACATTTCACAAATTCTTTTGGAATTTAGACTTTTTACAAGAAAACTGAACTTAGAATTGTTATACGAGACAAATGTGACTGATCAAAAGATGGCCAATAAACAAACTAGCACTGAGTAACCCTGCCATTTCAGCTTTTGAAATGGCTGTTGACAATGAGATTTATGATCTTTTTAGGAGTAACAAGACAAACATTTTATAACTTGACCAGAGAACAGAATGAAGCAATATAGTCTTTGATTAACAACATTGACATTATTATTAAAAATGCAAATAAGGGAGAGGGAGTGGTTGCCCTGGATACAAAATATTACAATACAGAAATGTTTAAAATGCTAGCAACAAATGATTATATGCAAATTTTAAGAAAGGATGCCATGACAATAATGACAGAGGTTAATTCCACTGTCTAGAATATGCATACTTATTGTTGTTTGTCTTTCGGCTTTTCCCGGTAAGGGGTCGCCACAGTGGAACTCCGGTCCACTAATGACTGGCAGTAGATTTTTACAAAACCCCAATGTGCCAGCTCGATGCCCAACCTTCAATGAAGGCACGCCAATTTATGCACACGTCTTTCGAATGCTACCCAACCGCAGGGAGGACATGCAGACTCCACACAGAAGGCACTCCCAAGCCCAGCTGAGAATCGAACAGGAGAACCTCTTGCTGTGAGGTAACAACACTACCGCTGTACCACTGCGATATGCATACTAACTGTGAAATATCCTTGGATTTATGGGACTAACTGCATGTACCGATAACTGAAATTTCCAATAATATACAGTGTTCTTAAGATACATAAGTCTTTAACTAACTCTCCGCTAACACCAACAGTATCAGCAAGAGGATGGGTCACTGAACCAATCTCTAACTTTCTAGAATAAAAGCTGAAAGCTGTTTTACAGACATCGACAACAACTAGAAAAGATAAAGCAGGTTTCTTACAATTATACACTTGGTCAAGTAATTATAATGTTATAAACTGTTACTTTGCAATGTTAGATGTGCACTCATTGTTTACTTCAATACCAAATGATATAGGAATAGAATACATTAGAGAATATATCTCAAAGGAAATGTCATGTACTCCTGCAAATATAAATATGGTATGTGCATTACTGAACATAGGACTAATGGATAAAGGCTTTCTCTTTCGTGACAAATATTACAAACAAATGAAATGTGTGGCCATGAGTACGCCTATGTGAACACTGTCATAAAGGCATGGGAAAATAAGTACATTTTATCTGAACAAAATAGCCAGTATTATTGAAATGTCTTTATTCATAACAGATTGGTGGGTGATTTGGTTTTGTTATGGGAAAGCTTGCTGGTTTTACTGGATGAATTTATTGAGTTCATGCACACAACCACCAGTTTTCTGAGATTTAAGAAAATAGTGCTAGTCTCTCAAACAGACTTCTTAGACATTAGGTTAATAAAAAGTAAAAAAAGGCTTGACAGAGACCACTTTATACAAGAAAGATATAAAGAAAAATACATATTTACATCGTACTAGTATGCACCCACCTCACATTTTTATTAACATTATAAAAAATCCGATGATATGAGTAGCTAGACTGAATACAGCGGATAATGAAATGCTTACTCAAACAAAAAGTATGACTAGAGAATTTAAAGCTAGAGGGTATGATGAACAACAAATTGCCAAGCTTGAGAAAGAAATTACATAGAAGATCACAATAAATTAGACCTAGATTATGCCCAACAACACAAAAATAATATGGATTCTACATGACTGTAGATATATACTAACTTATAACAGAAATACATCTCAGTTTATAAGTATTATTAAAAAGTACTGGCCAATAAAACAACAACTTCCCTTATTAAAAGGAACAGGAAAAGGACATCTTAGTTTTGGATTTAAGAAGTCTAACAACTTGATATATATATATATATATATATATATATATATATATATATATATATATATATATATATATATATATGGATCCCTATCACATGGCCGACAAGCCATTTGATCGACTTTCATTTGGTCGACAATCAGTTTTATGTGGGGGGATTTGCCACCCCCACCCCCCAATGTGGGGGGCACAACCCCCCACACCCCCCCTAACTATATCAACTCCAGGGTCGCACAACATTGGGGAGGGGGGCAAATCTGCCTGTCGACCAAATGAATTGTCGATCATCTCAGGTAGACCCATATATATATATATATATATATATATATATATATATATATATATATGTACACACACACGTTAAAAAGTTCATTATTTTTATAGTCATTTATGTATGTATGTATAATTTGTCTTCTCACACGCATATACATATATGCTTTTAATATATTTTTGACATGCCTTTTTATGCCTTAATATGCCTTTATATGAGTTTTAGATTAACCTTTATGAAGAATTTTTTGTTCCAAGATGATTGTCTTAGTATTTTTTTAGATAGTAATATGTTTTTTAAGAATTTGTCTGTATGTGGTTTTATGTAAATATATTCTGATGTATATTCGAATAGATATTGTGTATATAGGTTTTCCTATATATATATATATTTAGAGATGTTTATACTTTCACACATGCATATTTATGGACTGGATTTTTAAAATTTTAGATGTAACTTACTATAGCATTCTCTGACTAGAACATGTGCTTGCTTTAATTGTATAATTGGAACATTTGATTCCTATCAGCTGATAGCTAACATGATATAAATTGGTTGGAGAGATGTACAGTTTGTCTGATGAAGCGACAAGAGCAGTCGTGAAAGCGCTAACGTTATCCTGTTTTTATTTTTTGCTAATAAACGTGGTGGTTGTGTAAGTCTAGTTCAGCAGAGGAACTTCTCAGAAGTATGCAAAGTCTTTTAAAAGGTAATACTGCAGTGAATCTGAAAAAGCATTCTAAGAACACTGAAAAAGGGCAATATCTGTGTTATTTTAAAAGGTCAAAGCTGTCTCCTCTCTGGAAGCAGATGTAATGCGTATTAACTTGAAAGCTAAACTAAGGTAAGACCTGCACTGTTTCTGCACGGTTAAAAGCTGTATATTTACTGGGTGCAATGGACTGGTACATGGCATCGGTGAAAATAAAACAAAACAACTATAGTGGCTGATATTAGGAAACCACTGAAAGATCAACATACATGCAAATATCATTTAGCTTTCAATCCTGATCTGAGTGAAAGTAATTCTTGTTTTAATTCCACAGTAAAGAAGCAAGATCATGCTGCAAAAATGTCATTTTGGTTATTTAAATAAATTCTGGCTGTGTTGTGTTTGACTCCCTAATCTCCCTAAATGGCTGATAATGGTATTTAAGCTAATATCCTGCAAAAGGTTACCATTTTTGTTAACATATATGCTAGCAAGGTACAAATGAGACACTGGAAAGCTTGCTCAAAAGAGTTACGTCTCTGAGGCTGTTTGACAGTAAATGCATACCTTTGTTCTTGACAGGGTTATTATAAAGCAAAATCATTTTGTGAAATCTTGGTTCACCCCAAGAGCTGAAGAGAAGTTGCTGACAGCACCTACAGCAACACTGGTCATGCTTTTCTAAAGCCGTAAGTAAGAAGACTGACACGTTTCATGACAAGAATGTAATGTGTCTTTGTTACTGTTTTTAAATATCTTTATTAAATTATTACTTGAGACCTACACTAATAGAAAAGAAAACAAGTCATAATAATGCTTTGAAATGCATTACTTATATGTTCATTTTTATCTAATTTGTTCCTTCTTTTTTTTTAAAGATCCCAACTCCAGTTACTTTATCTCCTTCATAATATTCGGTTCATCAATTACAGTTGGTTTACATTCTGGTTTCCATTTTCTAGTAAATGTTTTTTTTTAGCAGCTAGCAGCATTAAACTTAACAAGGCTTTACTGTGTCTAGACAATTCCAATCCCTCTTTCATCATTTCTGACAGAGTACTCTGTAATGAATTTTTAAAATTTGCCAATTCATTACCCTCAAAAAAAAAAAAAAAACAACTTTCCCCAGTTCCCATCACACCTTCAGCAATTGCTTTCTGCCTGAGGAAACATCTCTTGAAGTCTGCTTGCAGTATAAAAGTACCTATGAAAATACTTCCAAGCAAAAATCCTAAATGTTCTGAATGTTGCTGCATACTTTTGAGCCATACAGATTGTCCTCCCTTTGTTTCTTTGTAAACTGCCTTTCCAGTCACACTTCATAATCTTTTTGGACCTTCTCTGATTGATGCTTACAGTTATCATGCAAAATTTTATATGCCCTGTGATGCCCGGGCCTGGGCCCAGCAATCAAGCAGCCTCAAGCCTCACCACTAACACCAGAGAGGGTGTCTCAAATATGAGGAAAGGATAAATACACACAGTAAAGTGCAATTTCCCTTAAGAGCACACAGAGATCACAGTCAGTCTGGGGATGGTCGGTCCCATGCTTCCCAGGTCCCCAATAAGACTCCCCATTGGCACAGCCATAGGGTTTAGATCTCAGCCTAGTGGGCAAGCTAAAATCTCCAGCACCCTCTCTGTCCAACCAGTGCTTCGTGTCCCACACACTTTGAGATAAGAGTTTACACAACCTCACAGACACTTCTGGGGAAGGCTGGCACAGGTTCTCCAGCTGTGCCCCTTTTACCCAGACTATACGGTAGTACCAGCTGCCACCACCCACTAATAATTATCAGCTACTCAAAGGCCCTTAAAAGGGTGTCCCATTATTACTGCACAATATTATTATCCAATTGGTAGATGTAACTAAACAGTCAAAGCTTATTTGGAGTGACCTGGACAGTAAACTCTATAAATATGCAATGTACGCTAGAGCTTAAACTATCTCTACACAAACCAGACACAATTAAAAGGTTTTAAAATATTTAATAATAAATAATTAAAACCACAAGATAATACTTTCTACTACATAGAGCTAGTCAAGAGTTCAGAGATCACACAGAAATACTTAAAATAAATCAGTAGTACAGTTCTGACATCACAGAAAAACAGTCTAATCTTTATAATTCCTGGCTACTTCTAGCAGAAAACACAGTTCTAACATACTACTTACATAAAGGGAGCATAAGGCAGTGCTAAGAGTTGGGTATCAAGACAAAAATGCTTAATAATCTCTGGTTCTCTCTGTTTAAATTGAAACTTCAATTCTGCTAAAATATCACATCATCTTTTACACTTTCCTGGTGTTCCCAGGCTGACAGAAACTGCATTTACATTATTTTACACTTAGAGCAATAAAGGACATTCCACATGTAAATTCTGGATATTAACTTTAGCCTTAAAACAATAGGCAGGAAGCCTTCATCTAGCCGGACTGGAGCCAGCTTGTAAACATCAAAGGCTGCCATGAAATAATTTTAATTTCAAAAGACCAACAAGAAATGCTTGACTTGGCTTTCTTTACAGCAGATGGCAATGTTGCCACATTGTTTTAAGTTCAACATTTTTTCATTTAAGAAAACAAGCCTGTGATTCCCATTTATATTTACAAATGATAGAATTATGTACCAAATTCTATCTGGCTAGGCTGGCAGCCTTCACCCTTCTCTACCAGTCTTCACATGCCCTATTAATTATCCCTTTTTAAAGCAGCTTATATTCTAGAATCCTCTAAAAACTCTACCATAGCTGGTCTTTCATATAGTACTACCCTATCCCTGTATCTTTGCCTGTATTCTGACATCAATCCCTGGTACGGAAGGCAGTCTCTAACCTGCAGTTCAAACTTCTGCTTGACCTCATCATCCCACTTCATTACCTTTCTTTCTCCAGATATTTGTTCCCAATATCTTGCTTCCTTTGCCAGTTTTCTTCACTAAACTATACCCCTTCTTGCTGTCATCTATATTGGTAAAATCTAATTTCTCCAGTTAATTCTTAGAATACTTTCTGCTACTTTATGAATACAGTTTTCTGTACGGTTGTTATTTTCCTTTGTTATTTGAGAGAACTGTATTAGAAGAAGAGGACTGTGTGTATGACTGAAACGGTGCCGTTTTTAAAAAAATTAGGAAAAAAAAACATGGACTTAAGTGAAGACCTGTATGTAGCTCTGAAATAAAGAGACAGATGGTAGACTGCAACAGAGGTAGAGTGACAACAGAAGCCGATGTTATGTTCTGCGATATGCCAAGACTACTGTTATTTTCTTCCTGTTCTCATAGCTGAGTAAAGGCAACTCATACTTTTTAAGTTTTAAAGGACAGTTATTGCAAGAAAAACCTGCTGTGAACTTAGATAAAGAATCTAATTGTATGTTTTGTAAAAGTATGCACATATGACCAAGTTACTGCTTCTCGAATACTTTTACAGTCCACCCCTTTCCAAAAAAGCCACATTAGAAGCCAAAGTCCTGGTACAGTGGGGCCACACCTTGCCTGGAACTGACTTGCTATGGTAAGAATAACAACAACAGAAAAAAAAACAATAGCTTATGACAACTATTTAGAAATTGTCAGTTTTGTGAACATCCAAAGTGTGTAAAATTCTCTTTCTCTCATATTTTTGGTTCTAGAAAAAAAAAAACAGAGAGGCCGTGAAAGCTAGCAACAACCATATCATCAAATTTGCATATGACACCACAGTGGTAGGACTCATAAGTGGTGATGATGAGAGTGAGTATAGGAATGAGGTCAACTCCCTGCTTAAATGGTGGAACAACAACAATGTGGACCTGAATGTCAATAAAACAAAAGAAATTATTATTGACTTTAGAAATAGCTCTGCCATATACCTGCCCCTCAAGATCAATGATGAAGAAGTGGAGAGAGTTCAAACTACAACGTTCCTGGGGGTACATATATCAGAGGATCTTTCTTGGAATAAAAATACAGGCCAGCTAATTTAAAAAAAGCCCACCAGTGACTACACTTCCTAAGAAGGCTGAGAAAAGCAAAGCTCTCTATGAATGCTCTAAATACCTTCTACAGAGGAGCCATCGAGAGCACTATCACCAACACCTGCACTGTGTGGTTTGGTAACAGCACAACGGCCGAAAGGAAGAAGCCGCAAGGAATAATAAGAACAGCAGAAAAGATCATGGGCTCTAGTCTTCCTACCTTACAGGAGCTCTAAGATCGTGGGCACTAGTCTTCCTACCTTACAGGCGCTCTAAGATTGTGTGCACTAGTCTTCCTACCTTACAGGAGCTCTAAGATCGTGGGCACTAGTCTTCCTACCTTACAGGAGCTCCAAGATCGTGGGCACTAGTCTTCCTACCTTACAGGACCTCTTTGTAATGAAAAGTACATAGAGGTCCCGCAAAATCAGTTCTCAATACAAAGTGTGGTTGGTTTACTAAATTGCGTCTGGGAGAAGGTTACGGAGTAAATGCTAAAGGACCTCCAGATTCATGAACAGTTTCATGTAACTGCAATAAGACTCCTTAATGCAGATGTAAATCTGGATGTATCAAAGCTATAACAGACTGTTACCCTCTCATTCTTTTTCTTTGTTTTTCATACAGTAATTCTGTGGATTTATTGCAAACTAAAATTAATATATTCTCATTCAAGTGCAATCACAATCACTTCCTTATGTACAATCTCACCTCTGTGTATAGTGTACTTTTTCTTTTCATGTGTTAATCATTTAGTATTCAGTATTGTCCAGTGTATATAAATAGTGTACAAGCATGTGCATCAGCTACTTAGATATTTAGTTTTGTACTAGTTATTGTTTATTCTTTAATACCTATCACGTCTGTCGTTTTATATTTGTTTTCTCCTGTAAAAGAGATGACACTCAAAATTTTGTTTAGGTAGCACTTGTGTTTCCTAAATGACAATTATGTTTCTTTGAATCTTTGAATCTATTTGAGGAGTTCCCCACAGCTGGATCAATTCTTAGAACACTCCCAGTTTCAACTTCCATTTATGGGGTCTGCCCTGGTCTTGCTCCGCTTGTCTACAATAACATTGTGCTCTGACAGAATGTAAGTAGCCTATAAAGGGATTGTCCTGAGTTTCTGATTACTATGCTACCATAGCTAGTCTGCAAATGGAGTACAGTGCATCCCCTCCACAACATTTGTTTATGTACCACATCACTGTGATGTTGTCTGTGTACTGGAAACCAAAGATGACTTAGACATTTCAGCCATCATTTCTTTGACATTTATGTATTTCTATCTGTGCTTCGTGTTACACAGTCCCTGAACTTTAACCCCTTGGAAACAGCTCCACAACCAAAGTGTGGGGCATCGGTGGTTGCTGACTGAGTACAGGATGCAGGGAAGAGGGGAAGACTTAGGTTCAGCGATAAATGGACCTGTCCTTGCCTCACTCCAACTTACTCTACCTGCTCTGTTTCCCTCCTTACTTTCATCCTGTGCTCTCTCATGACTATGGGTTACTACTACAAACATAAGGCTTCTGTATATTACGTCTCTGACAACCTTGAATGCAATCAGTGCTAATTTCTAGTGTGCTATTTGGTTGTAATTAAATGTTTAATCTCTGACTCTTTGTTATTGTAATTATTATTGCATTTTATTCTGTCTTTTGAATATGCTGGAGCTTTTCTCCTGGGGCCTCCACTGAAAAAGGGCTATTTGCCTGATCAGACTAATGCGGTCAACAAATGTCGAATAAATAAAATATAAACAATAAATACACTAGAGTAATTCCATTTTTACAAACTCCAATAATGAAATCTGAAACAATAGGGGGTGCTGGTGTTGCGTTTTGAGGATGCACTGAATTCTCATGTGAGGCCATGAAACCAAGATTCATGAGATGTTCCCTGGCAGCTGCTATAGACTAGTTGCAGAATATAAGAACTTGTTCCTTATAAAATTCCACCATCTTCTGAGAAAGAATAGTCATCATAAGTGGCATATCCAGGAGACATCCCAGAAACATTATTCCATGAGACGGAATGAAAGATTTTTTTATGTTCACCTGAAACCACAGACTGGGGAAAAAGGTTTTTTATCAAAGCCACCAGAGATTTTTGACAAGTTGTAAAAGAATTTACAAAAATAAGGCAGTTGTCTAGCTCTGGGTAAATGCGAATGCCCTTCAACCTGCAAAGGGCTATTACTGGTGCCAGGCAATTTGAGAACACCCTTAAAAGCTGTAGGCAAACCAAAGGGTAAGGCTGAGAAATGAAAATGTAAACCAGACACAGAAAATCATAAAAAATTGTCTGAAATTTTTAAGACTTTGAATATGATGATAAACATATTTTAAATCCAGAGTTACAAAAGAGAGAGAGATTGAATGAGAGGCAAAAAGACTGTGAAGATAGCATTTTGAATTTTGGGACTTTGGTGTAAAGGTTTAGAAATGAAAGGTCTAGTACAGGTTTCTGGGTTCCTTCTTTCTTTGGCACCAGAAAGAATCTTAAATAAAAGCCTTTTATGGTTTGATTTGGGGGAACAGGTGCCATCAACCCTTGGCACAGCATTTACTCCAGTATAGGGAGGTCAGATTTGATTAAATGAATGTGGAGGAACCTCCCGAAAAGGAGAAAGGGACTTCCACTGCCAACTGTAGTATTTTTGGAATGATTCTCAAAACCCAAATGTTTGACGTTATCTAGTGTCACAAAAGGAAGTGATGACCTTGACCTTGGGAGACTTTTACTAAAATGCCAGGGTACAGAGGGGGGAAACAAAAAGGGGCATATAGTCACTCTGGTTTTTCAGACCGTCTTTGGTTTTGGGAGGATCTTCTTTTCTTTTTTGACTCTCCTTGCTACAACCTTTTGAAGTTTCACTTGCCAATACTTTACTGAAACTCTTTATCCAGTTTCCCATAAAAAGGGTCCTGACCTAGACAGAAAGCTCCTGTTATATTTTGGCATGGAGGGTTGACAAAAATCGGAGTGACCCACTGAAATAACTTTATTTCATCAAGTCTTTTAAGGACTACACTAGAGGATGGGACAAACAGTAACTCTTTAATAGGGAAGTTTTGACATCTTCTAGTAAATTCTGAGAATGTAGCTAGATAAACATTCTCATCGCTGACCCTGTAAAGCTGCTTTATGTACAGCATCGGAAGAGTCATAGGAACATTTTAAAGAGTGTTCAGTTATCTGAGAAACAGAGGACATTAAAGAATTCAGAGATGTCTTAGTCTGTGAGGAAGGTTGAGCAGCCATTCATTTTTGTCTATTATCAAAGGAAGCCAGCAGAAACTTGAACATGTGAGCCTGACAGTTCATTATTCTAAAGGCTAAGGTAGAAGAAGAAAGTACAGTTATGTCCCACTTAGAATAATTGTAGATGTCTGAGTAGATCAATGTCGTAGTACTGACTCTTGGGTCTTCCTGCCATGCAGAAGCCAGTAATTGGCCTGATCTCCAGAGTCTTTGGATGATACCTAGCTGATGGATATCCAAAGAACAACGTCTTGACATCAGGGTATTAGAAGGGTGTCCATAGGTGCATCTTCAGATCTTTCTAAGCAGTGAACAAGCGGTCAGATGCCTTAGGACAACACAACCTCCCCAGTTGTTTGAATTGATACAAAAGAAAATCAAAGCAGGCAGCGAGGGGATGATGGAGATAAGAAGACAAGCCACAGTGAGTGTCTGTACCCACTGCACACAGCAGAGAAAAGTGGTCAGCAGATGGAGAGGTTAGCGGGTGGGGGTATGTACTGCAACACTGTCCTGTACCTCTCCGTCTTCTTCCTTCCATCTATCCTGAAGCATTCTCTCTGTTACCACTGAACACTAATCCTCCATGTCCTCCTCCTTCATCCAAGTTAATTTCCAAATATACTTCATGGCTCATTATAGCTATATTTTAGCCTAGTACCTACCTCTGAACCTATTACGTGATGAGCTATTAATTAATGACAGTCTGTTAAATGCTGTATATTTGTTAATACTTACATACTTCTGTTGATTACATGTATAACTCTGTTTACTATGCTCTTTACATAATGTTTTTTCCCCAGAACTTTTAAACTTGGAAAAAATTCATAGCTCATTACATGATGCTGCTATTAATTAATGATACTCTGCTTAAATTTTGTATATTTGTTGATTGCATACTTCTGTTTACCATATTATTTATGTCATGCTGGAATTTTTCTGGAGATTTTCTCCCCATGCCTACAATGAAAAGGGGTAATCTTCTGTCAAGGTGGTCTATCCTGGTAAGAAAATTCAATAATTAAATAAATATTCCATGGGTCTCCGCTACAGGAGGTTTAATGTATTACACAGTGACTATTTTAGCTTGGCTGGCTCTTTCTTGCAGTTTTACTAAATAATTTGCCAGTGTGACCTTTTTACCCTTTGCTTCAGATGCTGCTTGTGATATTTTCAAGGCTTATGTTTACGGACATCAAGTCTGACTTTAAGCTCCCTGTCTCAACACTATAGCCAAACAATCCATTTATGCTGTAGTGATGAGGTGGCAGGGCTAGCCACCGGGCAGTGTAAACCTTGGCTCTAGATGATTGTAACTGTTGAAGTGACACCCTGACCCCATCTGCAAAAATGGGGAAAAGGGTTGTGGATGGATGGATGGCTAGACGGATGGATGGATGAACGAATGGCTGGATGGATGAAGTCATAAAAAGGTTGAAATGTGCATGTCTGCAAATAGTGGGGTTTGGCTTTATTTGGCTGAATGAACCCATAAAGATATAAAAAGTAAAAAGCCATGGGCATTTAGAAGCCATATAGTTGAACTACCGGTATGCCCTTAAGGTGTCATTTGCATATATCCCATGGGCCTCTATTACAGGAGGTTTACTGTACTACACAGTGAAGATTATAGCTTGGCTGATTCTTTCTTACAGGCCTGTTGGAATGCAACTTGCATTCTTTATTAGTTGTGCTTGACTGCAGCAAGATGAAATGACTGTGTCTGAAGAGTAAAGCCTGACCTTTTGAAAACAGCTTCTGAAATATGTACGGAAAGGCAAAGGGAGATATGTTAAAATGTGTACTGGCTACAGGAATGAACAACAAGTAGAAATCAAAATAACAGAAAAGGAAATACTGCAGATTCTAATTAACAACACAAGGACAGAGACACAGCTTCAGAAATAAAATGCTACAGTTAACTGAAATAAAGAGATGTGTGAACTATAATAGCTGCTCTGCAGCCCAAAGGAGAAAATCATGGTTTTATTCTGATTAAGGAGGACTGGAAGAAAATCATGGTTTTATTCTGATTAAGGAGGACTGAAAGAAGCTTTCCACTGCTGCTGTTCACAACAACATCTTTACTGCATTCAGAAAATATGCTCTCTGTTTTATGGGTGGGGAGGGAATTGTAGTTTCTAATAAGAGATCAGGTTCAGTTGAGATAATATTACATGAAAGTAAATAAAGTTATACAAAACATGACAGAATTCGACTACAAAGGAGTAAGCTGTAACAGAAAGAGAAGGAACATAAGTTAAACAGAACAAAATATAAGCACTACTATAGCACTATTTGAATTATTAGTTTGGAGTGTTAATAGCCTGGTTACGAGGAAAAAAAACATGATGATATTAATGCACAGATAATAACATTAGGAGAAATTCACCTGACTCATAAAGAACATGGATATTTTGTACAGAAAAGTGGTAAGAAGGGTTACTTTGTTGGAATAGGAGCAGAGTGAAAGAAAGACGTCCTGATATTACTTAAAAAGGATACTAGAATAAAGATTAAGGAATAAATGAGAGAGGCAGAGAAGATTTAGACTTTTGGCAGGGTGTAAGAATTATGCTGTCTGCACTATATATTCAAAAACCCCAGTTAATCAAGATATTAAGTATATTATGGAAAATGGTACCACCTTTCATCAAGGACGTATGATACTAATGATAGACTGGAACAGTAGAAGAAACAAGGAATATGTCTCTGGAGGGACAAGACTTCATAAAGCACCAGCTGAGACCAGATACTCAGAAAAACAATAATTGTTTGCTGATAATTTACTTGGAAGAGCAAATAGTGTTTACTCCTCTGATATCTTGCTTAGCAAACACACTGATAACTGCCCAAAAGTTAGTCTTGGTGTTGTTAAAAGTTCTTTAAAGACTATTTAGCAAAATTTTGCAGCTGGACCACATGGGCTTAATGGCTTTTTCGTAAAGAAAATAATACATAGCATAGACTATTTATCCGCGTTGTTTCAACATTCCTTGGCTTACAGGTATGAGCCCGAGATATGGAGGCTGTTGTTGTGCCTATTATGAAGGCAGTAGGTAGCTCTCCGTTCAAGGACATAAGGCCTAGTCCAACCTATAGTTTGTCTAAGTGTTTTGAAGCAATCATATGTAACACTATTGAAGTGTCAGACTTTGCTTTTGACATCCATCAGCAGAATTTTCTCTGGTAACACTTGTCTGACTAATTTGCTGGGTTTTTACCAGGACACTTTCTGTTTTTTGGATAAGGGTCTTTTTGTCAATATAGTATATGAACTTTGCAAAAGCATCTGATTCTCTTCCACATAATGTTATTCTGGATTGCATGCTTGATATTAATCATTACTGTGTTAGATGGGTGGCAAATTGGTTA
>NC_056748.1:170202662-170342662 GCF_019279795.1 Protopterus annectens
ATATAGGGTTACCACCTGTCCCACTTTGTGAGGGACAGTCCCTCTTTGGGCAGTTGTGTCCTGACAAAAAATATTAAAAATGCCAAATGTCCTGAGATTGTAGGACATAATTATTTCCTATATTTTATGTAATAGTTGCATAAAACAGTTATTCTGTATCTAAAATACCTAAATGTTATAGGAAACAGAATAAGCAACTAAAATGATACAAGAATAAGCTTTTATTTAGGCAAAAAAGTTAAGTTCTATCCTTTGTACTGACCATGTGTATGTGTCGGCTTGTAAAATCTGATGTTTGTACCGAAAATGTCCCACTTTGGCCATTTGAAAAGGTGGCAACCCTACTACCATATGATCTACATACCATCAAACCTTACAAATGAAAAACAGAAAATACCATTGAATCAATCCCCATCACGGCAAAGGGATTCCCCTTCAGTAAGGAAACACAGTGGCATTACCATCCAAAGACAGAGAAAGTGCTCCCCAGGGGGACACACGCTTTATTTCTGTTTATACTAATGTATCTCCTCTGTGTTCACTGAGCTCATTTGTTCTATGCGTAACTTAATATCACCATTATCAATCAGAAAGCCAAGCTTGCCCCACCCACCTAATTGTGTCCAGTCAAACAAAGTTAACAGGTACTGTGATCATGATGTTGGAAGCCAGGCTTCTAGAATATTCCTTGCATCACATAAAATTACTTTATTTGTTTCTTTGTTACTTAGTTAAGCAGGTAAGCAGATTGGTTAAAAGACCCTTTTCAGCCATGACCCAGGTTCAGACAGCAAAAAAGAAAAATCACAAACAGACATACAGATAACCATTTCTGATACAGTACATAATATTTAAATAATACTATTACAGTATTAGTAACCTGGTTATAGAAAAGCGAAAGGCTGAGACTAAAGAACACTTGAATACTATAGACTGTCTATAGTCACAGAAATATCACAGTAAATGTTTTAATTTTAAGTACTAGCAAATACTATTAAAAAATTAAAATAACATTCCTCAAAAAAGTAACCTTTTCTAGTAACTGCAAAAATACAAACATGGTTCTATAACAAACCTTAGCAATGCAATAGAAAATTACAGTTTTACAATAAGGATGAACAGCAGGGGCGGCCCATGCAATTGGACTGCCAGACTGCAGCCCCCCCAGCTGTAAAATAAAGAAAATAAAAGAAAAATAAATGATAAAAAAATTTCAAAAATCACGGACTTTCGCACATGCGCACTAGTCCGGAATGTTGCTGAGACAGTCTGGAGCATGCACAGACTGTTTCAGCAGCAGTCCGGACTGGGAAACATGTAAGAGCAGAGCTCCCAGAAGTCTATGCAGTTTTAACTGCATAGACTGTCGCTGGGAACAGATCAGACTCGGACTGCGACATCGGCAGGTTGGAGTCTCGTCAGGGATCTCACATGGTGGATGTTCTCCAGGAGTCTCGTCGGGGATCTCGCGTATGTGCTCAGACATGCCAGCTATGGATTTAATGGCCCAGCTAGATGGATCGTGGATAGCTATGGAAGGTAAGGGGATGAAGGGTCATGGGATCTACATCACGCTATGGAAGGTAAGGGGACAAAGGGTGATGGGATCTACATCACACTATGGAGGGTGTGTGTGTGTGTGTGTGTGTGTGTAAATGCCCCAGTTGTTATATACTGGTGGCTAGAACAAACTCATGGTGGTGTGGCAGGCTTGAACCCTGTACTTCGTATGCAGGTGTTAAGGACCTGAATTCCCCACCCACCACCATTTGTAAAAAAATTGCAGATTTTTGCCTCATATTTGATCTGATCTGTTCCTCATAATATCTGTGGTTTCTAAATGTTGCAATGCTTGATATCTGATGGTGCAATGGTAGCATTGTTACCTCCCAGCTGCAGGTTCTCAGGTTTGATTCTTGGCTGGGGTGCCTTCTGTGTGGGGTCTGCATCTTCTCCCTGTGTTTGTGTGGGTTTGCTTTTGTGTCCTCCCATGTTACAAAGACATGTCTCCATTATTTTTTCCTGGGCCTCTGCTAAAAATTGTTTTTTTGTTCCAAGTCAGACTGTCCTGATTAACAAATGTTAAATAAAATTGACAGGCATTTGAAATTCAGACTTCAGCTTTCTGAATGTTTAATTCCTTACATATTTAATGGTGCAGTGGTAGCATTGTTGCCTCACAGCTATATGTTTTCTGGTTTGAATCTTGGCTGGGGTGCCTTCTGTGTGGAGTCTGCATCTCATCCCTGTATTTGTGTGGATTTGCTCTGGTGTCCTGCCATTTTACAAAGACATGTGTCTACAGTATTTCTCCCTGGGCCTCTGCTGAAAATTGTTTTTGTTCCGTCAGAAGTAAAATTGACAGGCATTTGAATTTCAGACTTCATATTCTTCAGAAAATACATAGTAACACAACCTTTTATTCTAGCAATTTTCTAAGTTTATAAGATGAATATTTGAAATTTGTCCTTATTTTTGGGACTGTATTACCCCATTATTGGCTTTGTCCAGGTTTTTTGTGCTAAGGTTGACAGCTATGGCAAGAACTGAATTCACTGAATATGCTTGAGGGCTGTATTCTCTCATTACTGGGTTTGTCCAGGTGTTTTGTGCTAAGAGGTTGACAGCTATGGTGAGAACTGAATTCATTAAATGATAGCCATTTAAGTTTCAGTCTTCCGCTCTTTCACAAAGCAGCTGATTTGGCATAGTGGTATGTTGCTCTGACTGTTTTGCACAGGGACCTTGGCAGTAAAATGTATGGTGGTAACACAGCATTTTTCTTTCACAAAGCAGCTGATTTGGCATAGTGGTATGTTGCTTTAACTCTTTTGCACAGGGACCTTGGCAGTAAAATTTATGGTGGTAACACAGCATTTTATTCTAGCAACTTTCCAAGATTATCCAATCAATGTTTAATGTGTCCCTGGTTTTTGGGCATTTGACCCCCCCCCAATAAATTTGGCTTTTTCCAGATTTCTTGTGCTGTGAAGTTGAGATGCAGTTGAGTATTGACTAGATTTTACAAGGAGCTGAGAGCTGCAGGGGAAGAGAAGTTTAGTGCTTATGCTAAGTCAGCTTGCATTGTTAATAGCACAACAGGTTGTGTACTTGCTTTTGATGCAGAAGGTTGTTGGTTCTACTCCCACAAAGGGTGAATGCTGCCGTACTGAAAAAGTTAAGATACTAACTATGAGCCTATTATCAGTTTGCTATCCATTTCCTATTGCAATATTACTAGCTTATCATTTTTAATGTAATATAGGCAATTTTTTCCTCAGGGGCATCAGACACTTTATTTTCGATGAAACCATGAAATATAAAGGTGTTTGCTAGCAGCAACCTCTTCATTAGTTACAGATTTATTTAATGTGGAATTATTTAGATGACTTTTTTACTTCTTCAGAGATTGTGCATATTTACTGATAATGGTGGACTGTATAATTGTGCATATTTACTGATAATGCTGGACTGTATAATTGTGCATATTTACTGATAATGGTGGACTGTAGAAGTTTGAGTAGACTTTTTGATGGAAATGTTCTGAACTGGGCAGTTTTGTCATTATGGGTGCATGCATTTTGTTTCATTGTTTACTGGAAAGATGTTCTGAATTGGGCAGTTCTGCCACTGGTAAAATGTATTTTCTTTGAATGTGGGTTTCAATGCTGTTTCAATGAATGTGAGTCTCAAGGGCAGAGAAGTTTTAATGCTAGGTTTGTTTAGCAGATGTCTTAGTGTTTCTGCTGTAAAATGCAAAATAAAACTTTCAAATGAAGTCCAAATCATCATAGAAGTAAATCAGTATGCACATTAGTGTTTATGGTAAATAGGGTTGCCACCTTTTCAAATGGCCAAAGTGGGACATTTTCGGGACACACATCAGATTTTAAAGGCCGCCACATACCCATGGTCAGTACAAAGGATAGAACTTTACTCTTTTGCCTAAATAAAAGCTTATTCTTGTAGCAGTTTAGTTGCTTATTTTGTTTCTTGTAACATTTAGGTAGTTTAGATACAGAAATAACGATTTTATGCAACTATTACATAAAATATGGGACATAATTATGTCCTACAATCTCAGGACATTTGCCATTTTTAATATTTTTTGTCAGGACATAACTGCCCAAAGAGGGACTGTCCCTCGCAAAGTGGGACAGGTGGTAACCCTAATGGTAAATAGAGTGAAATAGCCAAGTAATGGATCATTGGAATGGCTGCAGGGGGAGGCTCAATTTGACCATGATTTTGTGAGGGGGAAGGGCGGCAAACTTAAAGACAGCCCCAGCTGAACTATTCCTCCCAACTGTCCAGATTTTCAAAGAATGAATAGATTTTTGCTTCTTATTTTTGGTTTGTTCCTCATAAAATTTGTGGTTTTCTGGCAAATCATTTAGGAATTAAGTCACTAAATAATGACACACTGAGTTTCAGACTTCATAACCTTCAGAAAAATGCATGCTAAAGTAAGACCTGTTGTTCTATCAACTGTCTCAGTTTATACAAGAGCAATTTTTAGTACTGTTTATATGTTCCCCCAATATATTTGGCCTCGTCCAGATTTATTACATTAACAGGTTGAGAGGTGCATGCAAATAAATTGCTTTATAGAATTAGGCATAGCCAAATCTCTCAACTGTCCCTGATTTTGGCTCAAAATGTTGCTGTTCCCCCTAATAATCCCTCCGCAAAATAGCAATTTTGGAAGAAAACATGGAGGGTTTACAATTAAGAAATAACTGTAATAATCAGAGTTATAGATTACTTTTATTTCAGAAATGCATGTAGATTCTTTTATTTTGTCAGCTGCTCAAGTTAGCAGTACTAATATTAAAGTGTCCCTTCTTTGGCAGGTTCCCAGCTGTATTGTGTGGCTATTTTATATTTTTACATCACATTTTTAGTCCATTTTTCATAAAATTGTTTTTTTTTTGGCAAATTAGTGACAAGTCATTAAAGACTGAAGTTAGAAAATAATGACAGACATTTGAGTTTCAGATTTCATACCATTCAGAAAATTCATACTAATGCAAGACCTATTCTATTATCTTTCTAAGTTTATAAGAGCAATATTTAAAAATTGTCCTTATTTTTGGGCCTTTGTCCCACTTCTTTGTATGGCTTTGTCCATTTCTTGCTCTGAGGTTGAGAGGTATGACAAATGTGTCAGGGCCATCACAGTCAGCCAGAGACATTTCAAATTGTGACATACTTGTTGCACCCCACTCCTCCATGTAGTGACTCTGGATGTGTCAAAGCAAGGCAAGGAGTAGTTATGCAGTGTAAATGTGCAGAGTATCCCCCCCCATCCAAGGTAGACACAAGTACTAGAGTGGCTTTTCATCTGTCCTTGATTTTTGCAGAATGGTCTGGTTTCTGTCATATTTTTTGTACTGTTGATTTATGCTTATTACTCAAAGTGCCTGTTGCTCGGTGTTTAAGTAGCAATACTTTAATGACCATCAGGTAAGATTTGCTGAGATCGTAAGATGCAAGTAAGCTTTAATAAGCATACTGTTAAAGAATTGCCAACATTGAAAGCCTTTCTGTTGTTGCCATGTAGAGAATACTTAACTAGATAATGTATAAGCCTTGGGTATTGAAATGCGTATGACAGTATTTGTAATAAAGGACAGATTACATTACTTTAAGAAGCTCATTACACTTGGAGACTTCCAGTCATCTCTGCAGGCTTTACCCGTAAACTAAACAGAATGCCAATCGTGTGGTCCATAACCTGTACAGTAATCCTTTTAGGCAATGTATCTTGAGCTTATTTCTTGTTTGCTTTTCATTTTTTACTTTGATCATGTTTTCCCCATGAAACAAGTAGATAGCTGTCAGGCAGCAGGTCTTTTTTTGGATAAGAAACATTTCTACAAGTGGGGGCATCAGAGATTTCTACTTTCAGCATGTTACTTGGTACTTTAATAAAGCTGAATATAAATTATAATTAGAACAGCAGTGCAAAAAGTGGTTTGAGTTGAGTGCTGCTTGTTTTTCTTATACTTGATTTTGACTGGCATTCCATTAATGCATTTAAAAAGTAATTTATTTTTTCATGCCTCACAACCTTTTGTTTCCATCTAGATATTAAGTAAGCTGTCATGCAGCCAATGCATTGAAATATTTTTATTCTTCTACACTTCATTTTGTCTTGATTAGACCCTCATAATGACGGTTTGGCACCCAGGGCAGTGTATTTAGTTAGTTTTTGTGGTTTTGAGCACAGCTCCTCCCCTTTCTAGTTGGCGACACCCCTTCCCATTGACCCCACCCATTCAGCTGTCTCCTGCAGCCCCCCTTTGATTTGAAGTCACCAGCCGCCACTGATGAACAGTACTAAACAACGGTTGGATGACTTACTGACTATTATTGGTAGTGTAAATCTAGACTTACAAATGACGATTGCACTTGTGCAATTGGCATGTCTTGGAGATCTGTTGTAACATATATTAATGGCTGGATTGATGAGAAAATGTTATGCAAACTGCAAATAGGACACGTTTAGGTAAGGAAATATCTACTGTCTGTAAACATCACAACTCCTATGAAACAAGATGATGTCACTGACAACATTAGAATTCTGGATACAAGTATTCAGCATTCTGAGGATTCAGAGCACATAGGAAATAAAGAAGAAAGACAGGATACGGATATGGATACAGAAGTTCACAACAAATAACAAGGAAAAAAAGAAACTGATAAATGTCTGTAAAGCAGAGAATACATACTAAAAAGGACCCCGCTTTATTATGTAACACACAGATTACAGGGAATGATACCATTTTTCTATCAGAGAATCTTCCGTATACAGAAAAAAAATAATTTTTCCAAAAGAGAAGGCAGAAAAAGAGGAAAGAGGCAGGTGAAAAGGAAGAAACCAAACTGAATGTAAAAGGAATGAAGAAAATTACTGTAAGAAAAAACATAAGAAATACATTGACAACATGGCTCAAGCTGTGGATGTACAAAGCCAGCTGGATGAGAACTATATGCTGTAAATGTAATACACAATGAAAACAGTGGGATTAATACGGCTAACAGTGATGAAGATCATTCCTTTGTAATAATGATACAGCAGATATTATTGAATTAGAAGTTGAAGATTCTTCGGATCTGGTCATGAAAGATATTCTTGTTATTGGAGATTCAGTTATTAGATGAACTTATGCTTACATTTGCACAGAAGATAATGAATACTGAATAGTGTTATGCTTGTCAGGAGCAAAAATAGAGGATGTGAGGCAGGCCTTAGAATGTCGTAATGTAAGGATGTACGGATCTGTTTTTATTCATGTTGGTACAAATTATCTCATCCACAAGGACTCTGTGACTGCTAGTAGGGAACTTACAGCCCTCTTAGATAGTATAGCTTTTACAGGTGTTAGGACATATTTTTCACAAATCCCATATAGAAAGGAGAGTCATGTCACCGTGAATGAAAATATTTTTTGGGTAAATACCTGAATGAAAAACAAGTCCGTTTTAAAAAATAAAAATGTGTAGAGCATCTGAGCATAATTTTAGGCACATGTATTCAGGGTTCCCCTTCAAAACATCTAATTCTCATAACATCAAAACTCAAACCACTGAGGCCATAACATTGAAAACCCAAAACACTAAAAACTCAGAAGACTGAAACTTTGCATCATAACATTGAAAACTAAAAAGCACATGTAAATATCATCCCCTCCACCTATGACAATACCAAACTAACAAACACACTTTTTTACTACGTTTCTGCAGGGGGGCAAGCCCCCTTGTACCCCCCATGTGGGGTGCTCTGCTCCACCCCATAAATTAAAAATACCAACTCTGAGATCACACTACAGTAGAAAATCGTTAATTTCTTAACCCCACTGTATTGCAATCACCACACAGAATGTACACATAATGTCTAAATCACTTACCTGTATGGCCTAAAAACACATACATATTGGCAAAATAAACACTATAAAAATAATATAAATTCCTACACTATATAAATAATAACTATATAGATAAAAACTACAAAGTCTTATAGTGATACCACAAGATTAACAGATTAAAATATAACATTTACATGTTTGATGATACAATGTTATGAAATTCGATGTTATGAGTTTCCAGTGTTTTGGGTCTTCAATGTTATGGTCTCAGTGTTTTGAGTTTCAATGTTATGAGAATTAGATGTTTCAAAGGGGAAATGTATTCAGACATGATGATGTCCACTTGTTAAGATCAGAGAAGAGAATTTTTGAAGCAGATTTTTGCAAATTTTTGTCAAACACAAGGCAGAATTTTTGCCAGGTCAAAAATGTAACAGGTCACAGACAGCAATATTTGATGCATCTCTGACTAGTGTTAATGCTAGGAGCATTAATAATAAAGTTTTTATATTGGAAAATTTGCTATGTTCTCAGAAGGCTGATGTTATCATTTGTGAAACTGTGAACCAGTTCTGTCAGGGTATAAATGTATTTATTGCAACAGACATTCAAAAAAAAACAGGTAGAGGTGTTATGATAGGAATTAAAGATTGTCATGAGACCTGTGATTATTACATGTTCAGTGATAACACCAATACTATAGACTGTGTAACTGTGACACTGAAGACAATCCTGGAACATATAACAATTGCTGGTGTGTATAGGCCACCAAAGTTAAGTACTAATGACCGATAAGAATTGCTACATTTCTTGCATGAAACACAAAAGGGAAGAATAATAGTGTCTGGGGACTTAAACTGACCAGAAACAGAGTGGAATAATATTGATTCAACAACATTAGTAAGGAAATTATTCACAACTTACGTTCAGGAACAACACCTGCTCCAGATTGTTAAAAAACCTACCGGGAAATGGAACATGCTAGACAATACGGAAACCTTACTAAGAAAACAAGCGTGAGTAAACTGGAAAGAGGACAGGACAAATATACTACAGGTATCCATGGATGTGAAAATGTAAGTTATTATGAAAGACTAAAGTATATGAACTTGTATAGTGTCTCATACAGATATTTAAGAGGAGGCCTTATTCAGGCATATAGGGCATTTAAAGACAACTACCTCTGTGAATGTTTGAGGTTATCAAAAAGTAGTAGAGACTCATCAGCCAACCTATTTAGAAGATTCTATAGGAATGAGAAGTGTACTAATTGGCTCTCTGAGAGAGCAGCTGATGTATGGAATAGACTACTATAAAGCAAGCACCAGTTTGGATATTTTTAAGAACAGTGTGGACACTAATTATGGGAACAACTGTTTTGGTATATAGGCAGGATAGAAGTGTATGCATGTATGTAAATAAAAGTACAGAGCCATAGATAGGTTAAGTGGCAGTGTGGGCAGTCCCCCAGACTGATGCCTTCCCTCAATCTAACCTTAAGGACAAAAAAAATGGCCTTCCAGAGAAAAAGAGTTGATTGCTACTACAGTTACTAACACACTAAGCTGCTAAATAATTTAAGGAGAGATTGTATTGCCCATAACATCTTAAAATGAATTGTATTTTATTTGTACCTGAGCGGTAACTGCCTATTGTGCCCCCCCCCCCTAACAGCTTGCACCCATTTTAGCTGCCCCCTTCAGCCTTCCCTAGTTATGGTTTTGAAAAGTCTCAATATGTCATCAAATTAATTTTATCACTTAAAACTTCTGAAAATTGTTTATGTTCAATATCCAGGACTATCCAAACAATGCACTCTGAATATTCCATCTTTGTTTATCACAGCATATCACAGAGCTGGACCGTTAGTGTCTTTCTCCCTTTCCCTGAAGATCAGTAATGCATCACTGTTTTCCTTCAGAACTGCATACAGAAAAATCCTGTCCATTGCCAGACTTGCATCTGGAAAAAAATTCACTTCAGCTAGAAAAAAAAAACATTTGATAAAGCAGCTTACAACATCAAAACAATCTTTTAATCTACGTATATGCAAGATCTCAAGAAACTATGAAACTTATTTATCATTGTCAAAAATATTCTTGTTTCCTCTCCACAGATGTCACCAGACTGCCATAACTCAGACAAAACCAAATCGTTAAAATGCCAAGACTGAACTTGCAACAAAATACTTCATACGGCTACTAGTCCCAAAATGGGTAGTAGTGACATCCCTATAAACTCTTTATGGAATTCATTTTTCAACCAGACCATTTGACCAGCCTGTCTTCCCATAAACCCTCTTCCCTTTCCAGATCTCTAACCATACACAAATGAGCCTTTCTCAGCTTCTCCTCTAAGTCAGCTAACGTTGATGTTAGTATTGTTAGCTTTCCTTGGCTGTAACTAACTTGTCTTTTCAGTGTTTTGCTTTTCTGTTGCAAGGACAAAATGATGGTTGCCTGATCATACAGCAATATAACTGCACTGGTGTGACTCATGTCTATTTTAGCCAGAGATTGTGACAATTTGCTGTTCCCCTTTGCAATTCAGCTAAGACAGTCTCCAACAATATTGCCATCACTGTTAAAAATGCACTAGTACCCGGTGCCTCCTCTGCACTACCAGCTATCATCTTCTGGGCTACCATGTAGATGGACTACATACAGCAAAGTCTCAAGTTTAGTTATCAGTGGTTTTGACCATATTAATCCCACTAAGCCTAGGGCTTATTTTCAGGAGTGACCTGGGGTGTTATTCATTATGACTAGGGGAAATTTTGCCAGGACATTACAAAAATTCCCCTTACTCTTTGACTTTTGGGTTGGGGAAGCTGACAAAATGGAGAAGAACACGGATGAAGAGAAGGTATTTACAGCGGAAATGGACAAAAAGAGAGAGAGAGAGAGACAGATGAAGCACAGATTAGATCATCCGACAGTCAGGAATGAGCTGATGATGTACTGCCCAAAAAATGCTTTATGAAATAAATGTGCAATGTGACAACAGTCAGAAATGCAGTGACATAGATGAAACAAATAAATAAATAAATAACACTACCACTGCCTGACAAGGAAAGTATTTGCTCTTTTTCACTGGTTAACTTTGATGTGGAACCTGTAACAAAACAGAAAGACGATGAAGAAGCTATAAAGGCACTGTTTGGGGCTAAATGAATGTGACCAGTGCACAGCAAACCTCTATTGTTACCAGGCAAGAGTCAGGACAGCAGGAAACTACATACGAGTGCAGCTGTTATGGGAAAAGATTTTGGAGGGTAACGCCTAGCAAATCATATCATTATATTAAACAAAAGCAGCGATACAAATAGTTTATAAATGATAATGCAATAGCTGGACTGTTCATTTGGGACTTGGTAGTCTTGGCAGTGAGTCCACTGGGCTTTACAGGTGCAAAAATTAAATTGTTTACCCATCTGGGCTTCACAAGTGCGAAAATTAAATGGCTAAGCCATCTGGAATTACAGGCATTTTTGGATGTTACATTTAATTATACAAACTTGGCAGCAAAAACTGAAAAAACAAACATAAATATAAAAAAATTTTGCAAATCAGTAAGCATCCATTCCTATTTAGCTAAAAGAATGGAAGCTGTAATGGACATTAAAATGGAGAGGATTATGGATAGGGAGATGGCAAACATTAGCACACTTCAAACTACAAATCTTTTAAACAATGTCAACATTTGTGGATGCAGAGGGATTCTTAAGTATGATATGCAACCTAAAGCTTGTTATTTTTGTGGATAATTTGGACACTTGCATGAGAAATTATACCTCTAGTTATACAAAGATAACATTAGTAAAAATTGACAATAGACTTGTAAGTAACAATACAGCCCAGACAGTGGAAGTCTGCTAAATACTTTGTCAATGAGGCAAAAGGAAAGACAACAGAAGGTTGAAATCCAATTGACTTAAATAATCATGAATGATCACCTATCACAGCACAGCTTGTGAATGAGTCCCAAGCAAAAATAAGGTTGAACTGTCCAGTAAGATGGATTAAATGTTTTTTCTTACACAAGTAACTACACTGTTAGGGCCTCCTGTAACGCATTTGATTTAAAAATTTGGAAAGTGGGTTTGTCCCAAAGATATGGTGAAAGGCCATCATAACACCAATGTACATAGTACCTTCTACCAATTCATCAAAGTACAAACCAATAAGTATTTTATGTACATTAGGTAAGGATTTTGAAAGAGTCCTTTGAAAGCTATTGCTTCCCAATGAGGCTGGAATTAGTGAAATCTGACAGTATAGTGTTTGTTCAGGTAGGTCAATAAAATACAAATTAATAAGTATATAGTACAAATTTAATAAACATATATCTGTTATAAAACACCCAATAACAGAATATCATGTGACATTATTTGTTTATGCAAGGCAAACATCTCTGAGTCATTTACACAAACTGGAATCTTCCATACTGTGAAAAGGTAGATGACCCCAGCAATAGCTACTGATAGAGAATCGCACACAAAGATTGAGGATATAGAGTCATATCCCTTTCTGAATGACCGAGGTGCTCTTCAGAGGTCTGTTTGGTCTAGTCTTCTTTAATATTTCCATGACTAAGATGCGAACATTATATACCTGCTGGGTATAATAGTTTGCAGATGAAGCAGACAGTTCTATAAACGTGAAGCTTATAGACAGGCCTCATAATACAAATATCTTACACTATTAGTGAACAGTACTTAAGTTTTGGGTGAAACACTGACACTACTGTAAGAAAATGTTATACTTTTTAATTAGGTGTTGTTTGAGGACTATTACTTCAAGAAATCAGAAAATACTCCTACAATTATTTAGAAGAGGGATAAGATCAGTTATTCACTAGTGCATTAGTTTTTTCCACACATATTATACTAAAATAATGTTTACAATGAAAAAAAAAATATTATACTAAAAGACTGAATGCATTAATGCTGCATTATTTATACTATTGATTAAAAAGTCGGGATTTGATTTGGACTTTTCCAGCTTAGATTGAAAAACTGGGACCTATATTAGGTGTCAGCATTCTACATCATGACAAGTGGAATAACAATGCTAACAATTTACTGTACTGAGAAAAATATAATACATCCACAAAAAGAGATCTTTTCTATTTTAGATTTGCTACATTATGGAACAGATTACTAATTTATATTAGACAATCCAGAAATTGGAAGCAATTTAAAACAGCAATCAACTGTGACTTTGGAACTTTAATCCTTGACACAAGGTCTAGAGGGTCATGAGTCTCTAAAGACATTGAAACACTGTGTTTCTGGACTAGGGGGAATAAGGCTGATGAAGACGATGTTCTCTCTCTGTCTCTCTCTTTCAGTTTCAGACTTCATACAATTCAGAAAACTCATGCTAATACCAAGGCTGTTATTCATCAACTTTCTAAGTTTGTAAGAGCAATAATTTAAAATTGTCCCTATTTTTAGGTCTTTGTCCCACTTTTACTTATTACGTTGTCCAGAGTTTTTGCACTAAGAGGTTGAGAGGTATGGTGAGATGACCGTACTGAATGGAACCTGTCCGGTGAAGGGCGGCTGGTCTAGGGCTTGGATTGGTTTTTAGCTTCTGGAATTTAAGCCCTGCATTTGAGCAGGTTTCTGTTTCTTTGCACATCATGCAGCATGTGCACTGCCATGCAACTGTGTGCCACAGCCGGACAGATTAAGTCAACAATTTTCCCTTAGATACAGCTGTAGCACATTAGTGTAGCCCTCATCCTTAGTACTTTCCCCGTCAAAGAAATACTGCTAGTGAGCTGTAACCTATTACACCACCAGCAAAAAAACCCTGGCAGAAATATCCATCCACTGAGCTTCTCCTTGAGTGATCCCCTAGTGACAACAGTCTTCAACCTAGCATTATGGACAGTTGAACCACTCTTGTTTCTCCTACCAACCTTGTTGACTTGGGTCTTTTGAGGGAGTGTAGCAATTGCCTCATGTACACCGACAACCCTCAGAGTGTGAGAGATGTATCTACACCAAGAAATTTGAATCCATGCTCTCTCGCACTCAAAACAGTAACAAGGAAGAGGTTGTCACCACAACCACCACTACACATGCACATAGTACCACTACTCATACACAACGTATGCATCCAACCCAAAAATCAGCATACATGGAGGTTCCCTCAAAAAAACTACCAAGACACCAGAGACCTCCAAAACACAAGACTGCTACAACTAACACAGTTCCCACAGCACCCATGACACATAGCAACCCGTGTCTCACCTACCAAGAGGGCGTAGCAACACCAGTGTCTCATCTACCAAGCCCGTAGGTCGTAGCAACACCAGTGTCTCATCTACCAAGCCCGTAGGGCATAGCGACACTGGTGTCTCACCTATCAGGCCCGTAGGGCATAACAACACCAGTTGTCTCATCTACCAAGCCTGTAGGGCATAGCAACACCACTGTTTCACTTGCCAGGCCCGTAGGGTGTAACACTCAAAAAACAAATGTTTTAGTCATTGGAGATTCAATAGTGAGACATGTGGATGTCCCACTCACCAGGCTGGACAAGGAGAAAGTCAATGTCAGCTGCCTGTCTGGTACCAGGATTCGTCAGATCACACATGCACTCAGGTCTTGCAACAAAGTGTACCATTATGAATCTGTCATGGATCACGTTGGAGTGAATGACCTGAGATGTACCTCACTGGACTACATGAAGAGAGACATGACTGAGCTCTCTCAGTACATGTTCCAGGCAGGTATGTCCCTAGCCTTGAAGAGCATACTACCCTCACCTAGAATGATGCCACAGTATAAAAAAAAATGATTGCTTTCAATAACTGGCTTAGTTTTTGGTGTCACTCAAAGGGGATCCATTTCCTGTCAGCCTGGGTAGTCATAGTTGGCAAATCTTGCTGCTTTGCCAGAGATGGTTTGCACCTGGCACCTCTAGGATTTCATCTGCTGGCAAAGGCTCTTGCCTCCCCCGCAGTGCCTTTTTTAGGCAAAGTCTCGAAACAAACTTACCGATGTGAAATATGTCAATCATAGCAAAATAAGGGTCGTGCTCCTAAACACTAGGAGCTTAAACCAAAAACTGCACACAATTGAAGCCCTTCTATCACTGGAAGATGTACAAGTCTGTGCAGTCACAGAAACCTGGTTCAAGGCCTCAGAGAGTACCCCGGCCTTGCAAGGCTACAACACCTTCCACACCTTCAGACTGCAAAATGAATGTGTGAGAATCAAAGGAGGTGGTGTTTATATCTATATTAGAGATAAATTCATCTCCCAGCTAGTTAGACTGGACAACTCCATGGAGTTACTCCAAGTTCAGGTTACGGTGGTGAAGACCCCCGTTCAAGTCACAACCAGCTACAGATCCCCTCCATGGGTCACAATGTGCACAAAGCCTACTTGACCAAACTGTAGACAATCCAAATATTACTGAACACTCTGGGTATGGGGAATTTCAGTTATCCAACCATCAGCTGGAAAGCCTACGCTAGCCCTAACATACTAGCGCAAAAGTTTCTTAGCTTCGTTAACTCAAATGCTCCGGAGCAAACTGTTCATACCCAGACAAGAGGAACAACTATATCTGTTCATCACTAATATGTCAAACAGATGCACTATCGTAACTGTTGAACCCTCATTAGTTAAACCTGACCAGTCACCTTTGACCTGACACTAGTACCAGAACTCACAAAGGGTGAAATCAGACTAAAAAACTTCATCAAGGCAAACTATACCCTCCTAGATGAGATATAAATAAAATCTGAGTCCCACCCCCAGCTGGAAGTGGTAACTACAGTGAAGCCCTATACAATCACTTTCATAAGGGTATAGACTCAGCTGTACCAAGAAGAGTCAAAGCCAGAGCCCCTAGTAAACAAAAGCTACCATGGTGGACATCCAGCATCAACACACTTTACAATGAATGTAAAACGTTGCTGTCCATCAAAACAAAGGTGAGACCCCGACAATGGAAAAGGACCCTCCTCAGCCTCAACAGGCAAATAAGACAACTTGTCAAATCCTCTAAGGGCTGCTTTGAGAACAATGTAGCTACCACAACCAAGGAAAACCACAAGGCCTTTTACAGTGACATACACAGACTATGTGCAGAACTAAAGACTAACGGTATCACATTCATTGACCCCATAGAGATAGAAAACCTGCTAATGGATAGATTTGGTGAAAATTTGACCTACCTATCCCTTCCAAATCTTTCAAAAACCTTGCCCCAAATTCCCCTCCCTACTCTACATATCTGAAGAACAGGTAATCAAAGCCTTGTCCAAGGAAAAAAAACACAGCCTCTCTGGGACCAGACGCCATCCCATGCTGTCTTCTAAACAGGTTAAAACATCAACTAGCATCACCATTAGGTACCCTTTTCAATCATAGTCTAACCACAGGATTTGTTCCTGCAGAATGGAGAACAGTAACAGTTATTCCCCTTCACAAAGGTGGCCTAGCAACAGACCCAGAGAATTACAGACCCATAAGTCTAACCAGCCTCATCTATAAGGTCATGGAACATTATCATTATGGGCCTCATAAATAAACGGTTCTACATTACTTGATCGAAATTTCACAATCTCAAATAACAAACACAGAAACCCAGTTAAGAGAAAGTGCACTTTCGCAAAAGCCGATCCAAAACAAACTATTTAAACAACCCCCCCATGTGAGGGTTGTGCCCACCACACCCCCCTACTTAAATATACTAACTCCGAGACCGCAATACAGTGGGGAAAATTATATATTTCCTTATCCTCACTATAATGTCCTTCCGTGAATCGGCTTTTGTGAAAGTGCACTGTCGATGTAGTGCACTTTTGCTTAAGTGGGTTAGATCATCTGTTTATCACAAAAGTGTGTTTTTGACAAACAGAAGTAGACCCAAATAAACACATAGGCAACCTCCAAACCATGGATCTGACCCAATTTGGTCTTGTCAAGGGCAGATCCTGCCGGTCAGACCTGGTGGATTTCTTTGAAAATGTGACCAAGGTCATTGACAAGAGCAAATCTGTGCACACAGCATACCTCGACTTGGCAAAGGCCTTTGACACAAACACACACTCAGTCATTACCGATAAACTTTGCAAACCAAATGTAAACCCCTTCATTGTAAGATGGGTTGCTAACTGGCTCACAAACTGGGCACATACTCTAGCAAAGTGGGCGACTCCCCATGAACCAGGAGACCTGTTACCAGCGGGGTGTCAAGGGGTCAGTGTTGTTTGGTATACACTTCTCAGACGTTCAGGTCAAAACTAAGAGGTTGTGGCTGACCAAGTGTGCAGACAACTGCAAAATGGGTGCAATTATTGAATCCCCAGTCCAGGAAGGTCTTACACAGACCAATGACTGGTGTCTTAGTCACGGTCTCAAAATGAATGCAAAGAAAAGCATCATCAGTCCTTTCAGCACAAACAATGTCCCTTCACACCGTCAGATTAACAATACCTTAAGTACCCATAAAGTGGTAAGGATCTTGGGTTCACAAGCTGACCATGGCCTTAACTTTGACCACCATGTGTCTACTGTACTAAGGAAGGTTTTTTAGTAGCATAATTGATTAGTAAAGGCATTGCCTCAAGAGCAAAAGAGGTTATAAGCCCTCTATATTTGGCACTAATCCGGACCATAATTGAGTATAATGCTCCATTCTGCATACAAAGCATCTGTAGCAACTGGAGACAGCTTAGAAGTTTCTAAAAAAGATCATCAAGGGGACTCAAGCACATTCCATACAAGACCAAATAAAGTCCCTGTCACTTGACTCTGTATCATATAGACTTCTCAGAGGAGACTTATGTCCGGCTTACAGAGAAATCTCAGACCCAAACCTAATGAACTTGCTGCATATCCATAAATCAAACGGGACTAGGGCCACCCATTCCAGTGACCTAAATATGGCCTACAATTTAAATAGGACATGCTGGAGGGACAGATTTATTTCCTGGCAACTGCTACCTTGTTGGAATAGGCTACCTATTCATGTGAAACAGAGCACCTCTGTTCAAAAGGAACCTGGATGAGTGGATAGGGCACCATAAATTCTTACGGGGAATACCACCCACAACCCTCTGGGACATGGAGAAGTCATTACTAAATGCAATCTTGGGTACTGACTAACATTTCTATGGCATTACATTGGGATGAAACTGCCAGGCTTGAAATTACCTCCAGGTTGATAGCCTGGTAATCTCCTTTCATCCTATGATCCTATAAATTCTGTTTCCACAATCACTAGCATCATTGCATGGTGCATTCATCTGGACTCCAAAAAATCGTCTTAGCAGGAAAACAGTGAAGGTGGTCAGCTTCCATTTTCGGACTGTATACAGAGGGGTGTGGTCTTTAATCACAAAGGAGATTTGGCTTCTCTCTGAAGACTGGCTATGACCCAATGACAAGTGTAGCCTTATTCTACACTCTCACTGGCCTGCTTGAACAGACTGACCAATAATTTTCACAAGAACAATACTAGTTTGAGTAAGAATACTGGCTCACTGATGGGTGGAAAGATCAACTAAAAAAAAAAACAATTGCAGATTTTTTTATGAAGAAATTGTGAATGTGCTGCCATTTCTCTTTGAGAACATATATTTGCCAGAGATAAACAAAGTAGTCCTGACAACTGTTTAGTACTGCTAAAAACTATGAAGGAAACATTTAACCATTTCACTCATAGTTTCATAGATAGGTACTAGGCTATTGGCCCTAGGGCCAATATAAGCCTAGCCAAAAAGGTACCCTGGCTTTCGCAACCCAAGAAAATTATTTTCCTGTGCCCCTGACGAGCAGAGCCACAAAGGTGATCCCCAGGGTAAATTTCCTATTTCCCATCCAATCATCAAAATTTTTCTTGAAGACTGCTAATGAAGACAATTTTTATTACTGCTCAATATCTGAGTTGTTTGGCTTCTGTTACATACCTAGAATCAACTGCATTACTAGCTGAGTTAAGTACAAACTTTCAGTGTTACAGATTGTACTGCATTTTATTTTTATTTGTTTCATCGAATATTGTGGTCTGTGTCTCTCTGTAGTTATTTATTTTTCTATTTAATTGTTTCATAGAATACTGTGGTCTCCCTTTGTCTCTGCAGTTAGTGGGGGCTATTGTGTTTC
This sequence comes from Protopterus annectens, assembly GCF_019279795.1. NCBI lineage: Eukaryota > Metazoa > Chordata > Ceratodontiformes > Protopteridae > Protopterus > Protopterus annectens. Next base: position 170,221,668 of record NC_056748.1, read on the forward strand.
ACTTAATTTATATTCAGTGTTAAACTCTTAGCCTAGAGAGTTTCTCTGTATTTATAAGTGTTAGTCACATATCTTTGAATTTATTACTGCTCAATATCCGAGTTGTTTGGCTTCTCCTACATACCTACAATCAATTGCATTACTAGCTGAGTTAAGTACAAACTTGAAGTGTTAAATATTGTACTGTATTTTATTTTTCTCTCTATTTAATTGTTTCATGGAATAGTGTGGTCTGTGTCTCTCTAGTTATTTATTTTTCTATTTAATTGTTACATAGAATACTGTGGTCTGTCTCTGCAGAGACATAGAATACTGTGGTCTCTCTCAGTGTTAAAGATTGCACTGCATTTTATTTTTCTCTCTATTTAATTGTTTCATTGAATATTGTGGTCTGTTTCTCTCTGTAGTTATTTATTTTTCTATTTAATTGTTGCATAGAATACTGTGGTCTCTCTCTCTGTCTCTGCAGTTAGTTTTCCACCCGCCCTCCCTGTTCGTGTTCTGGTATTAATCTTGGTGGCTTTGGAATTGTCTGCCCCTCCTGTAAATTTGTCTTGGAACACTCAACCTTGGTCTATCACATGTGCTCACTCAACTGAGTGCAGTGAGATCATATTTTGACTTCAGACACCCCTACCAGTCCCATCTGTTCAGCTCTATTCTAGCTTTATTCCAGTCTAGTGTCACTAGCTCATTCCACCTAATACAGAGAAAGCATTTGTGAAGGGCAAGCCACTTAGGTTCTTAATTTTAAATTATCTTCTCTTTCTCCTTTCTCCCTTTCCACTTTCTAAAAAAATTTTTTTTCTAAGCTTGTTTCTTGCCTTTCCTGTAACTAGTCTAGTCCAGATACAGTTTTGCTGTAACCAGGACTTCCTGTAAGCTTCTGAGCACCTAAAGCCTTTCTGTGTTGGAGGGAAGCCTTCTAGCTTATCAGTGGGGGTGGTAAGCACTAGGTAGCCTATCTACCACAAAAGTGGTTTCTGGCCCAGAATTTGTAGTTTATTGGCCGTTTGGGCAGTTGTTCTGTCTCTTTCAATTTTCTGGTTTAAAAAGCCTGCTTTGGCATTTGTTTCCCACCTTTCCTGTATTTAGTCTAGTCCAGATACATATTTGCTATATCCAGGACTGTCTGTAAGCTTCTGAGCCCCCAAAGCCTTTCTGAGTTGGAGGGAAGCCTTCTAGCTTATCAGTGGGAGTGATAAGCAATAGGTAACCTATCGACCACAAGAGTGGTTTCTGGCCCAGAAATTGTAGTTTATTGGCTGTTTGGCAGTTTTTCCATCTCTTTCAACTTTCTGGTTTAAAAGCCCATGTTTGCGCTTGTTTCCCACCTTTCCTGAAACTAGTCTAGTCCAGATACAAATCTGTTGTATCCAGGAATGTTTGTAAGCTTCTGAGCCCCCCAAGCTTTTTCTTTGTTGGATAAAAGCCTTCTAGCTTATCAGTGGGAGTGGTAAGCACTAGGTAGCCTATCTACCACAAGAGTGGTTTCTGGCCCAGAAATTGTAGTTTACTGGCCGTTTGAGCAGTTTTTCAAACTCTTTCAACTTTCTGGTTTAAATGCCCACGTTTGCGCTTGTTTCCCACCGTCCAGATACAGATTTGCTGTATTCAGGACTGTTTGTAAGCTTCTGAGCCCCCCAAGCCTTTCTGTGTTGGAGGGAAGCATTCTAGCTTATAAGTGGGAGTGGTAGCCTATCTTCCACAAGATCCAGGTACAGATTCTTAGTTATAGCACTTTAAGTTGCCTATTTGTGCTCAGTACTTGTTAAGAAGAAGTTGTTAGCACTAAATAAGCTACAGATTACAACACTCAACCTTCCTCTTTACCTAGAGGAAAACAGTTTTTGTTCTTACTTTCCTCACTTGCTTAGAGAAAAACAGCTCTTATACTCACTTTCCTCACTTGTCTAGAGGAAAGTAGTTTTTTATTCAGGAATGTCCAAGGGTCAGCTCCCAGTGTTCTCTCCTGTCTATCTGATGAATCTGGGCATCTTGGGGCAATATAGCAATTGCCTCATGTACACAAACAACCCTTTCCTCCTACCACCCAACACTGCAACCTGTGAGAGATGCACTTATCCAGCCAAACTGGAGGTAAAGCTCTCTCCAACCAAGACTGAACTTGACAGTCAAGAGGAGAAGGTAAACACTTGCACCACATCACACTCATCACATAGTCCCACTAAACCTACACCACCAAAATTCACACGTAGAAACACAAAAACATTTGCAGAGGCTCTCAGTAATAATCTGCTAAAGCAACAGAGACCTCCAAAGCAGAAAAGCAAGCAACCTCCACCCCCCCCAACACAACCCAAATGACACACAGCCCACAGACTCAGTGTGCCAATAAACCACAGCCCATAAGGCAAAACAATGTACCCAACACACTAGTCATAGGTGACTCTGTAGAAGGCACACTGATGTCCCACTCACCAGGCTAAACAAGGAGAAGGTTACTGTTAGCTGCCTGTCAGGTGCCAGGATATGCCACATAACCCATGCACTCAGGTCACTCCACAAGTACCAATATGACTCTGTCATTGTCCATGTTGGTGTGAACGACCTGAGATGTACCTCCCTGGACTACATGAAAAGAGACATGGAAGAGCTCTCCAAACTTGTAGCCCAGCCAGGTTTGACCCTAGCCCTGAGTAGCATCCTGCCATTGCCCAAAATGATACCGCGGTACAAGCACAAAATGATTGACTTCAACAATTGGCTAAGCTTCTGGTGTCATTCTAAGGGGATCTAGTATCTGTCTGCCTGGGACGACATGGTCGACAGACCATGATGCTTTGCCAGAGATGGCCTACAGCTGTCGACCCTGGGATTCTGGATACTGGCTAAGGGTTTTGTTGACCCTATAGTGCCTTTTTAGGCAAGGTTCAAAAGCCAAATTCACCACCATAACAGGAACAGGCAAGCAAAAACTGAGGGTAATGCTACAAGTCTAAATCTCAAAATGCACTCACTCGAGGCACTCCTTAAAATGGAGAGCATCGATATCTGTGCAGTGACTGAGATCTGGTTCAAGGCTGTAGACAGCACCCCTGCATTACCAGGATATAACTCATACCACACTTTTCGGCCATCTAACCTGGACCAGAACACCAAAGGTGGAGGTGTGGCCATATTCATTAGGGATATCCACACCTCCAGGTTAGTTGTGCAGCGTAATGCATCCAAGGTTAATCAAGTGCAACTAACTCTGGGCAAATCTGCAATCCAAATTGTAGCTTGCTACAGATCCCCCAGCATGCCCCTGGATTCCCACTCCTCTTTTCTTGATATACTGGAATATATTAGGGTTCAACCAAACACCCTAATAATGGGTGATTTCAACTACCCCACCATTAACTGTGAAAACTACTCATGTTCCAACTCCTTCGCTCAACGCTTTCTGGAATTCATAAATTCCAGTGCCCTGGATCAACTTATCCACACCCCCACCAGGGGCAACAATATCCTAGACCTAGTCATTACTAACATGAGTGACCGGTGCTCCACACCTGAAGTCAACTCCTCGTTGGTCATATCTGACCATAAGCTAATCACCCTAGATATCCACATCCTGCCCCCACCCACCATTAAGGAAACCATGGTAAAAAATTTCTCCAAAGCCAACTTCATGCTTCTTAAGACAGAAGTGGCGAACGTTATGACACCCATGCAGATGGACAATACAGTTACGACTGCTGAATCCTATACAAATGCACTCTATAAGCACTTACACAAGTGCATAGATCGTGCCATCCCAAACAGAACCAAGATGCTATCCTCCAAAAAAAAAAAAAAAAAGAAGCCAATCTGGTGGTCCCCTGCTTTAAACATACTCTACAACAGAAGGAAGAAACTGTTGCAAAAGAGAGTAAAATCCCATGAGTGAAGGATCACCCTGGTCAGCCTCAGTAAGAAGCTGAGATCCGTTATAAGATCCTCCAAAGCTAGCTATGAAAAGAAAATCACCACTGATTCTAAGGGCAACCACAAAGCTTTCTATAGCTATGTCAAGAATCTCAGTGGCAACATCCAGCTCTGCTCTGAGTTACAGCACAACGTCACGAAAATTACAGAACCAACTGATATTGTCAACATCCTGGCAGATAGGTTCAGTGCCAACTTTACCCCCTCTCACCCCCTAAAGGGCCCATATCAATACAGGAAGAATGCAGAGTCCCTGTAATCACATAAATGCAGGTAAAATCTGCACTCTCTAAAACCAAAAACACAGCATACATGGGACTGGGCAACATCCCAGGCTGCTTTTTACATGAACTTCAGAACAAACTGGCTCCCCACCTAAGCACAATGTTCAATCATAGTCTCACATCAGGCTTTTTGTCCATTGAATGGTGCAGAGCAATAGTTATCCCACTCCACAAAGGGGGAGCCACCATTGTTCCTGGGAACTATCGCCCTATTAGCCTGAGCCTGGTCTGCAAGGCCATTGAACGTATCATCATGGAACTCATAAACAATGACATTGGTAACCTCCAAACTCTGGACCCCACCCAGTTTGGGTTTGTGAAAGGCAGATCATGCCTTCTGAACCTGATCGACTTCTTTGAGGCAGTCACCAAAGCCGTAGACGAGGCTAAGGTGGTTCACACAGCCTATCTTGACCTTGCCAAGGCTTTTGACACCATCCCCCATTCTGGAATTATAGCTAAACTCACTAAACTAGGTATAAATCCCTATGTCACAAGATGGGTTGCCAACTGGCTCACTGGCAGAAACCACACTGTAAACATTGCAGACTCCAAATCTGACTTCAACCAGTGACAATTGGAGTACCACAGGGTTCAGTCCTGGGACCTCTCCTGTTTGGTATCTACTTCTCTGAAGTACAGGCTAACACAGAAGGCCTTTGGCTAATGAAGTTCACAGATAACTGCAAACTAGGAGCTATAGTTGAGTCCCCAAATGATGTGGACATCCTACAGAAGGGCCTCACTGAGACAGATGCCTGGTGTCAGAGACATGGCCTCAAGCTCAATGCCAAAAAGTGCATTGTCATCCCCTTTGGTAAAAACTCTGTACCCGTGAACTACCACATAAATGGCAGTCTACTTAACGCCGAATGTGTGATAAAAGACCTTGGGACCCAGGTGGACAGTAGTCTCTCTTCTGATAATCACATCGCCACAGTAGTCAGGAAATCCTTCTATGTGGCACACCTCATCACAAAAGGTTCTCATCCAGGAAAATAGAGGTTACTGTTCCCCTCTACTTGGCACTCATTAGACCCATTATAAAGTACAATGCCCCTTTTGGAATGTACCTCACAAGACATCTGTAGCAGCTGGAAAGGCCACAGAAGTACCTCAGAGATGATTGCCTACCTCAAACAGATGCCCTCCACTGACTGTCTCAAAAAACTCCAGCTTTACTCTGTAGCATATCGTCTACTCCAAAGAGATCTCTGCCTAACATATAAAGCTATGTTAAACCCAGAGGTGTTGGACATGCTACACCTAAGAAAACCCAAGTCCCTCCGAGCTACACGCTCTAGGGTTCTAAACCTTGTCACCACAATAAACAGGACATGCTGGAGGGATAGATTCCTGTCCCAGAGACTTCCTATACTCTGGAACAAGCTACCCATCTATGTCAAGCAAAGTTCCTAGGGGCACAGGAAATTAATTTTCTTGGGTGGAGTAAGCCAGGGAACCTTGTTGGCTAGGCTTACTTAGGCCCTTGGGCCAATAGCCTAATACCTACCTATGAACCTAGGAGCCTAAGAGCTTTGTTTGATACAGATAGGTAGTTTGTTCCAGAGTATGGGAAGTCTCTGGGACAGGAATCTATCACTCCAGCATGTTCTGTTTATTGTGGTGACAAGGTTTAGGTCCCTAGAGAGTGTAGCTTGGAGGGATTGGGATTTCTTTAAGTGGAGCATATCCAACAGCTCTGGGTTTGACATAGCTTTGTATGTTAGGCAGAAATTGCCTCTGAGTAGGCGATATGCGACTGAGTAAAGCTGGAGTTTTTTGAGAGACTCTGCATAGGGCATCGGTCTGAAAACGGTAATCCTCTTTGTGAGGTATTTCTGTGGCCTTTCCAATTGTTGTAGGAAAGCTGCAATACAGCTTACATGTTTGCATTACTGTGTTAACGAGTGTCTGAATACAGTTTCAACCAAGGTGATGGCACTGCTTAAGGTTCTAATGACAAAAATGCAATTAGCATTATAGCAATAATTTATACACGTTGTCAGAATACTGATAAACACCACATCATAACTAAATATGAGGGTTAAAGCTGTGCACTGTAGTTTCTGTGGTACTGGGTTAGATTCCTTCAGCCCTCATTTGCCTAGTGTCTAACTTTGAGCAAGTCATTTAACCAAACAATGCTCCTTGCCACTTCTTGAAGGGGACTGTGTGTCCAGTGAGTCTACCTGGTAAACAAATGGGTATTATTATTATTATGTGTTTAATTAAACTTACCTTATGGTTATAAGAATCCACCACATAAAGGAGGTTTGTTTGATTATTCCAAGCTACTCCAAGAGGATGTTGCAGCTTTGCACTGAATCCTGAGCCATCCATGTCACCATATGCAAACAAATTCTGCAAAATAATGAAAAATAAATCAAAACAGTGTACTTTGCATTAGGCCAACTTAATAACAATGTATATGCATTTGTTTGAAATCAATCTTTCAAATTATGCCAGTTAAGGTAGCAGCAAATAGAAAATAGACCATAAAAGTATGCAACATCCTCAGCTACACTACCCAAGGGAACAGGTCCTGGTGCTACTGTGAGGTACATCCAACATCGCAAAGAAGCAGAATGTACGTCGGTCATAAAGTGACAAGGGGTATAAAGCAGACATTGGCACATACCATACCTCAGAAATGAATGCCACAAAAAAGCACCAGCCTGATCTTAGGTAAAGAAAATACATCAGCAGAAGCCAGGAAAGCATTAGGGGGAAGGTGGGGAGAGTAATACTCCAGCATAGAGAAGAGAAGGGCATCAATGGTTATGGTAAGATTTTACACAACAATCCTATGCCCTTCTATTCATATGCTGCAGTATTCATAGCATGAGTGGGAGTACTACAGCTCATGCAGAAGAAGAATTGATTGGAGGAGCAGAAACATTCTCCGCAAACCCATGCAGAATAGTCCTGGCAAAACCAGCTCCGGACCTGGAAATGCCATCTAACTTATACTGTTTCGTGAAGGCATGAACAGAACACCAGGTAGCCGCTTCCAGGGTAGAACAGGTGTCCAAACCTTTAAAGAAGGCACCAGAAGAAGACACTGCTCTAGTGGAATGTGCCCTAATCGGTGAGGGGAGACTCTTCCCATGAGACACATAACAGAAGGAAATGGTTTTGGAACTCCAAGTGGAAATAGTCTGCTTGGAAACAGGCTAGCCCAGGGCTCTTGGGTGATGGGAAACAAACAGGCAGTCAGATTTTCAAACTGGTCTGGTTTTATCCAAGTGGTATCTGAGTTGCCTGTGCACATCTAAAGTGTGTAGGATCTTCTCACTAGAGGACTGATGAGCAGAGAAAAAGGCTGGAAGATTGACAGACTGAGTGATAACTCATTTACCACCCTGGGCATAAAGGAAGGGTGAGTGTGTAAAGAAACCCTATTCCTGTGAAAAAACGTGAAGGGGGAAGAAGACATCAGAGCTTGTAACTCAAGACACCCTTCTGGCAGAAGTATCGGCCATGAGAAGGACTGTTCCAGGAACAGTGTTGTAGAGAAGCAGAACTTGCTGGCTCAAAAGGGGCCAGGGTAAGTTTTTCTAATTTAAAGTTGAGATTCATAGGAGAAGGAACTGGTTTCCTTGGTGGTCTTATGTGAAAGACACCTTTTAAGAAAAGTTTAACTTCCAACCTGGAAGCTAAAAGGGGAGACACAGGCAGACAAACAGAGACAGCAGAAAGGTGAGCTTTTACTGAGGAGTATGACCGTCCACTCTTCAGTAATTCACACAGGTAGGACAGGAGCACTGGAGCATCCACTAACAGTGGTTGTAAATCCTTTTTAAGACCCCAGATGGACAACCTTTTCCATCTGAAAACATAGGATTTCCTCGTTGTGGGTTTTCTGGCCTCCTGCAGAACTTGCAGCACGTTCTCAGAGAAAAGGTGTCTGAAGGGAATCAAAACACCCACAGGGTCAGTTGTAGAGCTGACATCTGTGGGTGTACTAAAGTTCCCTTGTCCTGTGTGAGTAGTTCGATTCTGTGGGGTAACTTGTGGTGATTGCCCTTGGTTAAATGCAGAAGAAGGGGGAACCAATGCTGTCTTGGCCAAAAGGGAGTCACCAGCAAAATTTTTGGTTGCTCTTGTTGGATTTTCAACAGGATCTTTTGGAGAAGCAGGAAGGGGGAAATGCATATAGAAACATTCCTTCCAAAAGAAAGACAGGGCATCCACCTTCCATGCCAAGGGATCTGGAATCCTGGCACAAAACTTGTGTTCATGGGGGAGGCAAGAGAGATCTACCTGAGATATACCCAAATGATGGACTATGTCCAGAAACACATCCCTGTATAACATCCACTTATGAGAGTGAGGCATGAACCTGCTCAATGTGTCTGTCACAACATTCTGGGTCAAGGGTATGTAAACCACTTGGAGGGAGAGTTGACTCTGGACAGATAACTCCCAGGTCTGTAAAGCCAGTTTGCACAGGAGGTAGGACGTTGTCGCTCCCTGTTTGTTGACATACCAGAGGACTGTGGTATTGTCTGTAAACCATCTTAAAACCCCAGGGGAAAGAGATTTGAAGATCTGTAGAGCAAAAATCAGGGCCCTCATCTCCTTTATACTGATGTGCTCCCTTTTCTGGGCTGGAGACCAGATACCTTTAACTCTTCACGAATCCATGGTTGCTCCCCATCTCATATGAAGCATCTGTGTACAGCTCCTGAGGGAGAACAGGTGGTTAAAAGGGAAATTCTGGATTCCTTGAAACCTTTGGATCCACCAGTGTAACTCCTTTTTAAGACAAGACAGGAGTGGGATAACAAACTCCAGAGGATGTGAGTGTTGTACCCACACTATTTTCAAGACCCACTGGAATCTTCTCATGTGTATCTTGGCTAAAGAAAGCATGGGAATGGTGGATGCCATGAACCCCAGGAGGCAAAGAAACTCCCTGACAGTCAGGGATTGGAGAAGCAAGAGGTCCTGGAAGTAGGCGGTGAGGGACAGGACCTTTTCTGGAGGTAAGGAAGCCAGCATCCTGTCTGACTGGATCCTGCAGCCAAGGAAAATGTGGTCTTGGGAAGGGACCAGAAAAGATTTCTGGTAACTGATTGTGAACCCTAGACCATCCAACAGTGACACCATGAAGGAGATGTTCTCCTGAAGGATGTCTGGAGTCTCAGCCTGGGAAAGGAGGTTGTTTACGTATGGAAAGATCTCTATGCCCTGTAGCCAGCAGAAGGGTATAACAGGAGCGAAGAGTTTTGTGAAGACCTTGGGGCCATGACAATCCAAAGGGCAAGGCACAGAATTGAAAATGTGAGGAAGCAATAGCAAAGCAAAGAAACTTCCTGAACTGAAGATGAATGGGAATATAAAGATAGGCATCCTTGATGTCCAGTGACACCATAAAGCCCTGAGGAAAGATGAGAGGAAGAAGGGTGGGTAAGGTTAACATACGAAAGGTGGAAACATTCAGAAAGGTATTTAGATGGCATAGTTCTAGAGTGGGGCTCCGAGAACCATACTTCCTGAGTACCAGGAACATCCTGGAGTAGAACCCTTTCCCTACTTGGGATGGTGGCACTAGCTGTGTGGTGCCTTGAGAAAGGAAGTTGGAAAAGAGTTCCATTGCTCATTTTGGAGATTGTGGAATACCTCTGAAGAAGGGAGGATTCTTCCGCACCATAAGGTATCCTTGCAGGATTATGGATAGGACCCAAGAATCTTGAGTTATCTGTTTCCAAGCACAGAGAGGTGAACAGACAGAGGTGTTAGTGGTCTGGGACATGGGTAGCCACAGACTATCTGTGTTAGCCTGAAAGGGGTTTTTCCTGCAAGGAAAATTGTTTCCTAGTATCTCTCTTACTTTTGGAAGATCGGGGCCTGGCACACTTACTTACAAAGGTGGTCTTGGTGGAGTAGCTCCTCTGAAACCTGGGCACCAGGGAAACAAAAATATATTTCAGGTCATGCAGGTCCTTCCCTTCTCCTCTAGAGACTTAAAGAGTTCTGCAGCAGAGGTGCCAAATAATGCCGTGTTGTCCGGGGGGGGGGGGGGGGGGCATCCATAATTTTTGCCTTAATGTCATCAGGCAAAGTTTGGAGCCTGAGCCAAGAGTAGCTCCTCAGGACTGATCCAGATGGAGCCTCTCTAGCTGATGCCTCCACGGTATCGCAGCTACACTTAATGGAATACCATGTAATCTGAGCTAAGGAGTTAAGGATGGAGGAGAGCTTAGCCTTAGTGGGAGAGTCAGGAAGCTCAGAAAGTAGTTTACCAGCATCCGAGAGAACAGCCAATGAATATCTGGCCATATGGGTCTGATAGTTAATGGCCCAGAAGGCCATAGTAGCTGAAGTATAGATCTTTTTCCCATTCTCTCCATGACTTTGCTCTCCTTATCTGAGAGAAGCAGGGAAGTGAAAGGTAGCATCTTGGAGGCCTTGCCTGCAGATACTGATATGGTAGCAGCATCTGCAGAGGGACATTTGAATAGGAAATTGGAATCCTCAGGCACATTATAAAATTTAGCTGGCCTTTTGGGTGCAGCAGGTTGAGAAACAGAGCACTTTGAAGCTGCAGCAAAGGCATCCAGGAAGGCTACCAGAACAGGAGATATGGCAGATGGGGAAGGGGAGTCCATCTGCAGCAGGTCATAGTACCTTTTCTTGGATGTCTGACACCTGACAACAGTCCCATTTGAAATACTCCCTCATCTTAAGAATCGTTTCCCCAAATGAGATATCCTCCCCAGGGGAATCAGTGCCATTAGATTCGTCATCTGCAGAGGCATAACCCAAAGGAGAAGAAATTTGAGCTAAATAAGCCAAGGTTTCATCCCCTTAGGAATCCTCATCTGAGGAAAACTCCTCAGAAGTCCTCCTGTTGAGTGGAGGGAGAAGGGAGAGAGAGAGCTTAGGATTATCTCAGGATCATAAAAGCATTGAACAGGGCTTGGGGAAAAACCTGCCAATTTGATGGTTGTTCCTGAGGAGCAGGAGAAACATGTTTTGTTTTAATTTTCTTCTTTTTAGGAAACTATATTTGGTGGAACATGGATGGGTCTGACATCAGCCTACACTCTACAGTGTTGGAAGGAACATCCTTTCGCACAATGATTTGAGTAATGCCACATAGGCCTTAGTCACAATGAGATGTAGTGCTCCCCTATACCAGAGTTGAATGTCTGCGTTTCCCCTGATAATGTGCTGGTAGGGTCCTTCATGGCCTCCACACCAGTACCCATTAAAGAAGTGCCTACAGACTCTGGAATGGTCTCTGGGCCAACATCGGCCTAGGGAGAGATGTCCAGATCAGAGGGATCAGCAAGTAAATTAAGCCTAGATTTCTTAGCTTGCACTTCTTCTGAAGGGCCAGACGTAACTTCCATATCATGAGCGAGACGTTTTAGGTGCTGATTTTCCAAGTATAAATTTAGAGAAGCTAGCTGACCACGTAGGATCTTGGGGACAAAGGCCTTGCAAATAGAACAGGTAGTATGTTCGTGGTCAGGGCCTAAGCAAAATAAACAAAAGTCGTAAGAGTCCTTATGTGGAATCTGCCTCCCACACTGACATTTGCCCTTTCTAGCTGACATGTAATCACAAAAACACACAGTAGCCAAAAGATAGTAATGAAAACTCCAAACGGACCACTTATCTGAACCAAAGTTCACAACTTGTTTGAGTGACGACCGGAGCAGACGATTGAACAGGCAGCAAAAAAGTTCTGGGGTATGGTACGTGCCGATATCCACGTTATACCAGATGTTACTTTATGACCGACATATGTTCTGCTTCTGTGCGCCATCATATGTACCTCACAGTAGCACTAGGCTTTTGTATACAGGCTGGGCAGCATATGAATAGAAGGACATACTGCATTTTATTGCTATAAACTAATCTGCACGGTTGTACTAAAATTGTTTACCTTACTGGGCCTGATAAATAAGGTTTTTACTGTCACATTCTTTGTAAAGGATTTTTAGCTAGTTTCACAGTGTGAAAGGTATTAACTGGAAATTTTCACCATTTGTCAATCATCTGTTTATTTGTTCTGATTTTCTACCAAGTAGTGTATCAGATAACTGATTTGTTTGCAGTTAAAAGCATTCTCTAGAGTCTTCTTGCTCCTTTATCTGTTTAAAAATTTAATTTAGTGGCTCACTGCTGTTTTTCTGCTGTGATAAACATTTCTGTAGTGTTTTCTGACTAAAATAGTGTAGCTAGTAGTTGTAGTATAGTCCCTGTCCAGATTTGTTGTCTATGGGCCTGCTTGTTTATTTGCAGTGGTTGTTTGTTCTGAGCACATGTCCTAAGCCATCTTGAATTAGCAGATGCCTTTCTTTACCTTCGTGAGAGGATTGTATTGATTGACTGCTGGCTGGTAGAGGTTGGCTAGTGTATGGCTTGGAGTAAGCACTCATTGGTTGTTTTGAGCTTTTTAAAGTTGTTTCAGGTTGTATCTTCTGGTATTTAAGCCCTAACTTTGAGAGGATTTCTGTCTATACACACTGAACTGAGCGGAGGAAGCACATTGACCACAACTCTGATCTGTGTTATATAACAATTAGTATTCTGGGTTTTTTTTGGTTATCTTTACTAGTTATTTATTATTCCAGCCATTTATAGCACATTTTATTTTCCGCTGCATACTTTTTACTGTATTTTATTGCTATAAACTAATCTGTGTGGTTATAATAAAATTGCTTGCCTTACAGGGCTTGATAAATAAGGTTTTTACTGTCACACTGTTTGTAAAGCTTTTTTAGCTACTTTCACTGCGTGAAAGGTATTAACTGGAAATTTTCACCATTTGTTAATCATCTGTTTGTTTGTTCTGATTTCCTGCCAAGGAGTGTATCATATAACTGATTTGTCTGCAGTTAACAGCATTCTCTAGAGTCTCCTTGGTCCTTTATCTGTTTAAAACTTCCATTTAGTGGCTCACTGTTGTTTTTTCTGCTGTGATAAACATTTCTGTAGTGTTTTCTGCCTAAAATAGTTTAGCTAGTAGCTGTAGTATAGTTTCCCACCCTCCATCCCTGTTGGTGTCTTGTTCTTATACTTGGTGGCTTTGCAGTTGCCCACCCCTACTGTAAATTTGATCTGGGACACTCCTCCCAGTCTAGTGTCATTATCTCATTCTACCGAATACAGGGAGAACATTTGAGAAGGCCAACCCATTTAAGTTCTTAACCTTGAACTATCTTATGTTCCTCTTTTCTCCCTTTCCACTTTATATATATAAAAACACACTTTGCTAGAATCTGCCATTGCTAGAATCTCCTTGTGTTCCGAGTGTGCTTCTCAAACAATCTGGAAATAAGTATATTTTTGGCACTTTTTGCACTGACTTAATTTTTGCTTGACTGAATTATTTATATATATGCTGGCATTGTTTTCTGATAATCTAAGTGGCTCCATTTTGATTATTTCCTAATTTACTGCTTTCTGTACTTGTTTTTAGTCATTTTTTATTTTAATTGCATTTATTTAACCTGTATTTGCTTTAATATTGCTACACACTCATGTGCTAAGTTGCACTGCATTTGAATTGCTTTTACTGCTGTTTTAGCTGCTTTCCTGGAAAAAAGTTCTAAGCTTGTTTCCCACTTTTCGTGTAACTAGTCTAGTCCAGATACTGATTTGCTGTATACAGGACTGTTTCTAAGCTTCTGAGCCCCCCCCCCCCAAGCCTTTCTGTGTTGGAGAGAAGCCTTCTAGCTTATCAGTGGGAATGGTAATTACTAGGTAGAGTATCTACCACAAGATGAGTGGTTTCTGACCCAGAAATTGTAATTTATTGGCTGTTTGGGCAGTTTTTTCATCCCTTTTAACTTTCTGATTTAAAGGCCTGTGTTTGAATGGGTTTGCGCTTGTTTAAGCTCCTCTCAGCAGTGCAAAGCTGAGGTAAACCTTTACTGGTGCCAGAAAGTCTATTTGATTTTTCCCTTAGATCTTGCTAGTTCTTTTTCTCTTGCACTTCAAATAGCCTAATCGCTTTGCACTTCAACAGGTTTTTGTAGCAATTATTATAGCACACCTAAGTGTCATCAGCACTAGTTGTTCTTCAGGGAAATAGCTCCAGTACTTAGTAGTTATAACCACCCCTCCTGGCATGCTTAACGGGCAGTTCTCTGTGCTTTCTCCTATTAACCTGGTGCACTTGGGCATTCTGAGGCAGTGTAGCAACTGCTTCATGTACACAGACAACCCTCTCCTCTTACCTCCCAACACTCAGAATGGTGAGAGATGCACTTATATCACCAAATTGGAAGCTATGCACTCTCTAGCCAAGACCAGACTAGCTGGTCAAGAGGAGAAGGTCAACACCTGCACATGGAACACACAGCCCTCCAGAAGACCCACTATCACAGCTCTCACATAAAAACACAAACCTACCTTCACGGAGGCTCTCAATAGAAATCTACCCAAACAGCAGAGACCTCAAAGACAGAAATGCACTCAACCACCACAACACAGCACAAACCACAGGACACATAGCTTACCTCCACAGTGTGCCCCATCAACCTAAACTCATAAGGCTAAACACCTTGCCCAATACACTAATCATAGGTGAGTCAATAGTGAGAAACACAGATGTCCCACTCACTAGGTTGAATAAGAAGAAGGTAATAGTCAACTGTTTATCAGGTCCCAGAATCTGACACATAACACACCGCACTCAGATAACTCCACAACAAGTACAAGTAAGACTTTGTCATTGTCCATGTGGGTGTGAATGTCCTGAGATGCACCTTCCTGGACTACATGAAAAGAGACATGGTGGAGCTCTCAGTTTATGTGACCCAGGCAGGTAGAACACTAGCCCTGAGCAGTATCCTACCGTTACCCAGAATGATACTGCAGTACAAACAAAAAATGATTGACTTCAACAACTGGCTAAGTTTCTGGTGTCATTCTAAGGGGATCCAGTATCTGTCTGCTGGGGATGACATTATTGAAAGCCCTAGAAGCTTGGCCAGAGATGGCCTGCATCTGTCACCCCTGGGTTTCTGGGTACTGGCTAAGGCACTTGCCACCCCTACACTGCCTTTTTAGGTGGTGTTCCAAAAACCAAATTTCCACTGCAATAGCTATACATAAATGCAATCTGAGGGTCATGCTGCTCAATGCTAGAAGTCTAAATCTCAAGATCCACTCACTCAAAGCACTCCTCAAAATGCAGAACATCAACATTTGTGCTGTAATGGAGACCTGGTTTAAAGCAGCAGAAAGCACCCCTGCACTACCAGGTTATAACTCATTCCACACCTTTCGGCTCCAAAACATGGACCGAAGCTCCAAAGATGGTGGTGGTGTCTTCATATTCATAAAGGATATGCACACCTTCAGACTAGTAACCCAACATAATGCATCTAGGATACTTCAGGTACAACTAACATTGGGTGAGATGGCGATCCAGGTTATAACCTACTATAGGTCCCCAACCATGTCCCTAGACTCTCACTCCACATTCCTAAGCACAGTGGAATCTATAAAAGTCCAACCTAACTCTCTCATACTAGGAGACTTCAACTACCCCTCCAACAACTGGGAAAACTTCTCAAGCACCAATACACTGGCCCAATGTTTCTTGGAATCCATCAATTCTAATGCCCTGGACCAGCTCATTCTGACCCCCACTAGAGGAAGCAACATCCTTGACCTGGTTATTACTAACATGGGCAACCATTGCTCTACACCAATAGTTAATCCCTCCCTGGTCAGATCTGACCATAAACTAATCACCATGGAAATCTACATCTCACCCACACCCCCCGCAAAGGTAACCACCGTGAAAAACTTCTCCAAAGCTGACTTTGGACTCTTAAAAACAGAGGTGGCTAATTTCACGGCACCCATGCCAATGGAAAATAGCTGCATGACTGCCGAATCATACACCAATGCACTATACGAACATGTACATAAATGCATGGAACTATCCATACCCAACAGATCCAAGATGCTCTTCTCCAAAAAAGGAAGCCAATCTGCTGGTCCCCTGCCATTAATAAACTCTACAACAGAAGGAAGAAACTGATGCAGATAAAGGTGAAGTCCCAAGACTGGATAAACTCCCTTATTAGCCTCAACAAAAATCCCTCAACAAATTCTCTAAAGCCAACTATGAAGGCAGAATTGCGACAGACACTAAAAACAATCACAAAGCCTTCTACAGTTATATCAAGAACCTCCATGGCAATACCCAGACTTGCTCTGAGTTACTGCACACTGTTACCTCCTATACTGAGCCAACAGATATTGCCAACATACTGGCTGACAGATTCACTGCCAACTTCACCCCCCCCCCTCAAAGGACCAATCACAATACTGGAAGAACAGCAGGCACCCAGCATTACTGCAACACAAGTTAAAGCTGCACTGTCCAAGGCCAAGAATACAACTTCTAAGGGACAAAATAATATCCCTGGCTGTGCTCTACATGAACTACAAAGCGAGCTGGCACCACACCTGTGTGCCCTGTTTAGTCACAACCTCATCTCAGACTTTGTCTCTACTGAATGGCTCATTGCTACAGTCATCCCTCTCCATAAAGGGGGAACAACTACAGACCCTGGGAATTATTGCCCCATTAGCCTGACAAGTCTGATATGTAAAGCTATGGAGCACATCATCATGAACCTGATTAGCAAAGATATAGGAAATCTCCAAACTCTGGACCCCATGCAGTTTGGCTTTGTGAAAAGGAGATCATACCTGCTCAACCTGGTTGACTTCTTTGAGTCAGTCACCAGTTCTGTGGATGAAGGCAAGGCAGTGCATACAGCCTACTTTGATCTGGCCAAGGCCTTTGATACCATTCCTCACTCTGGAATTATTGATAAACTCACCAAACTAGGCATCAACCCCTATATCACTAGGTGGATTGCAAACTGGCTCACAGATAGAAAACACAGTGTGAAAGTGGCAAACTCCAAGTCAGACTGCCGACCAGTCATGAGTGGAGTCCAACAGGGATCAGTCCTGGGTCCTCTCCTGTTCGGCATGTACTTCTTAGAAGTCCAGGCCATCACAAAGGGACTCTGGCTGACCAAGTTCACAGACGACTGCAAGCTGGGAGCCATTATTAACTCCCCAAGTGATGCAGACATCCTACAGAAAGGCCTCAGCGAGACCAGTGACTGGTATCAAAACCATGGTGTTAAGGTTAACGCCAAAAATGTGTTGTCATTCCCTTTGGTAAAAACTCAGTTCCCACTAATTACCACATCGATGGGAGCCCAAAGCGTTATAAGAGATGTGGGGATGCAGGTTGACAGCAACCTCTCGTTTGACTGCCACATTGCCACTGTGGTCAGAAAGTCCTTCTATGTGGCATATCTCATTACCAAGGGTTTTGCATTCAGGAAGAAAGAGGTCATCATCTCTCTCTCTACTCTTCCCTCATTAGACAAATAATCAAGTATAATGCCCCATTTGGCATGTACCCCACTAGACACCTGCAACAGTTGGAGAGGCCACAGAAGTACCTCATGAAGAGGATCCTAGGCATTAAACACATGTCCTACATGGACAGACTCAAAATACTCCAGCTATTCTCAGTCTCATATCACCTACTTAGAGGAGATCTCTGCTTGACTTACAAAGCCATGTCTGATCCAGCTCTGTTAGAAATGCTACATCTAAAGAAATCTCAATCCCTCCGCACCACACGCTCCAGATACCTCAACCTCAGTACCACAATCAGCAGAACATGCTGGAGGGACAGGTTCCTCACCCAGTGACTGCCCATGCTCTGGAACAGACTTCCCATACAAGTCAAGCAGAGCACCTCGCTGTCCCTCTTCAAGAGGAATATTTATGAGTGGATGGGTAATAGAAAGTTCAGCCCGGGGATCACTCCAGTGGCTCTACTTGATAGAGGCAATGGGAATTAACGTTGGGCAGCATAATCCCACGGCACTTCTAATGGCTAAGCTTGTAAAGGCTTCAGGGCCATTAGCCTAGTACACACCTATGAACCTATATGAGAATTTGAATAATGTTAAAAGTAGTAACCTGATCAAAGCACTAGGCCAACTTTTTCAGATATACACCTTGTGTGATCATTCATATTTGGTGGTGCTCTGTAAAAATACTAGTCCAAATAATACACACACACACTGTCCCCACGAAGCCATGGAAAACCCATGAGTTCTGTGGTCTAAGGAAAGCAGCACTAAAGTTGGGACTCAACTAAAGATGATCCCCTACTTTCTAAACCATACATTTGGAGTGGATGAGCACTATAATGTATACTAATTACAGCTCATTTATAAAAAAAGAAAATTATTTTCTAAGAAGATTTCTATTGTATAACTAATCACCTTTCTGATCAGTGGATAACTTTCCTGACCTCTGATAAAAGACTACTATTAATCTTTTCACAAGTGAATAGACTCAAGTAGAAAGCAGATCCTCCAACGGGCTTCTATGAGTCTGAGCACTGTTCATAAGTTCATAGGTTTGGTAAGCATGCCTGAAAAAACAGATAACTAAGGGTATAAGGTATTAACAGTTGCTACTTGTAGACTAGGCTTTGACTCCCTAAGCCTTCAATGCAAGTCGACTGAATGCTGTATTTTTCATAGCAACTTAAATAGGACATGCTGGAGGGACAGATGTATCTCCCAGCAACTGCCATGTCTTTGCAACAGGCTACCGATTCATGTGAAACAGAGTGCATCTATGACACTGTTCAACAGCAACCTGGATGAGTGGATGAGGCAATATAAATTCTTACTGAGGACAGTGCCCACAACCCTCCTGGACATGGGCAATCATCACTAAATGCAATCTTAGGTACTGAGTAGTACTTTCATGGTATTACATTAGGATGAAACAGCTAAGTTTAAAATGACCTCCAGGTCAAAAGCCTAGTAATCTGCTATGATCCCATGATCACAGTCTAGTATTCTATAATTGGTATGATAATGATATGACAACAGCTTCATGCAAGGGAACAATTACCTTCATGGCCATGGGACAAGCAACAGGGTGATAACCACTTCCCTATCATGCCTACAAGGTGATGGCTACCTCCATGTCCACCTACATGGTGATGACTACCTTCCTGTCACACCTACAGGGTGATGTTTACCTCCCTGTCAACCTACAGGGTGATGACTACCTCCCTGTCACACCTACAGGGTGATGACTACCTCCCTGTCATACCTACAGGGTGAAGACTACCTCCCTGTCACACCTACAGGGTGATGACCACCTCCCTGTCATACCTACAGGGTGATGGCTGCCCCACTGTCCACCTACAGGATGACCATTACCTCTGTGGCACACCTACATGGTGCAATTATCTCAGTGGCACATCTACGTGGTGATCATTACCTATGTGGCACAGCTACCTGGCAACCATTACCTCTGTGGCACAGCTACAGAGTGACTATTACCTCTGTGGCACAGCAAAAGGGTGACAGTTGCTTCTGTGGCATAGCTACATGGTGACAGTTGTCTCTGTGGCACAGCTACATGGTGATCATTACCTATGTGGCACAGCTACCTGGCAACCATTACCTCTGTAACACACCTACAGGGTGATGATTATCTCTGTGGCACAACCTCACGGTGACCATTACCTCTGTGGCACAGCTACATGGTGACCATTACATCTGTGACACACCTACAGGGTGATGATTATCTCTGTGGCACAGCCACATGGTGACCATTACATCTGTGGCACAGCCATATGGTGACCATTACGTCTGTGGCATAGCTACATGGTGACCATTACCTCTGTGACACAGCTACACGGTGACCATTACATCTGTGGCACAGCTACATGGTGACAGTTACCTCTGTGGTACAGCTACATGGTGACAGTTACTTCTGTGGCACAGCTACATGGTAATGATTATCTCTGTGGCACAGACACATGGTGACCATTACCTCTGTGGCACAGCTAGAGGGTGACCATTACCTATGTGGCACAGCTACTGGGTGAAAATTACCTCTATGGCACACTACCAGGATAACCATTAACTTTGTGGCATAGTTCTCAACACCATGATGATTAACTGGGCAAAGTCATATGTTTTTCAGATGATATAAGAATGTCAAAAAAAGGGTCATTATCTCCAAGGACTTCAAAGTCTTTTATTATTTTGTACATTTTAGTTACTTCCTGTCAAGAGTATAAAGTATAAGGACATTATTTTCAATTGTGCAGCCATCTGCATATTTGCTCAGCCAAACAATGGAGTCCATTAATATCTTAAGAAAATAATGTCAAAATGAAATGGCTCCAGTTTACACACTACATGAGACACTGGAATTTGGGGGAATTGTTTTTTTTCTGATCTACATGTATATTCAACTGCTTCAATTTTTAAAACAGTGGTAATGTGTCTCAATCTAAATTTTATAGCTAACTAGAAAAAATGTTACATGAAGTGATCTGCAGCAGAAGAGGGAATTTTTACTCAGTACTTGCTGACAGCAAATAATAAGGTGGCCTGCCTTTTCAGTAAATTTATATGCAGTCATACTGCAACATTAACTGAATTATATGAATCAGCATATATTAATAATATAGTAAAAGAACGTAGAAGACATATTCATAAGCATTCACATAGTTAAACCGGGCCTTTTCTATTTTCCCATTTCATATGCACCTACATTTAAAGAAAAGTTCAGCATTTTAAACATGACAAGACGGAAGGAAGGGAAGGACTGAAAGGAAGAGATCTGGTGGTAAAAGGTACTGCTATCTCAAATTCATGTCTTATAATAAATAATTATATGGATAAATATCTTGTAATTCAAAGCTGTAGCCAATTCTTTGTTTCTAAAATGAATTTCATTTGAGACGTAATAAAAAGGATTATGCATCAATTTTAGAATTATTTAATAGTCTTAAATTACATGACAAATTAAATCTTACCCAAGTTATATAATTAATCAATGTAGTAATAAAATTATGGCACATGCTAGGATTATAAGCAACACTGAAATATTCAAATTTAGCCTGAAATGTGAAAAGAAAATCTTAGCATTTGCAAAATGGCTTTGCCTTAGTCTGGCAGAGATGCAAATCAGTGATTAAAGCCGGCGAGCAGCATATGCTGATTGTTATCTTGTTAAGTCAGTCAAAATGTTGCAATCTTTTTTACAAGCATTGTGGTGTGATCAATTTACTTAAAACACACACAATAGCATTGTTTAATGTCCCAGTATGCAGATGGGTGCCTGAATCTCAGTGTCCTCTTCTTTGAAGTATTCTAACACAAGCTAGGAAAGCTATCGTAAAAAGTAAAAAAAAAAAAAAAATTCACCTCCTAGCAAGAATTTTTTGACATTGTCACTGGTGTGTGTGTATAATAAGGAAATCTGTACCATTAGAATGAAAATAAAATAACTACTGAATATAAATAATGGACAAGATTAAAATAATTATTAGACAAGTTTCAGAAGACATTATTATGATCATTGTGTACAAAGGGCTATTGTTAGAAGTTTTCTATGTGAAATGTAACACTCAACTTCACAAATAGATTCTACATGATTATAATAACTGTTGGACTGTTTATGTTTATTAACGTGTTTAATATTTTAATAAAACGTTTTTAAAACAGAAGTGACTCAGGGACAGAGCCATGAGAGACTCAACTGGCAACAGGAGATGATAACAGGAGTTGTCTTACCCTTACCTGTAACTTACCTGTTACATATGACCACATATCTAACTGTGGATCCAAATTAGTATGGTGTCATTAGCCTTTAGATTCCTGAGCTACTTTATGATTCCCTTATGGGGTACAGAGTCAAATTCTTTAGCCGTACTGAGGTATGATGCAGGGACAGATGAACCTTTATCCAGGGTGGAAGTGAAAGTCTCAAAAAATTTAGAAGGTTAAGAACACAAGGTTTACTTTTGGCAAAAACATATGGGTTTAGGTCATGCATAAGGCATTTGCCTGAATAAGAATCAGTATGATTTTCTACATCAAACTGCATAATATGCTTCTGAGGATGATCAATCTGTAACTATTGCAGAGGTATTTACTGTAAAAAACACTTTTGTATCTGCTAGCTTTAGTGCAATGTCTTCTAATACAGGCAAAATAAATGTTTCATGCACAACAGCCTCTCACTCAGCCATGTTATCATTATTGTGACCAATGGAGCACACCACTCAGTTATTTCAGTCCTACTCACTGTAATCCAATGGTTTTCATTTGTTTTAATTGTGTATCTACTTCAGCTAGCAAAGGAAACTGCATCCATGCTGCAGTTAAGGCATGTGGAACAGTGTCTGATTTTTACTGGTTTCCATTCAAGCAGGCCAACTTTGCCAAACATATCTGCACTAACTTCATTTATTCTTGCTATTAAGCCCATTCCCCATGTCACAGCACATAAACCCAAAATCCAAACATGTGCTCCTTTAACTTGGACATGACTAGAAATTTTGACAGTGCATTTCAGCTTGTCTGCAGGGCTGTGAATTTCAGACTTTGCCTCATGCAAATGCAGATGTATATGTAGCACATATCAGTAACATCAGTCCTTGTATCGATTTTAAAGCTCACACCAGTTTGATGTGTTATTTTTATTTGGTAGTCAAGTTTCTTTATCTGATACAGTAATAACCATCAACCCGAGCAGACACCACTGGCACTGGTACATAGAAATACAGAATATATAAAGCAAAAACGACCAGGTAGCAACGAACTCTGTGGACCTTTATTAACAAACTGTTCAGCGATTTCATCTTGAATAAGACATCATCAGAACCATATGTAACTAAAAACACATTCAATAAAAACTGTCTACAAACCACACCCCCATAATGTAGACCAATCCAAACACAAAAATACATTTACCAATTGTATTGTAAAGATACGAAAACCTGGCAATGACTAAAAAGAACATGAACTGCAGTCAGTAGCTGACAAACTAACATACCCTGCTAGTAATGACTAATCCAGTTACAAAGACTTAAAATCAATCAGCATATAAAGATATAGCACACCAACAGATTGAAAGAAAGGTAGTACACATAAAACATCATAACAGAATTATAGCTCGGACACTCTCAGTTTGAATTCACTTGATATAGATATTGCTTCATTTAAACACTGAAAGTTAGAATCATTCAAACTCAGCTGTCAGATAATTTCACAATGAAATAACCGGTTCTGCCAGTCACCAGCATAGGTAACCAAGTGTAGCTTTTCCAAAATAAAGAATTTAAACTTAGAGGAATTACTGCATGTGGAAGCATGTCTGGTTAAGGCTCTTTTACTGTCCATTTTGAATATACTATACTCATGTTGGTATAGCCTCTTGTTCAAAGCATTGTTGGTCTTTCCAACATAAAAAGATGAACAGGAGCAGCACCTAGCCATGTACACCACTTTAACAGATGTACAATTATATTTCCCTCTGGTTATCCACCTTGGACCATGGTCAGTAATGCATGCCTTGGATCAGTATCAATAAATGAACAATGACAGCAGCAACCACATTTAAAAGTTTTAAAAGAGCCATTGTCGGATCTACTCAGAGGTCTTTCTAAAATATTTTAGATGTCAGACCTGTCTTTGAAAGTAAAAATGGGAGGTTTTTTTGAAGTAAGATTTTAAATCTTTGCACTGTAGGACTGACCAGTTTCTGTACACAATATTGCAAATGTCACCAGCATCCAAGGAGTAGCGTAGTGCCATGTTGTTAATGTGATGTGGACACGTTAACAAGATGACCAGTTGTTCTGTCTTGGTTATCCGTTGAAGTGTCCCAATTAAAGTTCTGTAAGCCACTATGAATGACAGGAGCATATTTAGTCTTTCTTGGAGAATCTGTGTGTAAAAACAATCTACCATTGTGGTTGGATGACCACGTTCTAAAAACATGTTTTTCAAAATATCAACTTAGTCAATACAAACACTGTCATCCAGAAGTTAATCTGGACACATGTATAAACTGACGTTTGACTACACCTGTCTTTTGATGCAAAGGGTGACTGCTACTACAATGCAAAACGGCATTGCAAAAAGTGGGTTTATGATAGATTGTGGCATCAAATTTCCCATTAGAACTTTTCTTAATTTCCACATCCAAAAAGTAAGTCTTGTCAACATTAATGATGTTCTTTCAAAAAGATAGCAGTCCGTTCCATTCAACAACAAATTCTTGAAACTGTACATTGTTGCCGGACTATACAATAAATATATCATCCAGGTAAGGAAAGTAACACACACAATATGCAAACAAGTCTAATGTAAAGACCTCTTCAGTCTCCCACCAATGTAGAACACCATTTGCAAAAATGGGGGCACATGCAGCCCCACAGCAACACCCTGAAGTTGCTTCAAGTACTCGCTGTCAAAGAAGACAAAATTGTTGCACAAAATAAGCTCCATAAAGCCTGAAATTAGCATTTTCAGTATTCTTAAACCCCCAAGGTACAACTCCCAACTTCAGGTATGCCTGGAATCTCAACCACTGCCATTGCAGTCACTTGAAAATCTGTACTGTTTTCCACCAATATTGAGATCTGTCGCACAATTGTTGTATCTTGATTGCCAGATACACGCTCGGTAGCCGGCGACAAACCAGTCACATTTGTCTCAGAAATAAATGGGATATATACTCACTGCCATGTCTGTGTTCAGTAAACTAATTGGAAATATCCTAGTTTTGCTTTTAAGAAATGTTCTAACTTGAAGCAAAGAATATGTTATAAGGAAATGCATGGAAATAAATTTGATTTTGTAAAAGCTAGAAGAAAAGGCATTTTTCTATGCTACAATTGAGTTTTTTTTTAAGTATGTAGACTCTGCTACTACTTTTGAAGATACATAAACTAAGGAAGTGTTTGAATTTAAATGTTTAGCTAGCTGCAACCGTGAAAATTTAGTTTACGTAGCTGTTTGCACTGCGTGTAGTAGCTTTTATGTAGGTAAATGTAACAGAAGATTTAAAGAAAGTATTTCAGAACATTTGTCAGAAATTAGAAGAAATATAACTATGAATTATTTGGCTAAGCATATTCAAGAATGTGATTCACCTCATGTTTTTAAATTTAGATTGATTTAAAGAATGTTTCTAAATTTAAGAGGGGATGATATTTTCAATCTCATTTAACTGGCTGAATATTGGTGGACTTTAAGATTACAAGCTGATCGTGCACCTGGTTTAAGTGCTTCAGTTAATTTATAACCTGCATTAAAATGTAAGAACAAAGGTGTGTAAAGCAAACGAAAAACCAATACGAAAATAAAAATAAAAAAATGCACCCAAGCTGCGTATAGACTTCACTTTTAATAAAAGTAACAAACACATTAAGCGCTTTTGTCACTCCAAACGAGACTTCATCAGAATGTGAATTTTAAAAGCAAACCAGTGGACTTAAATATATTGTAAAATCATATCATTGGCATCAATTACAAATTTAAAGACATATACTATAAAAGAAACAAACTGTAAACTATAAATAGTTAATTAAATCGTTAGAGTTGTAGAAAATGAATCGACCAATACAAAATGAGTAAGAAAGGAAATGGAAAGATGTAATTAAACACCATCATCCCTATTTATAATCTGTTAGCCCTCTCTTTTAATACAGGTTTTAAGGAAATACTATCATTGAGCCCCCCGGGGGGGGGACCTAGCTGCCAACCTATGCCATTGTAATTCCTTCTTGTAAAGAAGGTTTTTCCAATCACCCCTCCTGGGTTCAATATTAATAATATCCAGAATGCCAAATTTAAAATGCTGAAAACCCTGGCATGTCTTAGAATGCATATAAAGGGCATTTGTTTCTTTCTTATTTTTATATCGTTATTATGCTCATAAATCCTGTTTTTCAGGGCTAGTCCCGTCTTGCCCACATAAAATCCTGAACATGTCTCACAAATAGGCTAAATAAACAATTCTTTCACTGTAACAATAACCTTTCAAAATTTTTTTTTCTCATTAAATTGTTAGCCAATACGGTGTTACTGTGTCTGTAAATGTAAGCACATTGTGAGCATCTACCACAAGGTCTGGTTCCCTCATTAGAAGGAATATTACCTTCTATTTTGTTTTCCATTAGTACTTTCATATTTCTACCCACTTTGTTGATGAATATTGGTTTGTCCCCACCACTCTGTTTAGCTCTTTATTGGTTTTAAATATACTCCAATTTTTAGTTATAATTTATTTTAATTCCTTAGAAATAGGGCTATATTGTATAGCACATGCATTTACAAAATTGTTCGCAGAATTAGTAGTTGCATTACAATGATGTTTGCAGATGATACTGTGATCTGTAGTGAGAGTAGGGAACAGGTGGAGGAGACCCTGGAGAGATGGAGATATGCTCTAGAGAGAAGAGGAATTAAGGTCGGCAGGACTAAGACAGAATATATCTGTGTGAATGAGAGGGAAGATAGAGGAATGGTGAGGATGCAAGGAGTAGAGGTGGCGAAGGTGGATGAGTTTAAATACTTGGGATTAGTAGTTCAGAGTAATGGTGAGTGTGGAAGAGAGGTGAAGAAGAGAGTACAGGCAGGATGGAGTGGGTGGAGAAGAGTGTCAGGAGTGATTTGTGACAGATGAGTACCAGTAAGAGTGAAAGGGAAGGTCTACAAAACGGTAGTGAGACCAGTTATGTTATACGGGTTGGAGACAGTGGCACTGACAAAAAGGCAGGAGTTAGAGCTGGATGTGGCAGAGTTAAAGATGTTAAGATTTGCACTGGGTGTGATGAGGGTGGACAGGATTAGGAATAAGTATATTAGAGGGTCAGGCCAGGTTGGAAGGTTTGGAGACAAAGCCAGATAGGCAAGATTATGTTAGTTTGGGCATGTGTTGAGGAGGGATGCTGAGTATATTGGTAAAAAGATGCTAAGGATGAAGCTACCAGGTAACAGATAAAGAAGAAGGCCTAAGATAAGGTTTATGGATGTGGTGAGAGAGGACATGCAGGTGGTTGGTGTGACAGAGCAAGATGCAGAGGACAGGAAGAAATGGAAACAGATGATCTGCTGTGGCGACCCCTAACGGGAACAGCCAAAGGAAGATGATGATTAGAATTATGTAGATTATTACCTAATAAAGGTTGGTACCTTTTACCCCACTCCTTGAGTACTCCCTCTACTATTTCTTCCACTAATTTCTTAGGATATGCCCTCTCCAAAAACATAGCTGTCAAAAATTTAAATTTCTTTTCAACATCACTATATACAGAAGTCATACGAGCTATCCTTATAGCCTGTCCTTTTACCAGGCTTTTCTTTTGTGCAATATGGTGGCAGCTGGAGAAATGAAGATATGCATTACAAAAGGTACTTTTCCCGACTGAAACCCATTATTACAATGGGAAACTGTTGCGTCCAAATAATGTGTACTATGTTGATTGAACTCATAAGTAAATTCTAGAAAAGATGTAGTATTATTCAAATATTCTATAAATAACTGTATTGTTTCTCCACCACCTTGCCATAAAATAAAAATACCATCTAAAAAATAAATGTATAATTTAATATACTGCTGGTAATCACTTTGAAATACTGTATGGTTTCCCAACCAAGCATGACCATATTGGCATATGCTGGTGTACAAGGTGCACCCAAGGCTACACCTTGTAATTGTCGAAAATACTGACCCTCAAAATATATATAGTTCTTTTCCAACACTAATGCCATGAGTTCAACAATTATACATATTTGATCATGAGAAAGCCCTGAATATGTATATTACACCTTGTAATTGTTGAAAATACCGACCCTCAAAACATATACACTTGTTTTCCAACACTAATGTCATGAGTTCAACAATTATACATATTTGATCATGAGAAAGCCCTGAATATGTACATAACGTTTCTTCAAACACTGCTAATCCTTCATCCTTTGGTATACAAGAATATAAATCTAACATCTATAGTCAAAAATACTAAATTAGATGACCAAATGTCCTGTGTTAATTGTCCTAGAAATTCCCAGGAATCCTTTACTAAATGTTTAATGTTTTCTACCACAGGTTTAATTATCTTGTCTATATATCTAGCTATACCTTGTGTTTTTGAACCCCAAGCTGCCACTATAGGTCTAAACGGTGTTCCACAATGTTTTTGTGTATCTTGGGAATACCGAATATAACAGGAACCATGGGGCATGAATTAACTAAATATTGGTATACATCTGATTTAATACGCTAATCAAGAAAGTATTCTTCTAAGTAAGAATCTATACATTTATATGCTCTATTAATTTGGTTTTTAGAAACTTGTGCATAACTATACTCATTAAATAATATGCCCTGCATAATATTAGAATGTTGCATGGTGTCATATAATACTATTCCACCCCCATTATCTGGAGTCATAATGCGTACATTCTTATCTCCTCTAAGCTTACAGATAAGGACAAATTCCTCCTGATTCAAATTTCTAAGAAAACATCTTTTTTGTGTCCACAAATTGTAAATCTCTTCTGTTACTGTTTTTTTTTTCAAAAACATCCAGTAAGGGGTGCAAAGGTAGATTGAAAGTACTATTCTTTTTTTATAACCTTTACAACTCTAAAGGTTTAATTAACTATTTATATTTTACAGTTTGTTTCTTTTATAGTATATGTCTTTAATTTTTTAATTGATGCAATAGATATTCTACTAGCCAGTGGTATGATTTTGCAATGTATTTGATTTTACAATGTATTTAAGTCCACTGGTTTGCTTTTTAAATTCACATTCTAATGAAGTCTCGTTTGGAGAGACAAAAGCGCTTAATGTATTTGTTACTCTTATTAAAAGTGAAGTCTATACGCAGCTTGGGTGTGTTTTTTTTTATTTCTGTATTAAAATGCAGACAGAAAAATTTAAAATGAAAGAAGAGCTTTTAAGGTTTCTTATATATTATATACGACACTTTTTAAATACATGTTTGTGTTTGTGTAGTGATGCGTCTTTAATATCTTGTCTGGAAAATGGAAAGAATTCCATTGGATGTTGAAGTCATGTGTTGTATACAGTAGACTTATCCAGCTTCTCTTTAACCAGCCATCAAATTTCTGCCATAGTCCTAGCAAATGGCAACAGAGATGAATAACACTT
Organism: Protopterus annectens; assembly: GCF_019279795.1. Lineage (NCBI taxonomy): Eukaryota > Metazoa > Chordata > Ceratodontiformes > Protopteridae > Protopterus > Protopterus annectens. The sequence continues at coordinate 170,250,920 of NC_056748.1, forward strand.
CTGCCTCCTCTGGGCTAAATAATGACAGACATTTGAGTTTTAGACTTAGTATACATACTAACACAAATCATGTTATTCCAGCTGATTTATAACCCAAAAATATTATTTTGTATGCTTTTTCTGATTAGCCAGCAATTCATTTATCCAGCCTAAGGTCCTGTCCAGTGAGACTGGATAAGAGGGAGTCGACTGTATGAATCTACCATTTTAAATTGTGGTTATATGCACTGATGAATGGGTTCCCCAAAAGCTTTGCTGCTGTATTTGTATTTTACCAAAGTAAATTGAGATTTTAGTTTTGATGCCGAGATCTGTTTTCTCCGTTTTGTACTATATTACTAATAACATGACAGCACAGAACAGCATAAATGATGTTGACACTTCAGCATCTCACAGATAAATGCCCACCAACTCAATACTCTGCGTGCATTATGGTACAGACTTAGGCCAAAATTCATAGTCCCTGCTTCTATAACTTTGTAGCAGTAATCTCCAAAGAGTGGCACTACATCCTTATGAAAATAAGGTCAGTGAACGTCATTCATACTGACCATAGAAATATGGAGGTATTCTGGTAAACACGCCTCCCTGTGGCAAAACAGTAATTTGCTTAAGACATACGCATTAGAAGGAGAGTTATTATGACAATAAGGTGCCTTACATGTTGGCATATTACTACAATTCATAGAGATAAAGATAAAAGGGTCTCATTTACATACAAATAATGGAAAGGACTGTGAACATGCACAAATGTTTAACAGCATCATGGATAACTGGAGATACCACAAACTTTGAAGTACTGGAAATTAGTATGAAATAGCTGAAAATGAGGTAAAAATTATTTCTTTTGGTGTCACTTTAGTGCTTGTTCATACATAGACAAATTACTGAAGGGATCATTGTGAGAAGTAACTTATTTAGGTCTCATTTAGTGCTTGTGCATACATGGTTAAACTACTGAAGGGATTGCTTTAGACAAGTTTGTGCATTGCAAAGGCGATATTAGAGACACAGTAATGCTTTTAACAACAGATGTGTATATGATGCAGGTATTCAATGATGAATTCCAAGAGCACTTCATTAGCATACAGCTCTTTACACAACTTGTCATTTGTATTTCATTATACTGAATTTGATTACATTAAATCACAGGCATTGTGCGTTACTATAAATGGCCCCTATGAATCGCTCCTAAGCTACACTTGCTTGCAAACATATGGATATCTCTATTGTATTTACAAAACTACTATGAATACCAGCCTTATTCTTACTGAGGTTGTTCCATGCATTTGTATTAAAAGCAATTTGTAGTAACCAGCTTGTGACAACCAATACCACACATGAAATACTGAAGTAACAGCTTCAGGCCTGACAGCAAAGCAATGCAGCATATTGGAAGTTATTTTTGTACCAGCATTTAGAAATGCCAGTATGGAAATGAGCATGTGCACTACACTACCTGCTGATCGGCATCTGACGATCATGTTTCCTAACAACTTACATCTGGGAAGTCTGCTCCCTTCATCTTACCCTAGCTATGTTCAAGTTTGGATGTTATTTAAAAGCTCAGTTTAATCACCACCTGCAAAGGTTCAAATCTGTTGTCATCAAAAACATGTAAATCAGTAGGCAGATGTGCCTCATAAGGACTGTTTAAGCATTATGATGTAAAATGGGCTTAATAACTGGTTCAACCCTGATACGAAAGATGCACAAAAAACAAGAATGTACAGATTTTAACTAGAAAAGAAAATATTTTTCCTCAGTGTAATCCAAATCCATTCATATGATTTATTTAATGTCACTAATCATTTTAATAACAAAACCTTATCAGCACATTGAAAATCTACCATATCATAAAATTATAAAGCTTAATGTACAATAAATAAACAATGAATGTTATTACCTCCTGTGAACCAACACCTTTCCTTCTTTCCATATTCTTTTTAGTGTACCTACTGGACTACCCAGCAACAACATCTTTGATCACAGCCCTAATACACAGCATGTTAATCTCTAATTTCTATCAGTACCTGGTCTGCTGTGGGCTGCGGAGGGTTCCACTGGTTCACATCATGGCTATCTCAGGGATACAGCTCCTGTTCTGGTTTTGTGCACTCGTGCACGTCATGGCTATCACTGACTTGTGTTAGCACCTGTTCTGGTGTGATGCACTCGTGCACACCAAGGCTATCGCTGACTTGTGTTAGCACCTGTTCTGGTGTGATACACTGGTGCACAGCATGGCTATCACTGACTTGTATTAGCACCTGTTCTGGTGTGATGCACTCGTGCACACCATGGCTATCGCTGACTTGTGTTAGCACCTGTTCTGGTGTGATACACTGGTGCACAGCATGGCTATTTCTGACTTGTGTTAGCACCTGTTCTGGTGTGATACACTGGTGCACACCATGGCTATCGCTGACTTGTGTTAGCACCTGTTCTGATGTGATACACTGGTGCACACCATGGCTATCTCTGATCTGTGCTGGCACCTGCACTGGTGTGATGCACTGGTACACAACATGGCTACCTCTGATTTGTGTTAACACCTGATCTGGTGTGATGCACTGGTACACAGCATGGCTACCTTTGATTTGTGTTAGCAGCTGATCTGGTGTGATGCACAGGTAACCAGCATGGCTATCTCTGACATCTGTTAGCGCCTACTCTGGTGTGAGGTACTGGTACACAGAATGGCTACTTCTGATTTGTATTAGCATCTGCTCTGGTGTGATGCAATGGTACATAGGATGGCTACCTCTGATCTGTGCTAGCACCTGCTCTGGTGTGAAGCACTGGTACAGCATGGCTACCTATGATTTGTGTTAGCACGAGTTCTAGTGTGGGGTACTGGTACACCACATGCCTACCTATGATTTGTGCTAGCACCTCTTCTGCTATGTACTGCTACATATCATGGCTATCTCTGATTTGTGTTATCACCCGCTCTGGTGTGATGCACTGGTACACAGCATGGCTACCTCTCATCTGTGTTATCACCCGCTCCGGTGGGATGCACTGGTACCAGCATGGCTACCTCTGATTTGTGTTAGTACCTGTTCTGGTGTGATGCAATGGTAACCAGCATGGCTATTTCTGATCTGTGTTAGCACCTGCTCCAGTGTGATGCACTGGTAATCAGCATGGCCACCTGTGATTTGTGTTACTTCTTGTTCTGGTGTCATGCAGTGGTTCACAGCATGGCTACCTCTAATTTGTGTTAGCAAATGTTGCAGTGTGACACACTGGTACACAGCACGGCTATCTCCGATTTGTGTTAGCACCTGCTCTGGAGTGATGCACTGGTACACAGCATGGCTACCTCTGATTTGTGTTAGCACCTGTTCTGGTGTGATACAATGGTACCCAGCATGGCTACCTCTGATTTGTGTTAGCATCCACTCCGGTGTGATGCACTGGTACACAGCATGGCTATCACTGACTTGTATTAGCACCTGTTCTGGTGTGATGCACTCGTGCACACCATGGCTATCGCTGACTTGTGTTAGCACCTGTTCTGGTGTGATACACTGGTGCACAGCATGGCTATTTCTGATTTGTGTTAGCACCTGTTCTGGTGTGATACACTGGTGCACACCATGGCTATCTCTGATCTGTGCTGGCACCTGCACTGGTGTGATGCACTGGTACACAACATAGCTACCTCTGATTTGTGTTAACAACTGATCAGGTGTGATGCACTGGTGCACAGCATGGCTACCTTTGATTTGTGTTAGCAGCTGATCTGGTGTGATGCACAGGTAACCAGCATGGCTATCTCTGACATCTGTTAGCACCTACTCTGGTGTGAGGTACTGGTACACAGAATGGCTACTTCTGATTTGTATTAGCATCTGCTCTGGTGTGATGCAATGGTACATAGGATGGCTACCTCTGATCTGTGCTAGCACCTGATCTGGTGTGAAGCACTGGTACAGCATGGCTACCTATGATTTGTGTTAGCACGAGTTCTAGTGTGGGGTACTGGTACACCAAATGCCTACCTATGATTTGTGCTAGCACCTCTTCTGCTATGTACTGCTACACATCATGGCTATCTCTGATTTGTGTTATCACCCGCTCTGGTGTGATGCACTGGTACACAGCATAGCTACCTCTCATCTGTGTTATCACCCGCTCCGGTGGGATGCACTGGTACCAGCATGGCTACCTCTGATTTGTGTTACCACCTGTTCTGGTGTGATGCAATGGTAACCAGCATGGCTATCTCTGATCTGTGTTAGCACCCGCTCCAGTGTGATGCACTGGTAATCAGCATGGCCACCTGTGATTTGTGTTACTTCTTGTTCTGGTGTCATGCAGTGGTTCACAGCATGGCTACCTCTAATTTGTGTTAGCAAATGTTGTAGTGTGACACACTGGTAAACAGCACGGCTATCTCTGATTTGTGTTAGCACCTGCTCTGGAGTGATGCACTGGTACACAGCACGGCTATCTCTGATTTGTGTTAGCACCTGCTCTGGAGTGATGCACTGGTACACAGCATGGCTACCTCTGATTTGTGTTAGCACCTGTTCTGGTGTGATACAATGGTACCCAGCATGGCTACCTCTGATTTGTGTTAGCATCCACTCCGGTGTGATGCACTGGTACACAGCATGGCTACCTCTGATTTGTGTTAGTACCTGTTCTGGTGTGATGCAATGGTAACCAGCATGGCTATTTCTTATTTGTGTTAGCATCTGTTCTGGTTTGATGCACTAGTACACAGCATGGCTACCTCTGATTTGTGTTAGCACCTGTTCTGGTGTGGGGTACTGGTACACAGCATAGCTATCTCTGATTTGTGTTAGTACTTGTTCTGGTGTGAAGCACTGGTACACACCATGGCTACCTCTCATTTGTGTTGGCACGTATTCTGGTGTGATACACTGGTAACCAGCATGGCTATCTCTGATTTGTGTTAGCACATTTTCTGGTGAGAAGCAGTGGTACATCGCATGGCTACCTCTGATTTGTGTTAGTACTTGTTCTGGTGATATGCACTGGTACATACTATGGCTACCTCTGATGTGTGTTACCACCTGCTCTGGTGTGATGCACTGGTACACAGCATGGCTAATTATGATTTGTGTAGCACCTGTTCTGGTATTGGGTAGTGGTACAGAGCATGGCTACCTGTGATTTGTGTTAGTACCTGTTTTTGTGTGATGCAATGGTACACAGCATGGCTACCTCTGATCTGTGTTAGCACCTGTTCTGGTGTGATGCACTGGTACACAGCATGGCTAATTATGATTTGTGTAGCACCTGTTCTGGTATTGGGTACTGGTACAGAGCATGGCTACCTGTGATTTGTGTTAGTACCTGTTTTGGTGTGATGCAATGGTACACAGCATGGCTACCTCTGATCTGTGTTAGCACCTGATCTGGTGTGATACACTGGTAACCAGCATGGCTATCTCTGACTTGTGTTAGCACCTGCTTTGGTGTGAGGCAATGGTACAAAGCATGGCCACCTCTGATTTGTCTTAGCACCTGCTCTGGTGTGATGCACTAGTACACAGCATGGCTACTTCTGATTTGTGTTAGCACCTGTTCTTGTATTGGGTACTGGTACACTGCATGGCTACCTCTGATTTGTGTTAGTATCTGTTCTGGTGTAATGCAATGGTACACAGCATGGCTGCCCCTGATATGTGTTAGCACATAATCTGGTGTGATGCACTGCTAACCAGCATGGCTACCTCTGACTGGTATGATGCACTGGTAACCAGCATGGCCAACCACTGATTTGTGTTAGTACCTGTTCTGGTGTGATGCAATGGTACACAGCATGGCTACCTCTAATCTGTGTTAGCAACTGCCCTGGTGTGACGCAGTGGTACACAGCATGGCTACCTCTGATTTGTGTTAGCACCTGCAATGGAGTGATGTGCTGCTACACAGTATGGCTACCTCTGATTTGTGTTAGCACCTGTTCTGGTGTAATTCACTGGTAACCCGCATGACTACCTCAGATTTGTGTTAGTACCTGCTCTGGTGTGATGCGCTGGTACACAGCATGGCTACCTCTGATTTGTATTAGTACCTGTTCTGGTGTTGGGTACTGGTACACAGCATGGCTACCTCTGATTTGTGGAAGTACCTGTTCTGGTGTGATGCAATGGTACACAGCAGGGCTACCTCTGATCTGTGTTAACACCTGCTCTTGTATGATGCACTGGGAACCAGCTGGCTATCTCTGATTTGTGTTAGCACCTGCTCTGGTGTGATGCACCGGTACAAAGAATGGCTACCGCTGATCTGTGTTAGCACCCGCTCTGGTGAGAGGTATTGGTAACCAGCATGGTTATCTCAGATTTGTGTTAGTACCTGTTCTGGTGTGATGCAATGGTACACAGCATGGCTACCTCTGATATGTGTTAGCACATAATCTGGTGTGATGCACTGCTAACCAGCATGGCTACCTCTGACCTGTGTTAGCACCTGTTCTGGTATGATGCACTGGTAACCAGCATGGCTACCTCTGATTTGTGTTAGTACCTGTTCTGGTGTGGGGTACTGATACACAGCATGGCTATCTCTGATTTGTGTTAGCACCTGCTTTGGTGTGATGCACTGGTACAAAGCATAGCTACCTCTGATCTGTGTTAGCATCTGCTCTGGTGTGATGCACTGGTAACCACCATGGCTACCACGGATTTGAGTTAGTACCTGTTCTGGTGAGATGCAATGGTACACAGCATGGTTACCTCTAATCTGTGTTACCACCTGCCCTGTTGTGATGCAGTGATACACAGCATGGCAACCTCTGATTTGTGTTAGCACCTGCTCTGGAGTTTTGTGCTGGTACACAGTATGGCTACCTCTGATTTGTGTTAGCACCTGTTCTGGTGTGATTCACTGATAACCAGCATGACTACCTCAGATTTGTGTTAGCACCTGCTCTGGTGTGATGCGCTGGTACACAGCATGGTTACCTCTGATTTGTGTTAGCACCTGTTCTGGTGTCGGGTACTGGTACACAGCATGGCTACCTCTGATTTGTGTACGTACCTGTTCTGGTGTGATGCAATGGTACACAGCATGGCTATCTCTGATTTGTGCAAGTACCTGTTCTGGTGTGATGCAATGGTACACAGCAGGGCTACCTCTGATCTGTATTAGCAGCTGCTCTGGTATGACGCACTGGGAACCATCTCGGATTTGTGTTAGCACATGCTCTGGAATGATGCACTGGTATACTGCATGGCTACCTCTTATTTGTGCTAGTACCTGTTCTGCTGTTATGTACTGCTACACATCACGGCTATCTTCGATTTGTGTTAGCACCTGCTTGGGTGTGATGCAATGGTCCACAGCATGGCTACCCCTGATTTGTGTTATCACCCACTCTGGTGTAATGCACTGGTACACAGTATAGCTACCTCTGATTTGTGTTAGTACCTGTTCTGGTGTGATGCAATGGTAACCCACATAGCTATCTCTGATCTGTGTTAGCACCTGCTCTAGTGTGATGCACTGGTACAAAGCATGGCTACCACTGATCTTTGTTAGCACCTGCTCTGGTGTGATGCACTAGTAAACAGTATGGCTACCTCTGATTTGTGTTAGTACCTGTTATGGTGTGATGCAATGGCACAAAGCATGGCTATCTCTGATCTGTTTTAGCACCTGCTCTGGTGTGATGCACTGGTACAAAGCATGGCTACCACTCATCTGTGTTAGTGCCCGCTCTGGTGAGATGCACTGGTAACTAGCATGGTTATCTCTGATTTGTGTTAGCACCTGTTCTGGTATGATGCACTGGTATGGCTATCTAGGAGTTGTGTTAGCACCTGTTCTGGTGTTGCGTACTGGTATACAGCAATGCTACCTGTGATTTGTGTTAGTACCTGTTCTGGTGTGATACAATGGTACACAGCATTGCTACCTCTGATTTGTGTTAGCACCTGCTCTGGTGTGGTTCACTGTTAGGTTCTATATTGCTTCATCAAAGTTTCAAAACTTTGAAACTGATATGGTTGGCACCATATCATCGAAGCTCTGAAATACTGAACGTTTTAAAGGAAATTTCTGTAAGGGAAGATTTCCCTTTACTGCACTGTAGTGCGATCTTGGAGTTGGTATATTTAAGTAATGGGGGGAGTGTGGGGGAGCTTGACCCCTGCTTGAAACGTTTATTTATTTATTTTTTTACATATTCAAAGTTTCAAAATATCGATGATATGGTCTCAACCGTATCAGATTCGATGTTTTGAAGCTTCAGTTTTATGATATAGATGCCACTACTACACAGTACGGCTACCTCTGATTTGTGTTAGCACCTGCTGTGGTGTGATGCACTGGTTCACAGCATGCCTCCTTCTGATTTGTATTAGCACCTGTTCTGTTGTGTAGCCTTGGTACACAACATGGCTATCTCTTATTTGTGTGAGCACCTGTTCTGGTATGATGCGCTGGTACATAGCATGGCTATCTCTGATTTGTGTTAGCACCTGTTTTGCTGTGATGTGCTGGTACACAGTGTGGCTTCCTCTGATTTGTGTTAGCACCTGCTCTGGTGTCATGCACTGGTATACAGCATAGCTACCTTTGAATTGTGTTACCACCTGCTCTGGTGTGATGCACTGGTACACAGCATGGGTCTCTCTGATTTGTGTTAGCACCTGTTCTGGTGTTGAGTACTAGTACACAGCATAGCTACCTTTGATTAAAGTACCTGTTCTGGTGTGATGCAATAGTACTCAGCATGGCTACCTCTGATCAGTGTTAGCACATATTCTTGTGTGATGCACTGGTAATCAGCATGGCTATCTCTGATTTGTGTTAGCACTTTCTCTGGTGTGATACACTGGTGCACCGCATGTCTACCTCTGATTTGTGTAAGGACCTATTCTGGTCTTATGCACTGGTAACCAGCATGGCTACCTCTGATGTGTGTTAGCACTTGTTCTGGTGTGATCCACTGGTACACAGTATGGCTAACTCTGATTTGTGTTAGCACATGCTCTGGAGTGATGCACTGGTATACCGCATGGCTACCTCTTATTTGTGCTAGTACCTGTTCTGACATTATGTACTGCTACACATCACGACTATCTTCGATTTGTGTTAGCACCTGCTCGGGTGTGATGCAATGGTCCACAGCATGGCTACCCCTGATTTGTGTTATCACCTGCTCTGGTGTGATGCACTGGTACACAGCATGGCTACCTCTGATTTGTGTTAGTACCTGTCCTGGCGTGATGCAATGGTAAACCACATAGCTATCTCTGATCTGTGTTAGCACCTGCTCTAGTGTGATGCACTGGTACAAAGCATAGCTACCTCTGATATGTGTTAGCATCTGCTCCGGTGTGATGCACTGGTAACCACCATGGCTACCACGGATTTGAGTTAGTATCTGTTCTGGTGTGATGCAATGGTACACAGCATGGCTACCTCTAATCTGTGTTACCACCTGCCCTGGTGTGATGCAGTGGTACACAGCATGGCAACCTCTGATTTGTGTTAGCACCTGCTCTGGAGTTTTGTGCTGGTACACAGTATGGCTACCTCTGATTTGTGTTAGCACCTGCTCTGGTTTGATGCGCTGGTACACAGCATGGTTACCTCTGATTTGTGTTAGCACCTGTTCTGGTGTGATGCAATGGTACACAGCATGGCTACCTCTGATTTGTGCAAGTACCTGTTCTGGTATGATGCAATGGTACACAGCAGGGCTACCTCTGATCTGTATTAGCAGCTGCTCTGGTATGATGCACTGGGAACCATCTCAGATTTGTGTTAGCACATGCTCTGGAGTGATGCACTGGTATACCGCATGGCAACCTCTTATTTATGCTAGTACCTGTTCTGACGTTATGTACTGCTACACATCACGGCTATCTTCAATTTGTGTTAGCACCTGCTCGAGTGTGATGCAATGGTCCACAGCATGGCTACCCCTGATTTGTGTTATCACCCGCTCTGGTGTGATGCACTGGTACTAAGCATAGCTACCTCTGATTTGTGTTAGTACCTGTTCTGGTGTGATGCAATGGTAACCCGCAAAGCTATCTCTGATCTGTGTAAGTACCTGCTCTAGTGTGATACACTGGTACAAAGCATGGCTACCACTGATCTTTGTTAGCACCTGCTCTGGTGTGATGCACTAGTAAACGGTATGGCTACCTCTGATTTGTGTTAGTACCTGTTATGGTGTGATGCAATGGTACACAGCATGGCTACCTCTGATTTGTGTTAGCATCCACTCCGGTGTGATGCACTGGTACACAGCATGGCTACCTCAGATTTGTGTTAGCACCTGTTCTGGTGTGATGCAATGGTAACCAGCATGGCTATTTCTTATTTGTGTTAGCATCTGTTCTGGTTTGATGCACTAGTACACAGCATGGCTACCTCTGATTTGTGTTAGCACCTGTTCTTGTGTGGGGTACTGGTACACAGCATAGCTATCTCTGATTTGTGTTAGTACTTGTTCTGGTGTGAAGCACTGGTACACACCATGGCTACCTCTCATTTGTGTTGGCACGTATTCTGGTGTGATACACTGGTAACCAGCATGGCTATCTCTGATTTGTGTTAGCACATTTTCTGGTGAGAAGCAGTGGTACACCGCATGGCTACCTCTGATTTGTGTTAGTACTTGTTCTGGTGATATGCACTGGTACATACTATGGCTACCTCTGATGTGTGTTACCACCTGCTCTGGTGTGATGCACTGGTACACAGCATGGCTAATTATGACTTGTGTAGCACCTGTTCTGGTATTGGGTACTGGTACAGAGCATGGCTACCTGTGATTTGTGTTAGTACCTGTTTTGGTGTGATGCAATGGTACACAGCATGGCTACCTCTGATCTGTGTTAGCACCTGATCTGGTGTGATACACTGGTAACCAGCATGGCTATCTCTGACTTGTGTTAGCACCTGCTTTGGTGTGAGGCAATGGTACAAAGCATGGCCACCTCTGATTTGTCTTAGTACCTGCTCTGGTGTGATGCACTAGTACACAGCATGGCTACCTCTGATTTGTGTTAGTACCTGCTCTGGAGTGATGCACTGGTACACAGCATGGCTACCTCTGATTTGTGTTAGCACCTGTTCTGGTGTGATACAATGGTACCCAGCATGGCTACCTCTGATTTGTGTTAGCATCCACTCCGGTGTGATGCACTGGTACACAGCATGGCTACCTCTGATTTGTGTTAGTACCTGTTCTGGTGTGATGCAATGGTAACCAGCATGGCTATTTCTTATTTGTGTTAGCATCTGTTCTGGTTTGATGCACTAGTACACAGCATGGCTACCTCTGATTTGTGTTAGCACCTGTTCTGGTGTGGGGTACTGGTACACAGCATAGCTATCTCTGATTTGTGTTAGTACTTGTTCTGGTGTGAAGCACTGGTACACACCATGGCTACCTCTCATTTATGTTGGCACGTATTCTGGTGTGATACACTGGTAACCAGCATGGCTATCTCTGACTTGTGTTAGCACCTGCTTTGGTGTGAGGCAATGGTACAAAGCATGGCCACCTCTGATTTGTCTTAGCACCTGCTCTGGTGTGATGCACTAGTACACAGCATGGCTACTTCTGATTTGTGTTAGCACCTGTTCTGGTATTGGGTACTGGTACACAGCATGGCTACCTCTGATTTGTGTTAGTATCTGTTCTGGTGTAATGCAATGGTACACAGCATGGCTGCCCCTGATATGTGTTAGCACATAATCTGGTGTGATGCACTGCTAACCAGCATGGCTACCTCTGACTGGTATGATGCACTGGTAACCAGCATGGCTACCTCTGATTTGTGTTAGTACCTGTTCTGGTGTGGGGTACTGGTACACAGCATGGCTATCTCTGATTTGTGTAAGCACCTGTTTTGGTGTGATGCAGTGGTAACCAGCATGGCCAACCACTGATTTGTGTTAGTACCTGTTTTGGTGTGATGCAATGGTACACAGCATGGCTACCTCTAATCTGTGTTAGCAACTGTCCTGGTGTGACGCAGTGGTACACAGCATGGCTACCTCTGATTTGTGTTAGCACCTGCAATGGAGTGATGTGCTGCTACACAGTATGGCTACCTCTGATTTGTGTTAGCACCTGTTCTGGTGTAATTCACTGGTAACCCGCATGACTACCTCAGATTTGTGTTAGTACCTGCTCTGGTGTGATGCGCTGGTACACAGCATGGCTACCTCTGATTTGTATTAGTACCTGTTCTGGTGTTGGGTACTGGTACACAGCATGGCTACCTCTGATTTGTGGAAGTACCTGTTCTGGTATGATGCACTGGGAACCAGCTGGCTATCTCTGATTTGTGTTAGCACCTGCTCTGGTGTGATGCACCGGTACAAAGAATGGCTACCACTGATCTGTGTTAGCACCCGCTCTGGTGAGAGGTACTGGTAACCAGCATGGTTATCTCAGATTTGTATTAGTACCTGTTCTGGTGTGATGCAATGGTACACAGCATGGCTACCTCTGATATGTGTTAGCACATAATCTGGTGTGATGCACTGCTAACCAGCATGGCTACCTCTGACCTCTGTTAGCACCTGTTCTGGTATGATGCACTGGTAACCAGCACGGCTACCTCTGATTTGTGTTAGTACCTGTTCTGGTGTGGGGTACCTATACACAGCATGGCTATCTCTGATTTGTGTTAGCACCTGCTTTGGTGTGATGCACTGGTACAAAGCATAGCTACCTCTGATCTGTGTTAGCATCTGCTCTGGTGTGATGCACTGGTAACCACCATGGCTACCACGGATTTGAGTTAGTACCTGTTCTGGTGTGATGCAATGGTACACAGCATGGTTACCTCTAATCTGTGTTAACACCTGCCCTGGTGTGATGCAGTGGTACACAGCATGGCAAAATCTGATTTGTGTTAGCACCTGCTCTGGAGTTTTGTGCTGGTACACAGTATGGCTACCTCTGATTTGTGTTGGCACCTGTTCTGGTGTGATTCACTGATAACCAGCATGACTACCTCAGATTTGTGTTAGCACCTGCTCTGGTGTGATGTGCTGGTACACAGCATGGTTACCTCTGATTTGTGTTAGCACCTGTTCTGGTGTCGGGTACTGGTACACAGCATGGCTACCTCTGATTTGTGTACGTACCTGTTCTGGTGTGATGCAGTGGTACACAGCATGGCTATCTCTGATTTGTGCAAGTACCTGTTCTGGTGTGATGCAATGGTACACAGCAGGGTTACCTCTGATCTGTATTAGCAGCTGCTCTGGTATGATGCACTGGGAACCATCTCGGATTTGTGTTAGCACATGCTCTGGAGTGATGCACTGGTATACTGCATGGCTACCTCTTATTTGTGCTAGTACCTGTTCTGCTGTTATGTACTGCTACACATCACGGCTATCTTCGATTTGTGTTAGCACCTGCTCGGGTGTGATACAATGGTCCACAGCATGGCTACCCCTGATTTGTGTTATCACCCACTCTGGTGTAATGCACTGGTACACAGTATAGCTACCTCTGATTTGTGTTAGTACCTGTTCTGGTGTGATGCAATGGTAACCCGCATAGCTATCTCTGATCTGTGTTAGCACCTGCTCTAGTGTGATGCACTGGTACAAAGCATGGCTACCACTGATCTTTGTTAGCACCTGCTCTGGTGTGATGCACTAGTAAACAGTATGGCTACCTCTGATTTGTGTTAGTACCTGTTATGGTGTGATGCAATGGCACAAAGCATGGCTATCTCTGATCTGTTTTAGCACCTGCTCTGGTGTGATGCACTGGTACAAAGCATGGCTACCGCTCATCTGTATTAGTGCCCGCTCTGGTGAGATGCACTGGTAACTAGCATGGTTATCTCTGATTTGTGTTAGCACCTGTTCTGGTATGATGCACTGGTATGGCTATCTAGGAGTTGTGTTAGCACCTGTTCTGGTGTTGCATACTGGTATACAGCAATGCTACCTGTGATTTGTGTTAGTACCTGTTCTGGTGTGATACAATGGTACACAGCATTGCTACCTCTGATTTGTGTTAGCACCTGCTCTGGTGTGATTCACTGTTAGGTTTTATATTGCTTCATCAAAGTTTCAAAACTTTGAAACTGATATGGTTGGCACCATATCATCGAAGCTTTGAAATACTGAACGTTTTAAAGGAAATTTCTGTAAGGGAAGATTTCCCTTTACTGCACTGTAGTGCGATCTTGGAGTTGGTATATTTAAGTAATGGGGGGAGTGTGGGGGAGCTTGACCCCTGCTTGAAACGTTTATTTATTTATTTTTTTTACATATTCAAAGTTTCAAAATATCGATGATATGGTCTCAACCGTATCAGATTAGATGTTTTGAAGCTTCAGTTTTATGATATAGATGCCACTACTACACAGTACGGCTACCTCTGATTTGTGTTAGCACCTGCTGTGGTGTGATGCACTGGTTCACAGCATGCCTCCTTCTGATTTGTATTAGCACCTGTTCTGTTGTGTAGCCTTGGTACACAACATGGCTATCTCTTATTTGTGTTAGCACCTGTTCTGGTGTGATGTGCTGGTACATAGCATGGCTATCTCTGATTTGTGTTAGCACCTGTTTTGCTGTGATGTGCTGGTACACAGTGTGGCTACCTCTGATTTGTGTTAGCACCTGCTCTGGTGTCATGCACTGGTATACAGCATAGCTACCTTTGAATTGTGTTACCACCTGCTCTGGTGTGATGTACTGGTACACAGCATGGGTCTCTCTGATTTGTGTTAGCACCTGTTCTGGTGTTGAGTACTAGTACACAGCATAGCTACCTTTGATTAAAGTACCTGTTCTGGTGTGATGCAATAGTACACAGCATGGCTACCTCTGATCAGTGTTAGCACCTATTCTTGTGTGATGCACTGGTAATCAGCATGGCTATCTCTGATTTGTGTTAGCACTTTCTCCGGTGTGATACACTGGTGCACCGCATGTCTACCTCTGATTTGTGTAAGGACCTATTCTGGTCTTATGCACTGGTAACCAGCATGGCTACCTCTGATGTGTGTTAGCACTTGTTCTAGTGTGATCCACTGGTACACAGTATGGCTAACTCTGATTTGTGTTAGCACATGCTCTGGAGTGATGCACTGGTATACCGCATGGCTACCTCTTATTTGTGCTAGTACCTGTTCTGACATTATGTACTGCTATACATCACGACTATCTTCGATTTGTGTTATCACCTGCTCTGGTGTGATGCACTGGTACACAGCATGGCTACCTCTGATTTGTGTTAGTACCTGTCCTGGTATGATTCAATGGTAACCCACATAGCTATCTCTGATCTGTGTTAGCACCTGCTCTAGTGTGATGCACTGGTACAAAGCATAGCTACCTCTGATATGTGTTAGCATCTGCTCCGGTGTGATGCACTGGTAACCACCACCATGACTACCACGGATTTGAGTTAGTATCTGTTCTGGTGTGATGCAATGGTACACAGCATGGCTACCTCTAATCTGTGTTACCACCTGCCCTGGTGTGATGCAGTGGTACACAGCATGGCAACCTCTGATTTGTGTTAGCACCTGCTCTGGAGTTTTGTGCTGGTACACAATATGGCTACCTCTGATTTGTGTTAGCACCTGCTCTGGTTTGATGCGCTGGTACACAGCATGGTTACCTCTGATTTGTGTTAGCACCTGTTCTGGTGTGATGCAATGGTACACAGCATGGCTACCTCTGATTTGTGCAAGTACCTGTTCTGGTGTGATGCAATGGTACACAGCAGGGCTACCTCTGATCTGTATTAGCAGCTGCTCTGGTATGATGCACTGGGAACCATCTCGGATTTGTGTTAGCAAATGCTCTGGAGTGATGCACTGGTATACCGCATGGCTACCTCTTATTTATGCTAGTACCTGTTCTGATGTTATGTACTGCTACACATCACGGCTATCTTCGATTTGTGTTAGCACCTGCTCGAGTGTGATGCAATGGTCCACAGCATGGCTACCCCTGATTTGTGTTATCACCCGCTCTGGTGTGATGCACTGGTACTAAGCATAGCTACCTCTGATTTGTGTTAGTACCTGTTCTGGTGTGATGCAATGGTAACCCGCATAGCTATCTCTGATCTGTGTAAGTACCTGCTCTAGTGTGATACACTGGTACAAAGCATGGCTACCACTGATCTTTGTTAGCACCTGCTCTGGTGTGATGCACTAGTAAACCGTATGGCTACATCTGATTTGTGTTAGTACCTGTTATGGTGTGATGCAATGGTACAAAGCATGGCTATCTCTGATCTGTTTTAGCACCTGCTCTGGTGTGATGCACTGGTACAAAGCATGGCTACCGCTGATCTGTGTTAGCACCCGCTCTGGTGAGATGCACTGGTAACTAGCATGGTTATCTCTGATTTGTGTTAGCACCTGTTCTGGTGTCGCATACTGGTATACAGCAATGCTACCTGTGATTTGTGTTAGTACCTGTTCTGGTGTGATGCAATGGTACACAGCATTGCTATCTCTGATTTGTGTTAGCACCTGCTCTGGCGTGGTTCACTGTTAGGTTCTATATTGCTTCATCAAAGTTTCAAAACTTTGAAACTGATATGGTTGGCACCATATCATTGAAGTTTTGAAATACTGAACGTTTTAAAGGAAATTTCTGTAAGGGAAGATTTCCCTTTACTGCACTGTAGTGCGATCTTGGAGTTGGTATATTTAAGTAATGGGGGGAGTGTGGGGGAGCTTGACCTCTGCTTGAAATGTTTATTTATTTTTTACATATTCAAAGTTTCAAAATATCAATGATATGGTCCCAACTGTATCAGATTCGATGTTTTGAAGCTTCAATTTTGTGATATAGATGCCACTACTACACAGTACGGCTACCTCTGATTTGTGTTAGCACCTGCTGTGGTGTGATGCACTGGTTCACAGCATGCCTACTTCTGATTTGTATTAGCACCTGTTCTGTTGCGTAGCCTTGGTACACAACATGGCTATCTCTTATTTGGGTTAGCACCTGTTCTGGTGTGATGCGCTGGTACATAGCATGGCTATCTCTGATTTGTGTTAGCATCTGTTTTGCTGTGATGTGCTGGTACACAGTGTGGCTACCTCTGATTTATGTTAGCACCTGCTCTGGTGTGACTGACTGGTACACAGCATGGCTACCTCTGATTTTTGTTAGCACCTGCTCTGGTGTCATGCAATGGTATTCAGCATAGCTACCTTTGAATGGTGTTACCACCTGCTCTGGTGTGATGCACTGGTACACAGCACGGGTCTCTCTCTGATTTGTGTTAGCACCTGTTCTGGTGTCGAGTACTAGTACACAGCATAGCTACCTTTGATTAAAGTACCTGTTCTGGTGTGATGCAATGGTACACAGCATGGCTACCTCTTATCAGTGTTAGCACCTGTTCTTGTGTGATGCACTGGTAATCAGCATGGCTATCTCTGATTTGTGTTAGCACTTTCTCTGGTGTGATACACTGGTGCACTGCATGTCTACCTCTGATTTGTGTAAGGACCTATTCTGGTCTTATGTGATGCACTGGTACACAGCATGGCTACCTCTGATTTGTGTTAGTACCTGTTCTGGTGTGATGCAATTTTAACCAGCATGGTTATCTGTGATCTGTGTTATTACTGTTCTGGTGTGATGCAATATTAGACAGCATGGCTACCTCTTATTTGTGTTACCACCTGTTCTGGTGTGATGCACTGGTAACCAGCATGGCTATCTCTGATTTGTCTTAGCACCTGTTCTAGTGTGATGAGCTAGTACAAAGCATGGATAGCTCTGGTTTGTGTTAACACCTGTTCTGGTGTGATGCGGTTGTAGACAGCATGGCTACCTCTGGTTTGTGTTAGTACCTGTTATGGTGTGATGCACTGGTACATAGCATGGCTATCTCTGATTTGTATTAGTACCTGTTCTGGTGTGATGCACCGGTTCACGGCATGCCTACCTCTGATTTGTGTTATCACCTGTTCTAGTATGATGTGATGGTACACAACATGGCTATCTCTGATTGTGTTAGCACCTGTTCTGGTGTGATGCACTAGTACACAGCATGGCTACCTCTGATTTGTGTTAGTAGCTGTTCTGGTATGATGCACTAGTAGACAGTATGGCTACCTCTGATTTGTGTTAGCACCTGCTCTGCTGTGATGCACTGGTACACTGCACGGCTATCTATGATTTGTGTTAGCACCTGTTCAGATGTGATGTACTGGTACACAGCATGGCTATCTGTGATTTGTGTGAGCAACTGCTCAGGTGTGATGCTATGGTACCCAGCTGGGCTACCTCTGATTTGTGTTACCACCTGCACCGGTGTGATGCACTGGTACACAGCATGGCTACCTCTGATTTGTGTTAGTACCTGTTCTGGTGTGATGCAATGTTCATAGGTAGATACTAGGCTATCTGCCCTAGGGCATTTATAAGCCTAGCCAAAGTGTATTTGGCTTCTGCCTGCCTATTAGATTAGCCTACTGTGCCTCTGTAAAGTAGGTCACAGAAGGTACCCTTTTAAGATTAGTTTACTGTGCCTCTGTCTAGCAGGGACACAAGAGATCTCAGGGGTGAATTTGCGATTTCCCATCCACGCGTCCAGATTTTGCTTGAAGAGGGTCAGCGAGCGGCTATGTCTAACATGAATTGGGATTCTATTCCAGAGTGAGGGGAGCCTCTGGGAAATGAATCTGTCCCTCCAGCATGTCCTATTTATTTTTGTGCTGAGGTTTAGGTCCCTTGAGCGTGTAGCTCTAAGGGACTTGGATTTTTTGAGGTGGAGCATGTCCATTAATTCTGGGTTTGACATGGCTTTGTACGTCAGGCATAGATTGCCTCTGAGTAGGCGGTAAGCGACTGAGTAGAGCTGGAGTTTCTTTAGTTGAGCTGCATAGGACATCGGTTTGTAGCCCATGATCCTCTTGGTGAGGTACTTTTGGGGTCTCTCCAGTTGCTGCAGGTGCCGGGTAAGGTACATCTCAAAAGGGGCATTGTATTCAATTATGGGCCTGATGAGTGATGAGTAGAGGGGCACAATGACCTCTCTTGATCTAGATGCGAACCCTTTCGTGATAAGGTGGCCTATATAGAAGGTCTTTCTAACCACTTTGACAACGTGATTATCAAAGGACAGATTACTATCTACATTGGTCCCCAAATCTCTAATTACTTCTTCCGTACTTAACCAGCATGGCTATCTCTGATCTGTGTTACCACCTGCTCTGGTGTGATGCACTGGTAACCAGCATGGCTATCTCTGATCTGTGTTAGCACGTGCTGTGGTGTGGTGCACTGGTACACATCATGGCTATTTCTGATGTGTGTTAGCACCTGTTCTGGTATGATGCACTGGTAACCAGCATGGCTACCTCTGATTTGTGTTAGTACCTGTTCTGGAGTGGGGTACTGATGCACAGCATGGCTATCTACGATTTGTGTTAGCACCTGCTTTGGTGTGATGTACTGGTGCAAAGCACAGCTACCTCTGATCTGTGTTAGTACCTGTTCTGGTATGATGCACAGGTAAACAGCATGACTACCTCTGATTTGTGTTAGTACCTGTTCTGGTGTGGGGTACTGATACACAGCATGGCTATCTCTGATTTCTGTTAGCATCTGCTCTGGTGTGATGCCCTGGGAACCAGCGGGCTAGCTCTGATTTGTGTTAGCACCTGCTCTGGAGTGATGCACTGGTATATCGCATGGCTACCTCTGATTTGTTCAAGGACCTGTTCTGGTGTGATGCAATGGTACACAGCAGGGCTATTTCTGATCTGTATTAGCACCTGCTCTGGTATGATGCACTGGGAACCATCTTGGATTTGTGTTAGCACCTGCTCTGGAGTGATGCACTGGTATACCGCATGGCTACCTCTTATTTGTGCTAGTACCTGTTCTGCTGTTATGTACTGCTACACATCATGGCTATCTCATTTTGTGTTAGCACCTACTTGGGTGTGATGCAGTGGTCCACAGCATGGCCACCCCTGATTTGTGTTATCACCCGCTCCGGTGTAATGCACTGATACACAGCTTGGCTACCTCTGATTTGTGTTAGTACCTGTTCTGGTGTGATGCAATGGTAACCAGCATAGCTATCTTTGATCTGTGTTAGCACCTGCTCTTGTGTGATACACTGGTACAAAGCATGACTACTGGTGATCTGTGTTAGCACCTGCTCCAGTGTGATGCACTGGTAACCACTATGGCTACCTCTGATTTGTGTTAGTACTTGTTATGGTGTGATGCAATGGAACAAAGCATGGCCATCTCTGATCTGTGTTAGCACCTGCACTGGTGTGATGCACTGGCACAAAGCATGGCTACCGCTGATCTGGGTTAGCACCCGCTCTGGTGAGATGCACTGGTAACCAGGATGGCTATCTCTGATTTGTGTTAGCACCTGTTCTGGTGTGATGCACTGGTATACAGCATGGCTATCTAGGAGTTGTATTAGCACCTGTTCTGGTGTCACGTATTGGTATACAGCAATGCTAACTGTGATTTGGGTTAGTACCTGTTCTGGTGTGATGCAATCGTACACAGCATGGCTACCTCTAATTTGTGTTAGCACCTGCTTTGGTGTGATGCACTGTTACAAAGCATAGCTACCTCTGATCTGTGTTAGCACCTGTTCTGGTGTGATGCACTGGTAACCAGCATAGCTACCACTGATTTGTGTTAGCACCCGCTCCGGCATGATGCACTGGTACACAGCATGGCTATCTCTGATTTGTGTTAGCATCTGCTCTGGTGTGATGGACTGGTACACAGCATGGCTACATCTGATTTGTGTTGGCACCTATTATGGTGTGTTGTGGTTCAATTTCATAATTCTTGCACATCAGCTGCATGCTTGTTATGCCATAAAATATAGGATTATGATTATATTCTGATCAGAATTAACATTTTTTGTTCAAGACACATATGCCAAGGTTAAGACATGAATGCTACGAAATTCACCTTGAGTGGAGTGACGAAAAGCTCGAGAGGTGAATTTTGGTATCCATGTCAAGAACACATAAGTTGGTTGTGATTTGATGTCTAATCATAATTCTACGTAGTATATAGAGCTTTATTAGCTCGATTTACTATCAGAAGCAAAAAAAAAAAACAAAATTAGGAGCACAAAGTGCTTCACAAGATTTGAAAGCACAGACAATGTGCAGAAAAGAAGTGTTCCTCTGAGGAACTAACAGCTTGGAAAGCCATGAGACATTTGGGTGAGCTGGCACAGAAACAATGAGCAGTAGAGAAGTGTTCCTTTGAGGAACTAACAGCTTTAAAAGCTGTAAAACATCTGGCTTTGCTGGCATGTAGACATAGGTATAAGATAATTGCTCCCTTGAGGAACTACCACCTCTTAAAATTGTGAAACACTTCTCTTTGTCACACGTCTTCTTCAAAAGTGTGACATAATAAAGCCTGTATCACTTTTAAAGCATTTGTCTAATTAAGTGACAGCTTCAAAGCCTCTAGTGTAAAATGAGGAACTCAAATTCAAAATGACATAATCTAACCCATCAAAAGATCACAGTTTTAACTCACAGTGATGTAATGTCACATTAATAGCCTTACATGACATGCCAAAAGCCCCCAAAGTAGACTTTTCTGGGCAATTTATCATCCTGAAGCGAGTTCTGTCTGGTGTTAGAAAGCAAAGTGTGTTAGGGAAAGGAAACTCCTCGAGACTGAAAGTACCAAAGTCTGCAGATCTTATTAATAATACAAGTACGTAAAACAGTTGAATAAGTGCTTTCATTTTTTTAAATAAAAACTTCTTCAGAATCTATATACTACATAGAATCTGAAGATGTTTTTATTTAAAAAAAATGAAAGTGCTTATTTTACTGTTTTATGGGCTTGTATTATTAATAAAATCTACTGACTTTGGTACTTTCAGTCTTGAGGAGTTTCCTTTCTCTAATGCACTTGGTTTTTGGAGTTTGTGCATTCCTGTTTCTACGGTTAGTGTTGGAAATCAGTGCATTCTAGGACATCTAATGAAATATACAGCACTAAGCTTTTCAGGTACTCAAAACATCAGGAACACAGATAAATATTTCAGAGACTTATTTCTTGAGCTTTTGAAAAGGTTGCTAGTCTTCCATAGAACAAATGATTTTAGGTTCCTTTTAAAAGTACCACCTTGTTCCTGACATTCTCTTGATTGCCAGACCTATCTTAAATTTCTGTGAAAAGTGAGAAGTATCTGTGATACAGCTACAGTCAGTTGAAATAGTGCAATAACTACAGTTCTGCCCAGATAAAATAATGACATAGTCATAACAAAGGCACTCCTTATAATGGCTGTACAACAATGACATCATCACAACATAGTGCAGGCACTCATCATGAGGGCTGTGAAATAATGACATCACAACACCTCACAGTTAGACATTGCCCGTTCGATTCTCAGTTAGAGCGTCTTCTGTATGGTGACATGCGTGAATGGGCGTTCCTTCATTGAAGGTTGTGCGTTAGGCCTGGCAAGCCAGCACGTAAAACTCTACTGCCAATCATTAGCAGACCGGAGTTCCGCTGTGGTGACCCCTAACCGGGAAAAGCCGAAAGACGCAAACAAACAAATCACAACATAGTAATGACAATCATTAAATGGTTGTGAAATAATGAGATCATCACTACACAGTAAGGGCAGTCCTTATCATCATTAACCCGTTGTCTCATTTTCTACATGCAGTCGGGTGTTATGTCAAATGTTGTTATCTCTCTCAATTCAATGGCAGTATCCTACCTTACTTAATAATAATGTCTGACTATCGCAGTCTTCCCTCACATAATCCATCAATCTCTTTACTGGAAGCCTTGTTGCCTTCCGGTCTGTCCCAGATATTCTTCAGTAGATTGTCTTTGCTTTGTAGCCAATGTGCCTGAACTGCTGTAATCTGTTCTTCTTAACCTTCTCTACAACTGGTGCTACTTGGGCTTCTGCTCTGATGTCCTCATTCCTTCATGTGTCGCACACTCTGCATCCTACCACCCATCTCCATCACCACTCGCTTCATCAATTGTTCTGCCTTCACTGTCCAGATTTCTGTACCACTGTTTTGTACACCTTACTTTTCAGCTTCTTTGGCATTCTTCTGTCACACGCTACCCTTAGCACTCTGTGTTAATTGACTGCAGCCCATCTAATTCTAGCTTTGACCTCCTCATTCAGACTTTCCTTCTCTTCAACCACCCCTCTCAGATACCTGAAGCTTTAATCTGCTTCACTGTTTTCCTTCTAAATCAATTATCAGCAACTTCTGATTTCCCCAACTTGCTGCCATTGCAACCAGCTTATCTGTACTGAGTTTCATCCAGTGTACCTTCAGTTTGGCATTTCATTCCCCTGCCATTTGCTGTTTCTAGTTCAGAGCCTGCAAGTAATGCGAACTTGTTTGTACAAAGCAGCTTTATTCAGCTTTCCCCTTCAACCTGTTTGCTAATGTTGTCCATCACCAGTATGAACAGCAGTGGGCTGAGAGCTGAACCCTGGTGTACACCCATTCCCACTGGGGACCCATCTGTGAGGCTGAACACTGTTCATGCTTGTGTCACTGGATCCTTGTACATAATCTGCACTAATTCTACCAATGTTTCTGGGACACTGGACCATCACAGGACTGCCCAAATCAGCTTTCTCAGCACTTTGTTATATTCTTTCTCCAAGTCCAGGAGTGCCCAGTTGGACTTTTTCCTTATTTCTAGCTTCTTTTCAACTCTCTATCTCATTGCAGACATCGGGTTGGTTGTACTACATCTTGATTTGAATACAAAATGCTCATCTTCTACCTGTCTTTCTTTCTGTCTACTACTCTGTGTATTCATTTATCAATCACCTGAACTTTTATGCAATGTGACAGGAGTTTGATACCGCTCACAATTGTGAATGTCTCCTTTGTTCTTGAACACTAGAACTACAATGCATTTTCTCCAGTCATCTGGGATATGCCTTTCTCTTCATACTGCCATGAGTACCCCTCAAGGGCCACTCCTCCCCTAAACCACCACAGACATCATCATCATCACATCTGCATGACCACATCAGAGCCTGCTGCTTTCCCCATGTTCCTCCTATTCTTTCACTGAAGGCTGTGGCTGGGGCAGTACAGCATTTGTGGGATTTCTTCACTGCTTCTGTGCGGTTTCTTCATCCAGAACCTACTGAAAGTACTGCATCCATCTGCCTTTGATCTTGTGGACTGGTGAGCAGCTGGATGCTGGCATCTGTTATGAAGGGTGTCTAATGACTGTCCTCTTTATTTTTCTTTGCATTGCAACCTAACAGAATTTCTTTTCTTTGTGCCATCTGCGGAGTCACTTTCCAGAAGTTGGTACTGTGCCTCTGATGCCTTGTTCTTTGCTATTACAGCTGCTCTCTTAGCTGCTTTGTTAGCCAACCAGTATTTGTTCTGAGCTTGGGACCATCTTTTCTATCTCCATCTTTTTTCTGCACTCTTTTCTTTTGACAACTTCCTGGATGCCACCACCAGCTTTTCTTATGCACTTTATTTTCATGCCTGGTTTGGCCACATATCCGTTCTGTTCTCTAGTCCTCACACATGTCGTTCAAAGGCACTGCCAGTCTCCTTCAACTGTACCCATTTCCTCTTCCTCCTGTGGTGCTAGAGCCCTCAGTGACCACTGTCTGCAGCTGACTGTGCTCACCACTGGTTTGTGCTTTGAGCCAACTGATTTGCAGAAGACGTCGTTGCAATTGCTGATCCTACCCCATTGCCCCTTCCTTACTAGGAGGACATCTACTTAATTTGCATGTTGGCCACTGCTGTATGTGATCATGTGACTGTCTCTCTTGCTGGCCCATGTGCTGGCCACCATCAAGTCATTTGCCACAAAAGTATAGAATGACATCTCCTTCTTTATTCCAGTTGTCCCACCCATGTGGACTTAAGCAGTCCTCATATCCTACTCTGTCCTGATACAGTCAGGTCCCTCATTATCAACATCACGTTATGTTGTCTGCTTTACCTAGCAGGTCCTGCAACTGCTGTATGAATACATTCCTTTTCTCACTAACATATCCCTGCAATGGAGCACAGGCTGAGGTTATGAGTAGTGCCCCATCCTTACACTAAAGTCTAGCTGCCATGTGTATGTCACTAATTCTGATGGCATCCCTCACTGTCTTCTAAAACCTCTCCCTTACCACAGTTCTCACACCGTTTGTAACCTGTCCTCTTCATGAATAGTAGACTCTGGATCCCAAGCCAATTGGCTTTGCTACACTGCCCTTCCATCTTCTTTCATGGATACAGAACATGTTAAGCCTCCTCCTTACCATCATATCATCCACTTCCAAGCTGCATCCTGTTACTGTTAGCGAACCTTTAGTGAATTTAACAATCCTTAGCTCATGTTTACAGGTTGACTGGTTTCACATCCAGCTTTTATTCAATAGAATTATTACATGTAATACAATCATGGCAACTGGACACTGGCCTGCCAGGAGTTTATTACCCCAGGGTTGCTGCACTTTACTGTGAGCCTACCATGACCAACAATGGCACATAAACTCCTCACGCCATTTGCATAGGTCTCCGGCACAGGTTGGTGCAAGCCAGGCCCTTGACTCACTCATCACTGACAAATATCCATGCTCATTTTTGGTGACATTAGCCAATGTAACCAAATCGCCTAAAGACAATTTGTGTTCTCTTATCTTGCAGATATTGTGCACCTCAGTTGATACCGAAAACAATTGGTTTTAACAACTCTTCCCCAGACAGGCACCATCCAATCTGTGTTGCTGCCCATAACTGCATTCTTGGCCAAGTTTCAGGTGGAAACACACAGTGTGTCTTTTGGACTCCCACAAAGACAAAACGAGAACATGCAAAGTCTGCATTAGCATTAGCCAGAAGTCTGAATTGAACCTTGTACCTTGTGCACAGGAGGCAAAGATTTTTATAATTATGCCAATATTAAAGAACCAAGTCTGATAAACCTATGGCATAGCTCAGCATTTTTATCTTTTTGAATTTTTTTTTTAAAGAATTAATAGCACCCACAGTATTTCACCAAACAGACATAGAATTTGATAACATCAGTACAACACAAATAAACCAGGAAGGTCCAATAATCAGAGAAATATATGCATAATGTAAGAAATTTAGAAAATAAATTTGAGAACCTACATGGAAACTAATTCTAAACAGTCAGAAAAATGCGCAAAATAATTAACCATGCACCTTCCTTCCTAAAACATTTTTTAAAAGCCTCACTGTATTAAAATACTTTTGAAATGGAGTTAAACAATCATTAAATACAATATTTGACACTTATGCCCACTGGTCATTACATGAAACATTATACAAGTTGATGAAATAAAAATAAAATAAATAAATATTTGCTCTTCATCAGCAGTCCGTCCTAAAATATAGCTAGAATTGCTGGCTACAACTGAAAAGGTACTGACCTAATTTAGTGTTTTATTAAATTCTTACTGCATAATCCCACAAAGGAAAGACAACCTTATAACTCCAAAAATGATAAACTATTATCCTCAGGTTCACTTTATGCATTACAGATAATTAAACAGCTAAGAAAATATATGACCAGCTTGGTTGGAATAACATAAGCATTTTGTAAAACCATACCTCAATTGGGTTTATATGACTCGAAATTCATATGGTTGAAATAATATGATTGAGTTTTTGAAAACATGAAATAAAGAAAAATATGTTTCTCGGGGGAGCAAGCCCCTCCCTTGCACTCCCCATACCTTTCCCTTTCAATCTATCTTGCTGTTTTAAAAACAGTGACTGTCCACTAAAACTTAACTTTTTAGACAGGTACAACTTAAGTTACCTACTTTCACATCTAACTCCTCTAGTGCACACTGCAGTGTTTAGGATAAACCATTTTTTATTCATCTTACCTTTAAGCATCCCTGTGACTAGCACTTGCTTTAAAACCTGCTGGAAAGCACTAGGAAGTCTTAAACTGATACAAGCACTCAACTCTCCTTGTTAATCAGGAGAAATTCATCGTAGGTGCTAACCAGCCTATAATTGCAAAGTACCCTGCCAAGGTAAGGGAGAACAGCCTCTTGTACTTTACAAAAGAAACACCGAACCAAGCATGTCCAGGGGTCAGCTTCTGGTGATTTCTCCTGTCCACCTGGTGAATCTGGGCATACTGGGGCAATGCAGCAATTGCCTCATGTACACAGACAACCCTCTCCTCCTACCACACAACTCTACAACCTGTGAGAGATGCACTTACATAGCCAAAATGGAAGCAAAGCTCTCTCCACCCAAGATTGTGCTAGACAGTCAAGAGGAGAAGGCAAACACCCACACTACACCTCAAGCAACACACAGCCCTTCTAAACCCACACCACCAACACCCACACATAGCAACACTAAACCCACATATGTGGAGGCCCTTAACAGTAACCTGCCCAAGCAACAAGGACTTCTGAAGCTGAAACTCAAACAAACACCAATCACAACCAAAGTGTCACATAGCTCACAACACCAGTGTGCCACACAACAACAGCCTCTAAGGCAAGACAACGTACCCAACACTTTAGTCATAGGTGATTCTACAGTCAGGCACACTGATGTCCCACTCACCAGGCTGAACATGGAGAAAATTACAGTCAGCTGCCTGTCAGGTGCCAGGATCTGCCACATAATGCATGCACTCAAGTCACTCCAAAGCAAGTACAAATATGACTCTGGCATTGTCCATGTTGGAGTGAATGACTTGAGACGTTCCTCCCTGGACTACATGAAAAGAGACATGGAAGAGCTCTCGGATCATGTGGCCCAGGCAGGTATAACCCTAGCCCTGAGTAGCATCCTGCCTTCGCCCAGAATTATGCCACAGTAGAAGGACAAAATGATTGACTTCAACAACTGGCTAAGCTTCTGGTGTCATTCAAAGGGGATCCAGTATCTGTCTGTCTGGGACGATATGATCAACAGGCCACGATGCTTTGCCAGAGACAGTCTGCACCTGTCGCCCCTGGGATTCAGGTTACTGGCTAAGGCTCTTGCCACCCCTATAGGGCCTTTTTTAGGCAAAGTTCCAAGGACAAAACCACCATAACAGGTACAATCATGCAAAATTTGAAGGTAAGGCTACTCAGTGCTAGAAGTCTAAACCTCAAACTGCATTCACTCGAGCCACTCCTTAAAATGGAGAACATTGATATCTGTGCAGTGACAGAGACCTGGTTCAAGGCTCCAGAGGGCACCCCTGCAATACCAGGCTACAGCTCTTACCACACTTTTCGGCCACGAAACCAGGACTGAAACACTAAAGGTGGAGGAGTGTCCATATTCACCAAGGATATTCACAACACCAGGCTAGTTGCCCAACACAATGCGTCTGAAATTCTCCAGGTGCAACTAACACTAGGTAAGACTGCAATCCAAATTGTAGCTTGCTACAGATCCCCCACCATACCCCAAGATTCTCACTACACCTTTCTAAACATATTGGAAAATATTAAGATACAACCAAACACCCTAATACTGGGTGATTTCTACTACCCTGCCATTAACTGGGAAAACTACTCGTGTATCAACACCTTTGCCAGACAGTTCTTGGAATTCATAAATTCCAACGCCCTGGATCAACTAATCCTTAGTCCCACCAGGGGCTCCACTATCCTAGACCTGGTCATTATCAACATGGGAA
Organism: Protopterus annectens; assembly: GCF_019279795.1. Classification (NCBI taxonomy): domain Eukaryota; kingdom Metazoa; phylum Chordata; order Ceratodontiformes; family Protopteridae; genus Protopterus; species Protopterus annectens. The sequence goes on from NC_056748.1 coordinate 170,279,561, forward strand.
ATCGATGCTCCACACCTATGGTCCTCGTTAGTCAGGTCTGACCATAAGCTAATCACCCTTGACATCCACATCCCACCCTCCACCCCCCAGTAAGGAAACCTCAGTAAAAAAACGTCTTCAAAGCCAACTTCATGCTACTCAAGTCAGAAGTGACAAACTTCATGACACCCATGCAGACGGGAACTGCAAGTTCGACTGCTGAATCCTACACTAAGGCACTGTACGAGCACATCCACTCGTGCATGAATCATGCCATCCCCAATAGAACCAAGATGCTCTCCAACAAAAAAAGGAAGCCAATCTGGTGGTCCCCTTGCCATAAACAAACTTTACAAAAAAAGATTCTCACTACACCTTTCTAAACATATTGGAAAATATTAAGATACAACCAAACACCCTAATACTGGGTGATTTCTACTACCCTGCCATTAACTGGGAAAACTACTCGTGTACCAACACCTTTGCCAGACAGTTCTTGGAATTCATAAATTCCAACGCCCTGGATCAACTAATCCTTAGTCCCACCAGGGGCTCCACTATCCTAGACCTGGTCATTATCAACATGGGAAATCGATGCTCCACACCTATGGTCCTCGTTAGTCAAGTCTGACCATAAGCTAATCACCCTTGACATCCACATCCCACCCTCCACCCCCCAGTAAGGAAACCTCAGTAAAAAACTTCTCCAAAGCCAACTTCATGCTACTCAAGTCAGAAGTGACAAACTTCATGACACCCATGCAGACGGGAACTGAAAGTTCGACTGCTGAATCCTACATTAAGGCACTGTACGAGCACATCCACTCGTGCATGAATCATGCCATCCCCAATAGAACCAAGATGCTCTCCTCCAAAAAAAGGAAGCCAATCTGGTGGTCCCCTTGCCATAAACAAACTTTACAAAAAAAGGAAGAAACTGTTGCAGAAAAGAGGAAGGTGGGAAGAAATATCCAGGGAATTGTTATGGCATAGGGCCGATAGCCTAGTACCAACCTATCAACCAGGATGCAAAAAACTCCCTTACCAGCCTCAGTAAGAAGCTGAGATCCCTCATAAAATCCTCCAAAGCTGGTTACGAAAATAAAATTGCCAAAGATTCCAAAGACAACCACAATGCATTCTATAACTATGTCAAGAATCTAAATGGCAATGCTCAGATCTGTTCTGAGCTACAACAGAATGGCATTAAATATACTGATCCCAAAGATATTGCCAAAATCCTGGCAGATCAATTCAGTGCAAACTTCACCCCCCTCTCACCCCCTAAAGGGCCCATCTCAATACCGAAAGATTGCCAAATTCTGGTAATAATGGCCACACAGGTAAAAAACGCACTCTGCAAAGCTAAGAATACAGCATCCATGGGACCAGATGATACCCCAGGCTGTGTACTACATGAACTACAAAATAAACTGGCACCTCACCTAAGTGTCATGTTTAATCACAGCCTCACTTCAGGCTTCATGCCCACTGAGTGCTGCACAGCTACAGTTATCCCACTCCACAAGGGGGATCTACCTTGGATCCTGGGAACTACCACCCCATCAGTCTAACGAGCCTGATCTGCAAGCCCATGGAATGTATTATCATGGAAATTATAAACAAAGACATTGGCAACCTTCAAAATCTGGACCCATGAAGTTTGGGTTCATGAAGGGCCAGTCTTGTCTCCTGAACCTGACTGACTTCTTTGAATCAGTCTCCAGAGCCGTAGACAAGGGTAAGGTGGTCCACACAGCCTATCTGGACCTCAACAAGGCCTTCAACACCATCCCCCACTCTGGAATCATAGATGAACTTACTAAGCTGGAAATTAATCCCTACATCACTCGATGGGTTGCCAACTGGCTTACTGACAGAACCCACACTGTAAAAGTAGCTGACTCCAAATCCAGCTCCAGACAAGTGACAAGTGGAGTACTTCAGGGTTCAGTCCTGGGACCGCTCTTGTTTGGCATCTACTTCTCTGAAGTACAGGCCAACACTAAAAGACTCTGGCTAACAAAGTTTGCAGATGACTGCAAACTGAGAGCCATTATTGAATTTCCAAATTATGTGGATATTCTACAAAAGGGTCTTACAGAAACAGATGCTTGGTGCCAGAGCCATGGGTTAAAGCTTAATGCCAAGAAATGTATAGTTATCCCCTTTGGGGAAAAAACATGTACCCATAAATTACTACATAGGTGGCAGTACACTAAACACTGAAAGTGTAATAAGAGACTTAGGGACACAGGTGGACAGTGGTCTCACCTTTGATAACCACATCACCACAACAATGAGGAAATCCTTCTATGTGGCACACCTCATCACTAAGGGCTTTTCATCCAGAAAAAAGGAGATCATTGTCCCACTGTACTCATCCCTCATTAGACCCATTATGAATACAATGCCCTGTTTGGTATGTACCTCTCATGACATCTGCAACAACTGGAAAGGCTGCAGAAATACCTCACTAAAAGAATCACAACAGGCCTAAAGCAGATGCTCTATGCTGACTGTCTAAAAAAAACTCCACCTATACTCTGTTGCATATCGTCTACTCAGAGGCGATCTCTGCTTAACATACAAGGCCATGTCAAACCCAGAGCTGTTGGACATGCTACACTTAAAGAAATCCCAATCCCTCAGAGACATACGCTCCAGGGATCTAAACCTTGTCATCACAATGAACAAAACATACTGGAGGGATGGGTTCCTGATCCAGAGACTCACCAGACTCTGGAAGAGACTGCCCATACATGTCAAGCAGAGAACCTCTTTGGCCCTCTTCAAAAGGAACCTTGGTGATTGGATGGGAGATAGGAAATTCACCCTGGGGATCACATGAGCTAGACAGGGGACCAGGGAAGTAAATACTGTGGGAAGAAATAGCCAGGGAATTGTTATGGCTAGGCATGTATAGGGCCTAGGGCCAATAGCCTAATACCAACCTATGAACCTCTTACAAATTATATATACCAATTCCAAGATCACACTACAGTGCGGAAAAGGGTAAATCCCCTGATCCCCACTGTACTGCAATCTACAGAGAACTGCTTCAAAGGGGAATTTACTCTTTTCCCACTGTAATGCACTCTCGGAGTTGGTATACATAATTTTCAGGGGGTGGGGAGCACAAACTCCCACACATGGGGGTGCAGGGGGGCTTGACCCCTGAATTTTCTTTTTTATTTCAAGTTTTCAGAAACTCAGTCATATGGTCTTGACGGGTCAATATTAATTCATCGAAAACTAACTTCAGTGAATGGCCATTCATTGAATGCTCACATCAGCAAACATTTTTGACAGGGTAGTGAGTTACTTGGCCAACATACTGACCGACATACACACCTCAGTATATCAAACCCACCAAGGTGGGAGGCTACACCCCCACACCCCCTACTTATATATACCAACTCCAGCATCACACTACATTGGGGAAAAGGGCAAATTTCCTAATGCTGGCCAAGTAACTCTGCCCTGTGAAAAACTTTCGCTGATGTGAACATTTGATGAACTGCTGTTCACTGATTTTCGATGAATGGCCATTCGCTGAAGTTAGTTTTCGACAAACTAATATACACCAGGTCTCCACCATATGAATTTTGAGTTTTCAGAAACTCAATGAAGTCATATAAACCCCCTCAAGTATACAATAATTCAGCAAACTGAATCCTCTGATATGCTTTAGTCCGTATCTGGACTCAATAGAACATCGCATTCTTATGAAGAAACATTTATTCAAATGGCTGAAACAAAAGTAAAATGAAGAAAACTTAATGATTTGTTTTGGAAGGGGATGAGTTTTAAGCAATGATACCAGAATCATTCCAAGGTTATGAATCCCCTTTATTAACTTACTGTAATGCATTAAGGAAGAAGGGAGGACACGTGACATAATACTTATCCTTGTAATATAGCCTTTAGGAATATTATTCTTGATACAATTTTGTCTGACTGATAAAACAGATAAAGCAAAAGAATGTGTAACTATGACACTTCAATAACAGAAATACTTAGCATTAATGACTGAATTAACAGGGATATTAGGACTGAAAGTAAGTGACTCAATATAAATTAATGAATACATCGTATGGGCATCACATATAAATTATTTAAATGCTTAAATCTTATAACATTAGAGATGCATTTGATAAAGGTAGCTTCACAATAGATAAAACAAGAATGAAAAATTTATAAAAACTAAAAGACAAACTACCATCTTTTGTAGAGCATTTAACAGATTTAAACAAGGAGTGGGATAAAATAATAAAAAGAGATCAACATCAAGAAATTTAAAACCACTACAAGGTCACCAGTGGATTTTTTGGCCATTAATTTCCTTCACAAATGCATTAAACATTGTCTGACATAGGTTCTACAGTGTTTCGGACCACATGAAATGGTAAAGTCCTTAGTGTGTCCTTGATTACCCCTGTAGAGAGGGTGGCCTAATGGTCAAGGTGTTTGCCTTACAAACACAAGGTGCAGGGTTTGAGTATCACAAGGGATAACTGGTTAGGCTTTCAATGGCTCGCAAGGGCAGTTAGCCTAGTACTAACCTATGAATCTATGTTTAAATAGTGGCTCAAGCAGTGGAAAAGTGGGCAGGGTAAGATGGAAAATGAGAGGCTAGGGCTTTCCTGTCCTGGGAGAGGGTGCGGTGGATCCTGGCCAGCTCTCCAACAGTTCACTGCAAGGGTTGAAGACCCACAGCACACAAGGCAGGATGCCAGTTGTGGTAAGGGCATGCTCTTTGATGACTAAAGCCAGTGATGCATGCTATCTAAATATGCTAAGCAGCACTCATCAATAGGACAAAGGGGTATATATAATAACCAGCAGAGGGGATAGGGCTTACAGTATGAGCTACCCTCATGGCTGCGTGTAGAATGGCCATGTCCTATGGACGGAACAAATGTGCATCATAGCTCCCGCCTTGAATGGGCCCCCAGGGTGGTGGCCTAATAGTCTGCAGCAACTGGTGATGAAAACATACAGAAAAAAAGCTTTTAGACTACAATAGCCTTTTATCAGGAACTAATACATCACTGATGCTAAAAACAGTGTTTTAAAATTTGCTTGCACCAGACAAGGGAGAGGAGAATACATTATTTCTTTCCCAATGACTAAAAGAGATAATTAAAACACACCCATATATGGTGTGAGAAAAAAAGATCTTATTAAGCAGCTTAGATGGGCAAGTCTATTATACATAATCTACAGAAAAAGGGTCAACGTGTCTGTGTGTACGAGATGGAATGTGCCTTGTTAGAGAGAGGAATCAGACACTCACAGCCTCAATGACCACACAAACATATGGGTCATAGTTAAGCAAAGAAGAATTGATCATCTAAGTGAAAGTACATTTTTCTACGCTGGATCATTCTGCATGAGACATACCACTTATGGATCTACAAAGACATTTCTCTGCACCTCTACAAAGAAGGTTAGTTAAGCTAAATTTTGTAAGATATTTGACAAGACTGGATAGATATGAATACTAACATGTGACATATAAGACACCATCATCGTGTTAGTGGACACGTATTAGACATGCAGAGGGCCAACAAATATATGTCATACTGAAAATGCACAATTTTGTTGTGCCTTTAGATTGTATCCCCCAAGCTAACCTTCTCAGATTACTGTTACATAAACAAATACTGCAATGTTTTGTAGAGATGGCACTTACTTTTATTCAAATACAGTAGTTTAATATTATATTATACCTGTAACTGTAATACAAGAAACTGTCAGTAAAAATCTAATATTTAGCATCTGAACATTATAATAATGTTGTATGTTCAGTACTGCAATTCTTCAAAAAAGTCACCTAGGGATTAATGCCGTACTACACATCTCTGTATCACCCTGATTCTAGGTAACAACACTTACACAATGAACACATACTGAAGTTTCCTTTCCCCTTGTTGGCTAGAACACGTTTATGCGACATGTATGGTTAGGCTGTCCTGTTCACATCTATTCAGATTCTGAATGTAACAGTATCCACATAATCTTATGGCTTATTGCTTTGCCACTTCCTACTGCAGAAACATAACCAGGGTAGGGCAAAGGTGACAGCCACCCCAGGCTTATGGTGTTACAGGGTGGTGTAAGGTGTTATGATGCATGCTCAACAGTTGCTAAGAGGACTTTATCCCAAAAATAACTGCAGGTGTGTTCTTTTTGTAAGGGCTCATGTGCTGAAGAGCTTAGTGAGGCCACTGCATCTGTATAAAACTACTTGCTACAATGTTGCACTTAGTTTGTCACATTTTAGGAAGGAAGCTTTATTTTTTTGATCCTCATTGTAACAATTGAGGGGTATGATACCATTCAACCTCTTGGTACAATAAATCAGGACAAAGTCAAGCCATTAAGCCAACAACAACAACAGAACAAAGGTCCAAAATCAAACCCAGACTAATTACTGCTCTTATAAACTTAGAAATTTGTAAGAATAGCATGCCTGTGTTATATGCATTTTCTGAAGGCTATGAAGTCTGAAATGTCCATTATTATTATTGAGGAGCGCATTGGGCAATGAACTTCTTTTTGTTTTGCTTCTCAACTTAGAGTTGAGGGATGGCATACCTCCCAACCTGTTAGGGCAAAAAATATGAACAAAGCCAACAATAATCATAGGAAGTTACTAGGCTAATGGCCCTGGGGCTCTTACAAGCCTAACCAAGAGTTTATCCCAAAAAAAAGAACCCTCAGTCAGCACCTGTCACCCTTGTCATTGAGGGACAAAGGTGGAACCCCCTGGGACAAATTTGTGGTTTCCCATCCACTCATCAAGGTTGTGCTTGAAGAGGGTCAGCGAGGTACTCTGACATGTATGGGAAATCTATTCCACAGATTGGGCAGCTTCTGGGAGACTAACCTGTCTCTCCTGCAGGTTTTGTTGATGTCACATATTAGATTTAGGTCTATGAAGTGGGTAATGCATGAGGAGTTAGACTTACAGATATGGAGCATCTCTAGTAGGGCAGGGTCCGATATTGCCTTGTAGGCAAGACACAGATTAGCTCTGAGCTATCTGTATGACACCGAGTAAAGTGATAGTGATTTGAGCATGTCCACATAGGACAGACGTTGGAGGCCATGGATTTTCTTTGTGAGGTATTTCTGTGGCCTTTCCAGTTGGTGCAGGTGTTTGGAGAGGAAATTACTAAACGGGCCATTATACTCAATTATAGGCCTAATAAAGGAGGAGTACAGAGAGGTAATAACCTCCTTTTTCTAGATGCAATCCTGTTACATATGAGATGAACCAGGTAAAAGGCTTTTCTGACCACTGCCACCACATGATGGTAGAATGTGAGACTGATGTCAACCTGAGTACCCAGGTCTCTCACCACAGGTTGTCTTCTTAGGGGGTTGCCATTGATATGGTAATTAGTAGGGGCCATGTTTTTTCTGAATGGTATGATAACACATTTGTTGTTTTTAACTTAAGGCCATAACTTTGGCACCAGTTATTTATAGCTGTGGGACCCTTTTGCAGTATGTTACCATTATCTGGGGAGTCAATGACAGCACCCAGTTTACAGTCATCTGCAGACTTGGTCAGCCACAGACCCTTTGTCTTTGCCTGGACCTCTGAGAAGTAGATGCCAAACAGTAAGGGTCCCAGGACAGATCCCTGGGGAACACCACTAGTGACAGATCTGCTGTTGGAGGTGGGGGTGCCTGTTATGACCTTGTGGGTCCTATCAGTGAGCCATTTCGTCACCCACCTGATAAGACAGGGATTTACATCAAGTTGTGTTAGCTTTTCGATGATGCCTGAGTGGGAGATTTTGTCAAAGGCCTTGGCCAAGGTAGGCTGTATGTACTGACATTCCTTAATCGAGGGCCTTGGTGACCGTCTCAAAGAAGTCATCCAGGTTTGATAGGCAAGATCTGCCCCTGACAAATCCAAATTGGGTGGGGTCAAGTGTTTGGAGATTGTCTATGTCCTTGTTTATGAGATCCATAATAATACGCTCCATGGCTTTACAGATCAGACTTGTCAAGTAATGGGGTGATAGTTTCCCAGGTCAGTAGTGGCAACACCTTTATGCAAGGGGATGACAATGGCAGTTTTCCACTCTGTGGGAATAAGGCCTGTAATTAGGCTGTGGTTGAACAGAGTGATCAATGACAAAGCTACTTCTTGCTGGAGATGGTGCTGAATACAGCCTGGGATGCTATCAGGTCTCATAGAAGCTGTGTTCTTTGCCATGGATAGGGCCTTTAACACTTGATCTACAGAGATGTGAGGTGTGGGACAAGTATCAGGGATGTCAAAAGGGCCTTTGGGGGGAATGGGGGGTGAAGTTTAAGCTGAACCTATCAGCTAGCAGGTTGACTAAGTCAACAGGATCAATGTAAGTGATACCATTAAGTACTAATTCATAACAAACTTGGGCTTTGCCATGGAGGTTCCTGACGTAACCGAAGAAGGACTTGTGATTTCCCTTTGTTTTGGAGGCTCTAGTTTCAACTCGTAATTGGCTTTGGAGCTTTTCAGTAGTGATCTAATTTGCTTGTTGGAGCTGAGGAGGGAGTTTTTCCAATTTGGAATTTGTTCCTTTTTGCCCTTGGACAACAGTTTCTTCATTTTGTTGTAAAGTCTGTTGATAGAGGATGTCCACCAGACAGATTTGTGCTTCCTTGAGGAGCAGGTTTTAGCTCTGCTGGGTATGGCTGAATTCATGCAGTTGTACAGGAGCTTGTATACTGCATTGGCGTACTGTTCAGCATAGCTGTATGCATCCTCTGAGGGTGGTGGTAGTGTGAAGCTACTGATACCCTCCCTTAGGAGACTGTAGTCAACTTTTGAGAAGTTTTTTAGACTGGTTATGGAAGGGGTGGGGTGGGATAGAAACTTTGACTGTGACAGACAGATGATCTGATTTACCAGGGAAGAACATATTATGGGAGTGGTGCAGTGGTCACCCATGTTGGTGAGAACCAAGTCCAGAATGTTATCTCCCCCTTGTGGGGGATGAAACGAGCTGGCCTAGTGCATTAAAAGTGATGAAGTCAAGGAATCCTTGGGTGAGTGCATTAGTGCAGGAATAGTTCACCCAGTCTATGGTGGGGTAGTTGAAGCCACCAAGGATCAGGGTGTTAGGGGGTACCTTGATGGAGTCAAGTGAGGGGGTCTATATTTGGCTTCAACTTTTTGGCTGTCTTGCCAACTGTCAGTTGCCTGGGACACAATCTGAGAGCGCAATCATGTCTCTCTTCAGGTCTACTTTAGATCAATGAAATGCCACTTACCCACAGCCAATTTCACCAAGACGAAAAGACTGACAGCACCAACTCACAGAACATCCCGGAACATTGACTTTACCACTCCAGATAAGTAATGGCGCGATCATCTGAAACAATTACGCAAACAGAAGAAAACTAAACCCACACCTCCCTATGTGGGGGCTGCGGCCCACACACACCCCTAACTAAATATACCAACTCTCAGATCTCACTACCATGAGGGTAAGGGGCAAAGTTCAACAGGATGGCCGAGCGGTTACTTACCTGATGTGCTAAGTTGGTGTTCCGGGATGACCCATGTGTTGCTGCTGTTGGTCTTTTTGTCTCAGTGAAATTGGTTTTGGGTAAGTGGCACTTCACTGATGTAAAATAGATCTCTTTCTTCATATAGTCCAGAGAGTTACATCTCAAGTCATTCACACCAACATGGACAACGATAGAGTCATACCTGTACCTGTTGTGGCAAGACTTAAGTGTGTGTATGATGTGGCAGATTCTGGCACCTGACAGACAGCTGACCGTGACCTTCTCCTTGTTGAGCCTGGTGAGGGGGACATCAGTGTGTCTCACTATTGAGTCAACAATGACTAGTATGTTTGGTATATTGTTATGCCTTAGGGGCTGCGTTGATTTATTGTTATGCCTAATGGGCTGTGTTTCTGAGACATTGGTGTGTTGTCTACTGTGTGTGATGTGATTGGTTGGAGGTCTCTGTTGTTCATGTAAGTTTTTATTGAGGACTCCTGCATAGGTGGGTGTGTGTTGTGCTTCACTCTGTGATGTGGGTGGTGTGGTGTTTGCACTGGCAATCTCCTCTTTGTCAGGAGTACTGATGTGGTGCAAGAGAGCATAGATTCCAGCTTACTGATGTAGATGCATTTCCCGCAAGTAGAAGAATTATGTGCTAGGAGAAGGGGACTGTCTGTGAATATGAGGCAGTTGCTACACTGTCTCAGTATGCCCATGTCAACCAGGCTGGCAGGAGAAGCTGATGGGAATTGTCCAGACATAGTGTTCTGAATACTTGTTGGACTTATGGAGAGCAGGATGTGATAAGGGTTTGTCCACATGAGTGTACAACACAAAAACCCTAAATGTAAAATAACTAGTCTGAAGCACAAGAGCTAAAACTAAAACTGAGATGCTTAGAACAGCAGACACATTTAATCAGGCTACTAACAAGCAGTAATAAATGCAGAATAAAGACACTTGAACACTTAAGAGCACACAGAACAGACAGCAGAATAATGTGGGGGCAAAGGTTCAAAATCAGTGAGAGATTTTAATTATTGCTCTTATAAATTTACACTCAGAAATCCCGAGTTGCCAGAAAACATACATTTTCAGAGGAAAGGATCAAAACTATGAGGGAAAAATCTGGACGCTATATGTTGAGGTGATCAAATCTTGTAGTGGACTTTTTTTTTTTTTTTGCACATCAATTTAAAGTTGAGGGGTGCCAGTGCGGAGAATGGCAGAGGGCACCACATGAACAAGCCACAGCTCTGTCATACTAATTCCAATGCACTATGACCTGTTATTTTTTAACCATACACTCTAACTCATGTAGATTTCATTATTAAGTCAAACAAAATTATTTTATTTTCCTTCTTTGGCTGAGCTCAAAGTGTCTTTACTTACTGTAATTCACCTTTCTATTAAGTGTCATGATAAATGACTTGAACTAATGTTGTTGCTTTTCTCCCCTAAATAAACAATGGCTGTAAGGTATCATTTGGTAGGCAGTGAAGTCTGCCGTCAAAGTACAAGTGTTTTCAGGCAGATATGCATGCACGCAGACACACATACACACACACACACACACACACACACACACACACATGCACCCTTTCTTTCAGTGGTCTGTGCCATGTGAGTTGCATATAAAGACTTTTTTAAAGGTTACCTTACAACAAAGTCTGCACCTAACCAACACACATTATCTCACTAATCTAGAATCTCCGCTGTTAACTTTCTCCAGATGTATTTTTTATTAATTGCATTACACTTTAAAATATCAGTTTATGAAACATTTGTGGTTGTCCTTGCAGAATGTTTGTCTTCCCCAGATATCAGTTTCTGAAACATCTGTGGTTGTCCTTGCAGAACGTTTGTCTTCCCCACAGTTGTGCAACTCTGGAGTCTGTATGCACAAGTAAGGAGTGGGTTCTAACATGAGGTGTGGGGAGTGGCTTGCTCTCTGCATAAAACTTTATCTTTTGTTGTGATATGGTGGTTTGGGAATGTATTTTGTTTAATCCTTTAGGAATAGCAAGTTTGCATTTATTCATACTTAACCCTTGTTAACATGCCTCTTTTTGCCAATAAGAAATAATTGATGTTTTCTGTTCCCACTTGTAAAGCACAAGCAGGCAGTGAAACACTGTGTCAGCTTCAGTTACTAGTCCTTGGTGGATGTCACATGGAATCTTGCCTCAGTGAGATACTGTTAAAGACAGAGGAATTACAATAGATGCATGTTTTTCAGTCTGAAACAAATGTTGTAGCCATTATCAGGAATTGTTAATAATAAAAGCTCTTTTACAAGCAATCTCATGTAGGAAAGGTAAACACTGATTTAATCAATACATCAGACCACACATACAATATTGTGGAGCTGAACTGTTACCCAAATATTAAAAAAAAGAAAGGATTCAGATTAATGTATACAATAAAAAAGCAGGTAAAGCAACTGCATTACATTAATAGACCAGATATATTATAATTATACACAAGTTATTGCCAACTGTCTAAAGATGATTGGAGGGTGCAGTCACTTCAGGAGGTAAAGCAGCAATACAGATGAACAATGTTTGGTGGTATTTTTTCATTACTCTGAAGAAGTCTTATCAATTAAAGACAAAAGCACTTAGTAAATTAAAGTTCATAGTGTGCGAGTTTTGTCGGTGGTTTTTGTTTAACACAAACAATGTTTTCATTTCTACTATGCACTTGATTTAACTACATTTCTTCTTTTGTTTGCAATATTTACAGTTTCAAAAAATATTATTTAAATGAACACATCCAGATCTAGCGAGGTCATTGTTCCCCTGTACTCTTCACTTATCAGACCAATGATCGAGTACAATGCCCCATTCGGGATGTATCTCACCCGACATCTGCAGCAATTGGAGAGACCCCAAAAGTTCCTCACCAAAAGGATAAAGGGACGCCAAAATCTGTCATATGCTGCCAGATTGAAGAAATTCCAGCTCTATTCAGTCGCATACCGTCTGCTCAGAGGTGACATGTGCCTGACATACAAGACCATGTCCAACCTGGAATTAATGGACATGCTCCACCTCAAAAAATACAAATCCACCAAAACCACTAGAGCAAGCGACTTAAACCTTAGCACGGATATAAATAGGACGTGCTGGAGGGATAGATTTATCACTCAGAGACTCCCTATGCTGTGGAATAAAATCCCGGTCCATGTGAGGCAGAGCACCTCGCTGGCTCTGTTCAAGAGAAATCTTGACCTGTGGATGGGAGATCGTAGGTTTACCCCGGGAATCATCTCTGTGTCACTGCTGGACAGAGGCACAACAAACTAATGGGCACAGTATTTTTTCATATAAGGGGTGGCGTAAGCCACACAACTTTAGGCTAGGCTTATAAATGCCTTAGGGCAGATAGCCTAGTATAAACCTATGAACCTATGAACCTATTTAGTTTTCATTCACATGGATAGTTAATCACACGAGTACATAAGGTTACCTGAGGGAGAGGTGAATCACTTGAACCAAAACATTTAAAATGGCTTGTCACAGTTCGGGAAACAAGGATGAATGAAAGGATAGAAGCTAAAATATTCAAAATATACTAGACAGGCTGACCATCTCTGCTGTCAAGAAAATGTAATTATTGGCTGCTAAAGGATGACCAGTCACTGATGAGTTGCATGGCTGGCAACTTATTCTTCCAGGCAAAAAGTTTTTTTTTTTTTTTCTCAGCGTGAAACTATTCTTTTTTCCCCCTGAATGCAGCAGGCAGATTTATTTATTTATTCATTCATTCTTTATTTAGCAGGCAGATAAGACAACCAAATATTATTTACAATGATCCAAGCCATTTCTTGTTTGTCTGCTGAACTGACTAGAAGTGATTAATCCAATACTGTTAGTTAGTCAATGGTGTACCAGCAAAATTTAACAGCCACTACAGAAGTATACAACAAGAACCATTCCTCAATACAAGGGGCCAGACATATACAAAATGGTCATATGGTTGATATCTGAGATTTAGCCATCTTTTCTGTTGTCTCTAAGTTGAAGCATGGTGACTATATTTAATCAAGAGCTGAAGATTCATGATTTTTTTTTTTGCTACTTCAGTTGTGCATAATAAAGTTTCTTTTTCTTTTCTAGATATGAAATAGTTCATACTTCATCAGGCAAACTAAACTGTCTCTGCCCATTCTGCAGTAGTGTTAGCTTATTTAGTGATACTGTGCATTTTACTTATATAAAATTAAATATTTTAAAAATTCAGTATGAATATCCATTGACATAGGTTTATCTGAAGTTGCATTTTTTAAAATATAAAACTAAAGTAAACACATTATGGCTTACATTAAGATATAGTACAGCTCAAAGTAATACTTTAAATCCAGGCTGCAATGTCAGGCAAAGTTAAAAATGCAATGAATTTTTAATTTTTTTTAATTTTTATTTATTTAACATTTGTTGACTGGGAAAGTCCGACTAGGTTCCACAGAGCCTGTTTTCAGCGGAGGCTCGGGGAGAAATGCTCCAGATGCATGTCTTTGGAATTCCTCTTCTCTCATTCTTCTACAATCAGAATGCTACTCTTGACCAGAGGAATGTGTGACTTTTTTAATTAACAAAACATTAAAGGTATTTTGACTGTGTTGGATCTCCAGACTTGCTGTATATACTTATGAATTTACCAAAAACTTGAAAGATCAGGAACTTTCTTTATGAAGTGTAACTGTACTAACTGTGAATGAACTTAATGGTGTGCATTCAAGATCCGGGGAGAGGAAAGAGACTTGGATGTATACTGCAATCTTTACTGTTACTATAACAATAAATAAAGATGTTTGATGGACTTCTGAGATGGCTGAACACTGATCAACTGCTTAATTGCAAACCTCCCAGTGTGAAAAATGAAACTGAGAAATAAAAAGCAGTGAAACTGTCATCTTGAGTAAAATTCAGTTACTGGCTATTAAGTACACTGTCTGGATGCCAGGAAAGAAGAAATTTAAAAGAAAAGAAAATGAACCAGAAAATAAGAAGAGAAAACAATGGCTGTGAAGAATTTTGCGGTTGTTCAGCAAAAAGCAGTTCAAGCTTCAGCTCTGCTGCAAAAGATGCCTTCCAGTAATTCTGAGGAAAAAAATAAATAATCTAACTAATAGACATTATCTCACCTTAAAAATACTCAGAGATGATTAAAATAAACACTTGAATGAGTATGTCAAATCAAACAAAAAGTTGGAAAAAATAAAAGAAACTTTAACTATTCAGATGAACTGATAAAACTGCAAAACTTAGAGGCTGAAATGAAGAAAAGGCTGCCTGAGAATGAGACTTCCCAACTGCAGCTGTTTTAAAAAAATAGCAGAGTTAGAAGACATAGCGAGCAAAGAAAATCTGAGATTTTTTTCTGTACCAGAGAAACTGGAAGAACCAGTCTGTATTAATTTTATTAAAGCACAAATAAGCAACTAAATTGGCTTTTCACAGCAGGATTTGTTAATTGAAAGGACTCACAGAGTGTATGCTCCAAATATGGTCTCAAGGAAAGCAGCCAAGATTTGGCTTAATTAAAGATAAAGATGAAATTATAACAGCAAAAAGAATTGATCCTGACAAAACGGTGGCAAAAAGGAAAAATATTAAAAAGGAGACATCACAATGTTTGTGGAAAGGATTATTCATTCTACATCAGGCAGAAGAGAAACAAATTTATCAAATAAATCAGGGTACATCGAGAGGCATGTATGCGAGTCAAGCTGCTGTATCTAGCTATCTTCAGAATATTTTTTCTTGGACGAGCAATGAACATTTTGGATGTAGAATTCACTAACAGGAGACACTGCTTCTCGTTCTGCTGATAATAAAGCTTTGCCAGTAAAACCTACTCTACTGTTCCAAAAAATGCTTGAGTCACAGAAAAAAGCACAGGAGCTGACTAGAAGGATCAGTAGGAGCTTGGACTTGAAACAAAGTCTGCTGTTAGGAGACAGCGAAGAACAGGAAGTAGATCAGCAACTAGTAAATAAATGTGAAACTATAAAGCATCAATCACATTTGTGAAATATGGCTTTGCAAGAAAAAGTGGTCAAGAAAGACTGGACCTTTATTAACTTCATTAAACTTGTGGGTGGACTGTATACATATTCTCTGCTTTATGTCACTGATGTTTAGAAAGACACTAAAAGGGAAAAAGTAACAAGTAAAACAATTTTTGTTCTTATTAGTATTTGAATGAAACATTTTGTGATATAAAC
This sequence comes from Protopterus annectens, assembly GCF_019279795.1. Lineage (NCBI taxonomy): Eukaryota > Metazoa > Chordata > Ceratodontiformes > Protopteridae > Protopterus > Protopterus annectens. The sequence continues at coordinate 170,295,297 of NC_056748.1, forward strand.
TGCATCTCATATATAGTAGTTTTCTGTAGTGTGTACTCCAGGCTATTTTAAATGTGGGGGAGTCTTTTCAGTGACTGACAAATGTGTTAAAAACATTAAAGTAAACATATTCTTTTTTGTTGTAAGAAATATAGGCTTTACAGTATAACAAGAAAAAAAAGGCTGGACAAAAGTAAATGTAATGTTAATATGATGTGCTCTTGGGCTGTTGTGGTGGGAGTTAGGTATAAAAGTGCACTGGTTATATTGTATGTAGTATTAAGATTTTTTTTTACTCTTTCAAAGGTGAATGCTTAGGTTAATAGCCTTAGCTTAAGCTATAAATAAGTTTATTTTATGAGCAGGTAAGCATGAAAAAAAATTAAAATGATGAAAGTCATGACATATGCTTAGTTTCTTACATTCGCAAGAACACTATTTTTTTTTTCCACTAGCAAATGTTCAGTGGGAGTCAAGAGGGCTACACCTGAAGTCAGTTGTACACTCTCTTCTTTGTGTAATTTACAAAGGTTCACTGTTGACTATTTTTACATGGAGACTACCTATTTTCAGGTGCAAGCAAATAATCTTGAGAATTCTGTGCATTCTTTTTCTGAGGGAAATGTAGCGTTGAAAGGTACAATGGTGAGCATCTTGGTGAAAAATAAAGTTTGAAATTATGGGAAGTAAATAAGGGATAGCAGCCTCCCTAGTAGCCTTTAAACTGTAATACATTCAATATAACAGTGTGCAATTTAATTTTAAGGAAAGCCAGGCACTTTTCTTAGGGCTAAAAGTTAATGTTTTCTGAAAGCATGCAAGCTGTTTTTCACATCTGGGAGGGGAATAGAGATAGGAAAAGAACAGACAACTATCAGTGTAAGTGGGAACACAGGCAGCAGCACATGCTTTAGCATGAGTAAACAACTTAAGACTAGGTAATGCCTGTCAGCATTTGTCAGCTTGGAGAAGTGGTTCCTTTAGGGGGTTAAACTTCATTTTTTGAAGATGTACATGGTTTTATGTGTTCGTTCTAAGTTAACACAGGACAGGGGTGTTATGAAAATGTATTTTTGAGGTTTTTCATTAAAACAAAAAAATTCTTGAAAAATGTGACACAGTTTTAAATGGAGATAAGAAGAAACAACTGTATAAAAGACCAGCCTGACAAACATCAGTGTGTGCAAGTAATACGAAAGTTGAAAATACACATTCAAAAAAAATTCATGCATAATAGGGGAACAATAGATTTTCATTATAATGACTATGCTATCCATATTACTTTAGAACATAAATGGCCTTACAAGTGTAGACAAAAAAAGGAAGGAGCATTGAAATATATTCAAAAATGCAGAATGCAAATAGCAATGCTGCAGGAAAAACATTTGGAGTCTTGAAAAATGTGATACAGTTTCAAATGGAGATAAGAAACAACTGTATAAAAGACCAGCCTGATGAACAGTGTGTGCATGTAATACAAAAGTTGAAAATACACATTCAAAAAAACATCATGCATAATAGGGAAACAACAGATTTTCATCATAATGACTATGTTATCCATATTTCCTCGGAACATAAATGGCCTTACAAGTACAGAAAAAAAGAAAGAACATTGAAATGTATTCAGAAATGCATAATGCAAATAAGAGTGCTGCAGGAGAAACATTTGGAAAGAAATGAGCATGTAAATTTGACAAAAAGTATTTCAGGATGGATATTCAGCAGAATATCAGGGACAAAGGAAAAGAGGGGTAAGTATACCAAGTGCTACAGGGGCTCCAGTAGTGGCATAAAAGAAAAAAGGCAATAATGGTATATTTGTGCTAGTAAGGGGCTGGCAAGGAATGAGGATAATCTAGCATATATGTATATTCCACCAAAAACTGCTACTGTGGTATGGTTGACATAAATTCAGTTTTAGGAACTTGGACATAATTTAGATATTATTCCCCAAGGTAAGATAACTGGACTAGACTAGATAGAAACTATGTTTCACAGGCATATGTGCATTTAACTGAAATCTTCGAGATGCATCCAATAACTATTTCAGATCATGCATCAATAAAAACTAAGATAAGAATGCAGGTTAATGAAGTGAAACTGAGACACTGGCACTTTCCCAGCTAGCTGTTAAAAGTGATTTAAGGAATGTCTAGTTGAAATTACATGAGAGTTATTAGGGAAGATAGAAATATCTTCAGGATTTACAGCTAATGAGTGGGATAAAAATGAAAATTAAGTTCAAAAATAGGGTAGAAATAAATTAGAGATGTAGTTAAGAAGTAACAGGATTTTTTCAGAGCAGCTGACAAAGGCTAACGTATTGCAAAATAAGAGGTATCTCACAGAAGAAGAAGAAGAAGTGACAATGCAAAGTGCTAAAAGGAAAGAAGGGAGTGTGACAATGTGAGGTATTGCCAGGTATGCCAGCAGAAAGTAGGGAAGTGGATGTATAACATATACTAGCACAGCTAGCTGGAATTTTGTAAATAATTATTTGTATATCAAACTAATTTCTATAGATGCTTGCATTGAAAAATGTATTTGTAAAGTTGCTTGTGTTAAAAATAATCAACAGTGTACCTTGCTGGAAAGAAAAGAAATGTACATGTATTATTGCAACTGTTTAAATGTATGTATTGTAACAGGGTACTGGAAGAGAAGGGGTTAATCTCATTCCACCTGACTTTGAGAAATAGTAGGAAAAATACATTACTGGGCCTAGGCCATAAAGATGTCATCTCACAGTTTTTAATACAGCCAGAGATGAAAAGTCTGTTCTCGGAAGCATCCTGCATTGTCACTGAGGTGAACTAATTGCTACTCTGAAAGGGTGGAGAACTGAACTTGTTTTATGACTTCAAGGAGCTTAGGCAGATCTTAGAAAGGCTCTCTGTGTGTACAATAGTGACACTTATGTGATAAATCCTGACAGCTTCTAGCAATGGAGGGTTGCATGGGAACCAGAAGTCAGACGACCAGATGTACATAATGTAATTCTGTACAATAATGAAGTTTTAATATTAGAGGAGACTGAAGTCTCAGAAACAGTCTTTTTTCTTGGAACCTGACATGCAAGGATCACTCACCTACTTCATCTTGACTTGATCTAGTAAGTGAACCAGGGGATAGTAACTCTTTAGATTAGTCTGGAAAAATATACTGAAATTAATTAAGTACTGTTTTTCTGTATCTGTGCGAATCTATTCATCTGTGTTATTTTAATATTTCCTGTGGTTGAAACTCTGGTGTTTACTGTAAATAGATATTTAGTATTTTCTTGTTCTTTTATTACTTATTATTAAATATATTTAAACATTTCATGACGGCTGGTCCTTTTAGAAAATATTTAGACTTTGAGAGTATTTGCATATATTTATTTGGTGATAACTGTCGCTACAGAGGCACAGTATACTAACCTCGAAAAAGGGCATAGCAAAATTAATTTAAAATGGGTAGCGAAAGCCAAACACACTCTGGCTAGGCATATAAATGCCCTAGGGCAGATAGCCTAGTATGAACCTATGAACTCCTGAAATTAAATCTTAAAGAGTGTATGTGCAGCTACTTGGAGCAGCAACATGAAGCACTGGTTTCACAGAGAGAGTGATGAAGGACTTGGCTTGGACACTCAGCTGAGGACTTAACCCTGCAGCTGTGCCATTGGGGAACCTTACTAGGGACCTGGGGAGAGACAGAGAGAGAAGAGAAAAAAACTCAGACCACAGGCTGAGTGTGTTTCCTGTGTGCTCTTAAAGGAAACTGTGTTTGATGCAGACAGGTCTGCATCTGGAAATGCTGAGTGTATTCATTTGTATTCTAAGTGAATGTCCCTCTCCAGTATCAGTGATGAGGATTCAGACTCCTTGATTACTGGCCCAGAGTGGGGACATCACTGGGAGTACCTGAGTAACATGCATGAGTTTTGAAAGACTGCTGTTAAGCAACTATATTTGATAACTCCAGAGCAGAAAAATGTAAGCAACAGAAAGTAGAAATGGTCGTCATTAAACTTAGTTACCCTATAACAAGAAAAATAACCAGAGATCCTGGTGTTGAGCGATATTTTGGAAATTTTATGAACATTTATATAAAGCAGAGAAATGTGGAAATCAAGAAAGAGCACAAGTAGAAATATTTATGGAAGACTTAATTAAAGGATGGTTAGAGGTGAATGAGTCTTGACAATTAGCAGTTAAGACAGGAGGAGAGGATATAAAAACTGCAATGTATAATCAATCTACAAGAAAGTCTCCAGGAGCAAATGGCATTCCTTTGGAAGTCTGGAAGCTAGGAGAAAACAGTGATAAGGATCTGGAAGAGTTTATTTAACAGTATTTTAAAAGGGGGTGGGGATGCACCAACATATTGGAAGAAGACTGTGGTAGCTGTACTAAGTAAAGTCGATAAACACCCATCAGGCCAAGCTTCATATAGGCCCATTTCATTCTTTTCCAAAGGAATGTCAACAGTATTGCCAAAACTGATAGATATGAATCAGTGTGATTTTGTGGAGGGGAGGCAAACATTTGACAACATTAATAAAACAGCCATGATTCAGAGGGAGGCAGAATGTAAGAAAATACTGCTGTTTTTGGTGGGTCTTGATGCAGAGAAAGCATTTGACAGCATAAGCTGGTATTTTATGAGTAGAGTGATGGAAGCATTTTCATTTAGTTAGGAGACTATATGAAGGCTCAGAGGCAAGAATTAAAGTGGGAGAGTTCCTCGCTGATAAGCTGTGTTTGAACAAAGAAACCAAGCAAGGGAGTACTCTTTCCCCTTTATTTGTTATGTATTTAGAACCATTGACAAAGAAAATAATGAACTCAGAAATGCAAGGATATAATTAGTGTGATAATCAAGAAAAGTTGGCTTGATTTGTAGATGATATTATTTAGTACCTGTTATATCCAGAAACGGACATTTGAATGTTATGAAATACTTTGAGACATTTTCATGTCTTTTTTGCTATATAAAATTAATGAAGAGAAAACAAAGGCTATATACCCATAAATTATGTACCCACATACAAACTGGTTCAGAAATACGTTTATGGGAATGTGATAAGATAAAGTATTAAGGAATATGGATTAACAAGGCTTCTGTTATGGCAGCTAACGATATGTGAGAAGAGACTAAATAAATGATAATATAATCACTGAGAAACTGGAAGCTCTTGTTAATGGATATAGACTGAAAGATACAAGCAGTTAAACTGTTTTTAGTTCCTTTGGTTTTATATTTGGGTCAGGCATACTTTTATCAACCACAGCTGAAGTTATGGACAATAATTAAGAAAGAGTTGAAGGAATTTATCTGGGAAAGGAAGAGGGCAAGAGGTCAATAGTTAAATGGGATAAGTTGATCCTTCCAAAAGCACAAGGCGGTTTACAATTACCTGATTTGAAGGGATGTTTTAAAGCAGCACAGCTAAGGCACACATGCTTAGCACGAGCAGAAGGTTATTATCCAAAATGGAAAGGGGTGATGACGAAGCAAGGTGGAAGTTCAAGAAACAGAGAGTAGAATTTTGGATGTAGATTCTTAAGGAGAATAATAACAACCACAGAGAATATCATATTTGTAAAATACAACAAAGGAAGATGGCAAACTGTTAACAGCACAGAGTATTAGCTCTGCTTTATTTTCTTTCTTTCTGACAGGATTTTATTATACAAACATAGCAAAAACTTCTTATACATTTTGAGTCTTTTAAACAAACTTGGAAAACAATTTGAAATAAAAATTCATTTTGTTTCTTTGATTTTTTCCTGCCAGAAGTTCTACTGACTGTTGTGTGAGAATGAGCCACTCAAAAGTGAACTCATAAGACAACTCGGTGAAAAAGGAACTATAGTCTATAATGGGCAGTATCCAGGAGATTTCTATTAAATTTGATAAACTTGAGATCAAAATGAAAGAAGATTCCAAGAAACAAACAGAAATGTTAAAAGAGATCACAAAACAACAATCTTTTCAGAACTCAGCAATAGAAAACACATTAAATGACCTGGACAGAAGAGTGGCAGAGAGTGAGAATCACAAACTTGTTAAAACAAAATACTTTGCTTATGGAAAAACTAGAGGACCTAGAATGTAGATCTAGAAGAAACAATATTAGGATATACGGAATACCAGAAAGGGAAGAAGGAGGCAATATGCTGCAGTTTTTAACTAACTAGATGCCTAAAATTCTAAATATACCAGAAGTTCTCTCTTCTGGTATTGAGAGAGCCCATAGATCTCTTTCAACTTCTTCTTTGAAGAAAAATCCTCCAGTCCCCAGCTCTATTTCTGTAAAATTTCTCTCCAGCCAAGACAAGGGCCTGGTACTGAAGACTGCTTGGGCTAATTATATGATAAAAATAAGCAACGGCACTATCAGGTTTGATATTGACTACATTGCATCTGTTATTATCAAAAGGAAAGCATGTATTCCATTCATAAAAGACTTAAAGAAGCTAAACATTAAAGCACAACTATTTTTTCCAGCCAGAATTAGGATCCTTTTTTACCAGATGGTCATAAAACTTTTAATTGTCTAGATGTTACAGTGGACTTTCTCAGAAAAAGAAACTTTTTGATCAATCAGAAAATATGAATTAGATTCTTGCCAACTTAAAGAGGCAAGCAACAAGAAATGGCTGATCTTTGAAGGACTTTCTTTGTCTTTTGGCTTTTCCCGGTAAGGGGTGAGCACAGCGGATCACCGGCCCACCTATGACTAGCAGTGGATTTTTATGGTGTCGAGTTGCCAGCCCGGCGCCCAACCTTCAAACAAGGCACACCCACTCATACATGCACCTACCTGCATCTCTTTAAAGTTCACCCGACCATGGGGAGGACATGCAGACTGAGCACAGAAGGTGGTCCAGCCGAGAATCAAACTGGAGAGCCTCTTGCTGTGAGGTGACAATGCTAACCGCTGCACCACCAAAAACTAGTAAAAAAAAAATAAAATAAAATAAAGAAAAGTAATGTTCTCATTTTCAATTTTGCCTAAATAGCTTTCTCACGGGTATTTAATTTTGGGTCTATAACACGAAATCGAACTTCCAAAATGTCGAACACCATAAGTTCGAACTTGGAAGATCGAATTCAGATAACATCGAAACTTCAAAACAGCAAATTTTTTCCCAGGGAACAAATTTGCTGTTCCAAAAAACACACACATAACACAATTACACCAAACACCTTCCAGACCTACATTAAACCTAACATACACCACTATCTATGCACTATCCTTAACCCAGCCCTAACCCTAAAGTCTGTCACTACCACACAGTTACCTGACGTGCGCCCTAACCCTAAAGCCAATCATTACTGCACACTTACCTAACCCGCGCCCTAACCCTAAAGTCCGTCACTACCCATTCGTACACTTACCTTGACCCAGTCCAAAAATGCCAAAGCCGCAGAAACGGCCAACCGAATTCTTTCCTGGGAAAGAATTCAGGTTTCTGCGGCTTCGACATTCTCAACTTTTGAACTACCAAGTTCGGCCTTCCAGTATTCGGCATTCTTAATGTTCAATTTCGCGATAGGAACCCTTTAATTTTGACATCTATTACAGTTCATGAAATACAAGGCAAAACAAACAAAAAATTATACTTTATCAAAATACCTTTGCTATGTATCTGAAATAGTGTACCTATGTTATTATTACTATTACTTATAAGTCCCTTTATTATTTTAATTCTCTGCAACATTATTTTCAAACATAGAGAATAGTATATGTGTGTGTGCACGTGTGTGTGTGGTGGGGGTGGGGATGTATTGATAGTATCTGAGATTGTGTACATATATATAATAAACAGTGGCAGCATTTACATCTAGAGGCCTACCTCCATTATAGAGTTACACCAAAGGGCCTCAGGGTCTTGCTCATGCCAACATATGGCAATATGTATCCAGATTTACTTAGGAAATGTCAAGCCCTGAACACTGAATTGGGCTTCAATTACATCAGACTGCTTATTGATTATTTTACACCAGTAGAAAAGGAGCGAGTTAAGACTATAGAGAAGTTACAATAAGAGCTGCAACTGACCTAAACAGAAGACATTTACCAATCTAAATTAGAAGATAGATATACTTGAATGTTGCTGTATATGATGCTAAATTAGAAACACAAAACTAACAAATTAGCAAGATATTATAGAGATTTTAAGAATGGCCATACCTTTGTTTGGCCACAATCAAAAGATACTGTTACCACACAGAAAGAGAATGCTACAGCTGTTACATCACACCAGGAAGTCAGTGAGCAGAGAGAACAAACAGAACGTAATTTGAATGCAGTGAATCATGAACAGATCCCTTGAAGGAATAACTCACCACACAATACATCATCACACTTGGAAGTTAATTTGGGAGCTACAACCATGGATATTAATGCTCCCTCACTGGCTGTTTTCCGTTGTCCTTTTCAAATTCCTGCCAAGAGGCAGATAGAATGGATATGATCTTCCATCAAGGGTTGAAGAAAATGGAGTCTATCCATAGCAGTGATGAAAACGCAAGATCAGAGCAAACGGCAAGTGAAATACATTGTTAACTTATCCAATATTCACTTAACTGCAGATCAAAACGTTTTGTTAAAGGCTTGAACTTCATACCAGCAGCTCCCCCTCGACTGAATGATATAATTATCAGTTTGAGATTGATTGGACGTAATGTCATGCTAAGAAGTCTCTATGAACCTATTTACTATGGTAATCAAAATTCATATGCATCGAATATTTTTCATAAACCGACCACTTATACACTATAAAACTCTTCAGTTCTGGAAACTTTCATAAACACTTGTGAACTAGAATTATTACAGTGTTTAAATCAACAGAGACATCATTTTCACAACTTAAATCAAAACGAGAGAGATGTGCTTCATGATCTAATGGATAATAAGGATATAATGATCAGACCAGCAGACAACGGGGGAGCTATTGTGCGCATGAATACATCTGACTATTTTTATAGAATGAAGTTGATGCTTCAAGAAGATGAAACATATATTTCTATAAATAGAATACAAGTTAATCTAATGATTAAAGAAGTCAAACAGAAATTATCGGCCCTTTTGTGTGACAAACTGATTACTAAGGAATTGTATGATTATTTCACAGTTGAACTGCCAATTACACCCATCATAAGTGGTCTCCACAAGATACCCAAAAATCAGAGGAATCCACCTCTTCGACCTCCTGTAGCAGGAAATGGATGGCTAACAGAGCCTTTATCTATTTATGTTAAACATCAACTTAAACCCGTGCTCGAGCATATAGATCATACAGTTAAAGATACTAAGCAATTCCTAGAATTACTTTCCAACCATATGAGCACTAGGGATTCACACAACTTCTACTTCATGGTCACACACGATGTTAAGAGCCTTTTCATGGTTATACCTAATAAAGATGGCACACTGTTTTTGAAACATTTTTTACAGACCAATACAGATTTTGCGGATGTAAAGATCAGCCTGCTATGTCACCTAATAGAGATCATTTATGCCACAACATTTTCATATTTAATAGTAGCATCTACTGGCAAAGATTGGGTGTTGCCATGGGCACACCCTGTGCCAATAGTAATGTGAATTTGGTTATGGCTGATTGGGAGGACAAGTATATCTTTAAGTGTGATAATCCTTATTTAACAGCCACAAAATTCTATGCACAATTTGTGGATGACATTTATTTTATTTGGGAGGACGATCTGGGACACTGAAAGATTTTATTTCTTATTTGGAAGCCACCACTGAGGTTTTAAAGTTTATTCTACATTACTCTTTCACAGATATAGAATTTTTGGATGTAAGACTTGTGAAGGATGAAGAAGGGACTATTGAAACAAGCCTATTTAGGAAAGTGTTCAGGAAGAACACCCTTCTAGATAGAAATAGTATGCATTCCAAAGAAGTCTATTCCAATATTATTACCAACCAAATATGTAGGGCATCAAGACTCTCTACTAAAGATGAAGAATTCATTCTAGTCTTGAAATGTTTAGACTATGAATTTCAGTAACGTACGTATAAACAGAAGGAGATAAACAAAGTGATGGGCAATGCTGATAATATTAGAAAGACTACAGCTCATCCTTATTATCCATCCATAGAAAAGAAAACATCTATTAGGGAAGATAATGCTACGCGTGGAGACAGTCAGGAAACAATGCGACACTCACTATAGAAAGCAACAAATCAGACTAATGTTAACCTACTCTACTGACACTAACTCTATATATGACGTAATTAGGAACAACTGGAAAATCTTGACCTCTGATGATAACCTGAAAGGCATTGTTGGTGAGCAACCTTGTTTTGGTTTCAAAAGAAATAGTAAGCTTAAAGATCTTCTTCGCTATCCTAAGAACAATGATTCTAAAACCAGAAACAGTAGACATGGAACTTTTCCATGTAGGACCTGTTCATGTAAATATATTACTAGTTGCAGTGAATTCATACATCTGACTACAAGCATTTGTTATTATTGTAAGGAATATGCAAACTGCAACATGAAGCATGTTATTTATATTGCTACTTGTATTTTATGCACAAGCTTCTATTTGGGCAAGATGGATAGACAATTAAGAGAGCGCATTCATGTCAGTGACGTCAAACTGCAAGATGATAGAAATCCATTATATAAACATGTAGGAGATTATCCAGGCCACCGTTTTTAATTTATGGCTTTACAAGTGTTCTGTGATAATATACAAGGTGGGTATGTTATGTTAAGAACAGAAAAAAATGAGAAACAGGCCTGTAAATATCCAGTGATTAAATGTGAATCTCTCGGTTAAACTGGCCCTTAAAGGACGTAGACTTCAGAGAAAGATCTGATTGATTGATAAATGGGTATGTCCCAATAGGATTTTATGATTGGCCTATACCTTTTATAAAAAGATTGAAGCAATTTATGAACGGCAGATCTGGAGAAGGGCTTGGAATAGTCTGAAAGTGCTCTCATCTTATTTTTATTTTAGGTTCACAGGTTCATAGATTAGTACTAAGCTAACTGCCCTTGTGAGCCATTTTAAGCCTAGCCAATAATCCCTTCTGAGACTCAAACCCTGCACCTTGTGTTTGCAAGGCAAACACCTTAACCATTAGGCCACCCTCCCAACCCACAAAATATATACCTTCAATCTGTAAAGTTCTTTCCAGTGGTGAGAATCAAACCTTGCACCTTGTGATTGAAGGGCATGCACCTTAACCACTACACCACTTGGCTATTTTATTTTATCTCATTGCTTTAATTAAATGTTTTTATGTATTATGCCTTGGTGATTGCTGCAATTTGTTTTCTAATATTATTATTATTTATAAGTCTATTATTTTATTGAAATTCTCTTAAATATTATTTTCTAACATACAGAGTAGTGTGCATGTAGGGGTTGTACATTAACATATTTAACTAATCCACTTAATTTATATATACTCTCTATACATAATTTTTTTGGTTATTCTAACTGGTGAATGTGGTCGTATGTGATGAGCTTTATCTATGTGCAGTGGGTGTTGTGTTGAGTGGTTTTGGCTGCATGAAAATCATTTATATACAGTACAAATTTGTTTGATGTTTGTTCATTACTTGGGCTCTTATTCAAAGAATTAGTGATGCTATCGACTGATGTTACTTTGTCCTATCTCACCTTCATTCTTGATGGTTGGGTTCGGAACTGAGCATCGGTTCTGACTTGGCCATATACTAAAGCTCGAGAGCTTTCACTGGCTTGAAGCTACATCCTATCCCAAGATGCCAAGCGACTGTTACCCAGATCTCATTTGCTGCTTGAAACTTTGGGATTGCTTTTTCACTGGCTCAGGCTAAATGGATTTTTTCCTTAACTTTTTGTATAATTGTTAACTTATAATTGGGTAGTAGAATAATCTCCTTGATTACTATATCTTGAGGGTTCTTTGTTACTGTTAGAGGGCCTTCCTGGTCTAGTTTTGTGTGGGCCGTTGTTTTTTCTCTTAGGCCTCTATCTAGCTCTTCTTCCCCTTTCTAGGAATCCGTTTAAGTTAGAGGAGTCCCTTTTTCTCTCCTTAGCCATTTTTATGGGCTCACCCTGGTATTCCTTTGAATGTTTAAATTAGAGGTGTCTCCTTAGGTTAGAGGAGTGCCTTGTTTAAGTTTGAGAGCCCCCTCTTTTTCTTTACTTTTTCTTTACTCTTACTCTCCTTAAAAAAAAATTGTTTCTCCTTATAGAGTAGTTGTGTTTGTAGTCTACACTTGTGTGAAACCTCTTTTTTTTTTCTAACCTAGTGTCTTTCACTTCAGTTTGTGAATTTTGACTAATAGTGACAGGATGTCTAAAGGGACCAAACAGTCCGGCTTTAAAAAGTGTGAGTCTTGCACACAGTAAATGTCAATCACTGATGGTCACACTAGTTTTGTGTATTGCTTAGACGCCGTCCCACCTGCAGGATTCCTGTTCTATTTGCCATGCATTTAGTTCAAGGGTCCTGCAGGAATGAAGAATAAGCTAATTCTTTTGGGGTTTGCTAAAGGGGCCTTTTGATTCAGTGGTTGAAGGGACTCAGGCTTCCAAATCATCAGACAAATCCTCCAAAACTTCTTTGGCTCCAGTTTCCGAGCCGTCGAAGAGACCTGACAAATTGAGCAGTTCGGATCTGAAACCTGTCAGTTCCGAGAAGGAAAAGTCTACTTTGGTTCCACCTGCAGTTTCAGAACTGCCTAGTAGTCGAATGAGGCATCTGTCACCGTCCTTGGATCCAATTTGTTTGGTGCTACAGTCTCCTCTATTGCAATCAGTGGCGGGTAGCCACAAATCCTCCCATTCCTCTCGATCATCCAGGAGCCTTTCGGATGATGATGTGGAATGGGTGGTTAGAAAGTTGTTTTGTACACAGGCCCTGTCAAAAATTCTCACCCGCCCAGCCCAGACTGTCGTGGAGCCAATTCCAGTACTTTCTTTACCTTCGGTTCCTCCTCTGATTCAGTCGAATTTGGAGCCAGAGTGCCTGGAAGTCTTAGTGGTGGAACCATTGGACCCAAAATCCATTCCATGAGTTTAGGTGCCGAACAACAGTCCAACCACTTTGATGTCGTCATCCATCGATGGGTCTGGAGGCCAAGACTCCCTCGTCAGTTCCGGGGGGGGGGGGGAGTTGAACTGGACCCTTGTTGGATGCGACTGTCCCACTTGAGGCTTCGGCGCAGGTGAGTTTGGCACCCACATTAGTCTCGATGCCATCCTCCTTGGTGCGGGGGAGATCTCCAGGTTCCTCGGAGATGGAGGCTCTCTTGGCTTAGGATCGGGGTGCCTTCAAGGTGATGAGGAGCATGCTTTCCTCTGAGACTACTCCACCCTTGGCTCCAGCTACTCTTCCCTCAGAAGAGTCAGTGTCAACCTCTACACCATCCCTCCAGCCCCAGCATAGAGAACCAATGCCTCAGGATGCCCAAATGGGCAAAACCCTCTCTTCTAAAACCTCCTGGGAACATCCCCCCAAGGAGGTCCCTCGGAAGAGAATGAGTAAGAGGAAACACACAGACTCCCCTGAGTCTGTCACATCCAATACCGATTTGGAGGATTCAGAAGGGTCCCCATGGTCACCCTCAATGGATGTCTTCTTTTCAGACATCTTAGAGATCCTAAAACAGAGAGGTGGCTGGAAAACCCTCTTCCCATCTGAAGATGAGTTGGTGTACCTGGATACATTTGGTTCTCGACCCTCCACCTCTTGGATGTCTCTGCCTTTCGACCAGCTCCTGGGTGTAGTCAGTCAAAAGGTGTGGAGCTCTCCAGAATCGTTGAAGCCGGTTCCGAGGAGGCCCAAAAAATTCATTACAGCCCTGGAAGACAGAAAGTTTTTGACCAAAGGTGTCCCAGTAGATGCTATGGTGGTGGTGGCGGCCACCAAGAATGAATTAGCTGAAACGTCTGCATCTGTCCATCTGCCGAATAAGGAGTCTCGAACAATGGACAGATACGGGAAGCATATGTTCTCTTCAGCAACCTTCACCCTTAGGTCGCTGATTTATTTATCCCATTTTACTTGTCTTCAGAGGGATCTCCTCAAACAGCTAGGAGATACCCTCCAAGGTGCTACAGCTGCAGGGTATCTGACAAGATAAGCTCTCAGCTTGCGACCTTAACCTCTATAACTAACTCCTCCATGCTCCTCATTTCTTATGCAGCCAATGGAGCAAGCAGGGCAGCAGGCACAGGAATAGCTTTGAGGAGACATTCCTGGATGTGTCTTTCTGAGTTTGCTGAACCCTTCAAGTCTTCCTTTATTGATGCCCCGTTTGACGGTTCATCCTTGTTTGGGCCAAAAATGTAGGAGACTCTCACCAGGAGTGAGCAAGATGGCAAGACTCTGTCTGCTGTGGGAGTACGTTTCTCCATCCCTACTAGACTTTATCCTAAAGGTCAGAAAGAGTGGGAAAATGTGGTTCTGGAAATCCAAAGAAGCCTCGCTGGATCGGATACCCATGGTGAATTTTCCCCCCAGAGACAGAGGGGGAATTAACGGAAGATATTGCCCTCACAGCAGAGGGGGTCTGCAGATTCAGGGTGACAGAGATACATTCTCGGGTAGACACTTCAAGTGCTCCTGAAAGGAGGCCTGCCCGTCCATCTCTGGAGGCAGTCGGGGGGAGATTATCACTGTTCCCAAAAGCATGGCTAAACATGACTAAAGACAAATGGGTACAGTCCATCATATATCCAGGGGATACAGCATTCCTTTCTCCCTTCCACCCCTTCCATCTCAGACATACCACTCAGTCAAAGGGATCAAGCAACCTTAGAAATTCAAAGGTTGTTAGAAAAAAACAGTCATCTAAGAAGTCACCGTAGACCACATTGGATCCGGAATTTACTCAAGGTTCTTTTTAGTTCCAAAAAAGACAGGGGACTGGAGACCAATTTTGGATCTCAGCAAACTGATCAAGTCGCTAAAAGAAAACAAAGTTCTGTATGGTAACACAGCAGTCTATACCTCCCTTTCTGGGACAAGACAATTGGATGTGCTCCATAGATCTTCAGGATGCGTACTACCATATAAAGATGGACAGGCCATCCAGCAGATATCTACGCTTCTGGCTGGGAGCCAGTCATTACCAATTCAGAGCTCTGCTCTTTGGCCTCACTACAGCCTCAGAGTGTTTACCAAATGCATGGCAGTAGTTACAGCTCGCCTGAGGTGTCAAGGATTCCGGGTATTTTCATACTTAGATGACTAGCTCCTGACCACCACTACTGAGCATCTACTAACCAGGATAAGAGACACCACCATTCATCTCTGCTCAGAGATGGTCATTGCGATAAACTTAGAAAAATCTGCCTTGTTGTCATCACAGCATGTTACCTTTATAAGAGCAGACAAACACAAATGACATGGTGGCAAAACTGCCTCATAAAAGAGTTCAAAAGCTATACCATCGGGTGTCAATATTACTCATGAAGAAAAAAAGTGCAAGCAAAATTTGTCCTCAAAGTTCTGGATTCAATGGCAGCTGCAATAACAATAGTCCCACTGGCACATCTACACATGAGAATATTACAGTGGCTACTCTTTGCTCAGTGGTCTATGCAGGAGTTGCCCATGACACACAAGATTCTCATTATGAACACATGCAAGAGGGACTTACAATGGTGGCTTCAGTCCATGCAGGTAATGATAGGCAGACCATTTGTTCTTCCCCAGCCTGTAGCTACGGTAACCACGGATGTTTCCCAGATGGGGGGGGGGGGCATTATCTGGGACAGACTGTCCAAGAGACTTGGAAAGAACACAAATGCTACTTGCACAACAATGTCCTAGAAATGAGGGCAGTGCTCCTGGCATTGCAAGCACTCCAGAGCTCTCTTCCAACAGGTTTGATTGCAATACAAACAGACAATATGTCCATGGTGTGGTACATCAACAAACAAGGCGGAACCAGATCCTACCCCTCTCTTGAGAGGCTTAGAGCGTTTGGCAATGGGCAATTTCTTCTCAGCGTTTTCTAACTGCAATGCACATCCCAGGTCAATTCTTATGCCTCACAAGTGGTCCCTCAAACAGGAAATTGCGAACCAAATTTTGCACAAATGGGGCCAGCCTTGCTGTGACCTCTTTACAACATCCATCACCTCCAAATGCAGCAGCTACTTTGCCCTAATCCCCCCTCCGGGGGGGAGATTGGCCTCTGGGACTTCATTACGCATTTCCCTCATTTCCATTAATACCCAAAGTTCTCCAGAAAGCCAGATCATTGAGTTGCAAACTGATTCTCATTGCTCCTTACTGGCCTCGTCAGATATGGTTCCCCTTTTTTATGGCCCCATCTTCAGGAGGAGCCTTGAATCCTGGACCCAGAGCTGGATCTTCTGACTCATCAGTCAGGAACACTCCACCCCTTCTTCAAAACCTCAAGCTGACAGCTTGGTTACTCCACTTCCCATCTTAGCCAGGCTTCCAGAACTATCCCCAGCAGTGCAACACATGCTGGCTTTGTTGCAAAAGAATACAACTAGGAAACTTTATGCAAGCAAATGGAAGAGGTTTTCTTTTTGGGCTGAAAAGAACCATATTGACTCTTTCACAGCCCCTATATCAGCAATTCTGGAATTTCTAACAGAAACCTTTACTCAGGGTGCCACGGTACGAGTACAACTAGCTGCCACATCAAACTAAGATGTAGGAGATATGGGATCCAATATAAAATCCCACAGATTATGCAAAGCCTTTTTGAGGGATACATTCCTTTTAAGACCTCCCATAAGAGAACCACCACCTCCTTGGGATCTAATTTTGGTGTTATCCTCCTTAATTCTTCCTCCATTCGAACCAGCCTCCTCTTGCCCACTAAAGTTCTTATCCTGGAAGACAATCTTTTTGACAGCCATTACTTCCGCTAGGAGGGTTTCAGAACTGCAAGCTCTGTCTGTTAGTCCCCCCATCTGATTTTCCACAATGACAGTGTCTCTCAGGACAAATCCTTCCTTTCTGCCAAAAGGTTGTTCTGAGGCCAATTTAAATCAGTATATTGAGCTACCGGTGTTTTTCCCCAATTATGGCAACAAGGCAGAATATGAGCTTCACCAATTGGATGTACATAGTCAGTTATGTTTCTACTTACATAGGACAAAGGATTTTAGAAAATCTGACCAACTGTTTGTTTCATTCTCAGAAAACAGAAAATGAACTTCAGTTTCAAAAGTCACCTTATCAAAATGGCTTACAGACACCATTACTTATGTCTATAACTCTCAGAATAAAGACGCTGCCGGGGAAAGTTAGAGGGCATTGAACTAGAGCCATGGCGGTTTCCACTGCCTTTCAAGCTAGGCTCCCTTTGGATTCAATTTGTGCTGCAACCACATGGGTTAAACCTCATACCATTATCAGTCATTACAAAGTAGATGTGGCTTCCCGGAACAGGGCTTCCTTTGGTTCCACTGTTCTGAAGAGTTTATTCCCTTGAGCCACCCCAGTAAGAATGTGCTGGGGATGCTGTCCCAACCATCAAGAATGAAGGCAAGATAGGACAACATAACATAAAAAGAAGTTATGTACTCACCATAATGTTCCATGTTTGTTGTCCATAATCTTGCCTTCATTTTTGCATCCCACCCTCCTTCCCCCTTCCTGGAGGATAGAGAGGAATTTTTCTAAAATTGTCTATAAGTTCCTGATTCCCTTCATACCTTAGGAATTATAGGCAGAGGATCTGTTGTAGTAGTTGTACTGGGTTGCACAGTCTAGTGATTAGTTGTCTCAAACGAGATCTGGGTAACAGTCGATAGGTATCTTGGGATAGGATGTAGCCCCAAGCCAGTAAAAGCTCTTGAGCTTTAGTATACAGCTGAGTTAGAACCAATGCTCAGTTCTGAGCCCAACCATCAAGAATGAAGGTGACATTATGGACAACAAACATGGAATGTTTTGGTGAGTAAGTAACTTCTTTTTTTTCATAGTAACTGCTTCTTTTCAGTCTCTTTCCCACCTAGTGTTAAGCTGCTTTAGAATGTGTTTTTTTTTCACATACCTCTAGCTGTTTTTCAACTTATAACAGTCTAGATTCCATGCTTAAGCTGCCTGTGCTGCAGGAAATGCATTTTGAACTTTACCCTCATTTACAGGAAGTGAACTTTTAGAATGTTAAAACAAGCATCAGACACACAAAAATAGAACATTTAAAATTAATCTCGTTAATTTTAAAACATATCTATGTAGTTTTTATGCTCATTATCTTTTAAACACTGGAATAATGAAAAGAATAAAAGGAAAGAAGAATACAGTGGGAAGAAGAAAAAGAAGACGTGTGCAGACTTAGACACCTGTTAGTAATCTCTGTTTAGTGACACCTTGTGCTCATCCCAATTACAGTTCAGTGAAAGTTGTATCCTTTATATAAGTACAGTGTAACTATAATATATTCATGCAGTAGATCATTACAGTACCAAAGGACATGTCATTTATAGTGAAGAAAATGCTCGTTTAAAACAGCATTACTGGTTTTAATGTGTTATGACAGAAGTTGAAAAAAACTAATACAACTTTAATAATAATGAATTAGTTACTGCTATGCAGAATACTTACGATAAACAAAGAAGTACCTATTACAGTAATGGAACTTCCTCTACAGGTTCTCTGGTTCTGTAATATGCTACCTGTTATATTGTGCATATAAATATTTGCACACTGTCAGACTGGATTTTTAATTATTCACTCTAAACATTTCAGGACTTGGCATTGTGAGTCCTGATATTTTAAAATGTTACTTTCCTTAACTGATTCATTATTCTTACTGACCTAATATATTGTTTCATATCCACATTTCGTTTATGCAAGTACAAACCATTAACTTTTTTGTTAGCTGTGTCTGATATTTCTGACATGTTCTAACTTTTGCATTGTTCAAGGGCTGTCTGGTATTTTCTACCTGGGCACCCTCAGAATACAGATTCTTCACAAGAATAGATAGTGTCATTAAATAAGATCTAATAAATAAAACACCTGATCTGCTTCTTGTAACAGACAGTGGCACACGTAAATGTTTAATCTCATAAAAATATAACAAACACATAGATCATGGGTGATCCACAGATAATGGAAGACCTGAGATATGATGCAAAGAGGTAGTTAAGCATCACAACTGTTGGTGGAATACAGAATACTTACAAATGTATAGCATGAATGAAGCTGATAGTACAGTAAGCAGAGAATGACGTGTCATATATAACATCTGGCAGTGTATTAAAATATTGTTATAGAGAGCTATTAATCATTGAAAGTTGGTAAGATACAGATTAAACATCTGTACTTAAGTAAATGATGTTACACTGCCATTCTATACATATAAGTACATCCACATGCAAAATAAACACTCAAACTGAAATTCAGATTTACACTTACAATAATTGTCTATTCATAGGTAAGGGGTCTACAGATGTATTTACGCAAGGTATAACAACTCCCCAGAAAAACTAAATACCCCCATAAACGTTTGGTATTACTTCAGTATACAGGTGTCCCAGTGGTTTCCTTGAAATGCAATTGTGAAATCTAACACCTGATGTGATGCCCAAAAGAGCTGTGTAATACAACAAAACTGTAAGTTTAAACACAGGGAACACTTCTTTACTAAAATGCAAATGACAACAGGCATGCAGGAAGCTAGTATATCTTATATGCGATAACATATGGCTCAAACCTCTGCACACTGGTTGCTATAAAATTGTTTTTTTATACAAAATAATTTTTACAGACATTTGACTGGAAACTATAAACAGTGATTATAAACTTGCTGTCACTCTCCTACCCAGGATACAATAGAAGAGTCTTCGTGGGATCTGTTGAATCGGCTTTATTTTATACAAACACAGCACTATTCTGGCTTTACTGACTTTAACTTAAGTAACTTAAATGCAAACTAACAACTACGATCATGCAAGCTCTCCTTCTTTCTCTCTGGCTGCTTCTTCAAACTGGCACTAGGGATTGCATGTGTCTGCAATTTATACATGCACATACAGTCTCGCATGCTTCTTAAAGGTATAGCGCACACACGCTACACTCTGATCTACATCCTCCCTCTTTGAGGAATAGATCATACAATTGTTATAAGACTATCTGGCATGCAGAAATCACAGATAATCTTTAGTTATGCATTATACAATACGAAACACACATGTATATACAATAAAGTCCACGTCTCTGCATATTTCACACTAGGCTTAGATACTCGTCCATATCATGTGACATAAAACTGGGAATTATATTTAGCAACTGGAAGAGTTTCTGCAAAATGGTTGACCTGTGGAATGTTCGAATCACTTTCTGGAATGAAATCAGAATTTTGAACACGTTCTGGTCTAGAAACAGTATCTGATTCACTCTTGGATTGATAGTCTACATCACAGAAACAATGTTGTGACTGCAATGATGATGATGATGATGATTCTGGTAGAGGAAGAAGATGTTTGTGGTTCTTCCTATACTCTACACCATCGGAGTTTACCAAGTTGGATCTTGGCTTGGCACAGATGCCTGTAATCTGTCCTATTCAATCAAAACCTTTTGTTGTCTAAATTTGTACCATTTCTCCTTCCCTCAACAAACGATGTAATTTGCACGATCGATCGTAACTAGATTTCTGGATATTCCGCTTCTTAAACAACTGAGTCTTGATGGTTTTATTGTTCTTAGGTTTAGGCCACAACAAACTGGAAGAAATAGGTAGAGAAGTTCAAGTTTGCCTGGAAAGTAGTCTTTGAGCAGGTGAGCCAAGAATATTGTCACAGGGCATGTTTCTGAGATTAAGTAAATTCAAGAATACATCAGTACTGTCACACTTTGACCTTTCAAATAATTGCTTTGCACTCTGAGCTGCACATTTAGCTAGACCACTGGACTAAGGATATTCAGGACTACTAGTGACATGTATAAAATCCCATTGTTTTGCAAGTTTCTGAAACAAATGGCTAGTAAATTGAGTACCATTGTCAGAAGAAAAGTTTGTGTGGAGTACCATGAACTGAGAAACAATGTTTCAACTTAGTAATAACAGTAGTGGATGTCAGGTTAGGTAGCAGATCGATCTTAAACCAATTCGAATAAAAGTCTACCAAAGCTAAGTAGTGTTGATTGTTCCACTCAAAGATCAGTTGCTACAGTAGACCAAGGTTTAGCACTATTGCATACTGAACAAGAAGAAAGTACTCTATCAATGTCTTTCAATAATGACGGCCAAAATACTAATTCTGTAGCTCTTCTCTTAGTGGATGTGGACCCTGGTTGACCACGATGCAAAATCTGGATATATTCATGTTGTAAGGAAGCAGGAATAACAATTTTAGGACCTTTGAAAATAATGCCATCTTCCATCAATAATTCTTCTCTGTAAGGAAAATACATTTGCACTTCAGGTGGTACACTGGATTGCTTTGATGGCCATCCAACATTAATCTAGTGATTGAGCTTTTGCAAAATTGGATCAGTCTGAGTGTGATCTCTTAACTCATTAAGTCTAATTTACACACTGACATTACATCAAAGTCAAAATTCACTTAATCAAGCTGTTCTGTTGTATTTCTGGGCGATCTGGATAAAGTATGAGCCAGATAGAGCAATTTGCCTTTAGTTTAGACCATTTTGAAATTGTACTTTTGCAATTTGAGCATCATTCTTTGTAATCTCACTGAAGTGGAATGCATAGGCTTCTTTAGAATATTAACTAGAGGTTGGTGGTCAGTTTCAACCTAAATAACTCAACCATAAATATAATCATGAAACTTGGATCATGCAAATACTATTGCCAACAGCTCCTTCTCAATTTGAGTATACTGCATCTCACTTTGGGTTTGTGTCCTAGATGCATTGGCTACTGGTCTGCCCTCTTGAAGTATAACTGTGCCTAGACCAAATTTTGAAACATATTGAGCAATAATTCTCCTCTGTTTTATCAAATGATTCTATGTTATTATCACATTTTCTGTGCAGTTATGCTTTATGTTATTACTGTATACTCAATTAATCAAAATATTAAACTAAAGCTACCAATAATAATAACCTTCATCACTTCTTCACACTCCAACCCTATCAAACTGCCTCCATTCCACTCCACCTCAAACATCCATCCACTCAACTTCAAACCATGCAATATTTCTACCCAAGCTACACTGCCAAAATTTCTCTACTCAGACTCAACTACTATATCCATACAAT
The DNA here is from genome assembly GCF_019279795.1 of Protopterus annectens. NCBI lineage: Eukaryota > Metazoa > Chordata > Ceratodontiformes > Protopteridae > Protopterus > Protopterus annectens. The sequence goes on from NC_056748.1 coordinate 170,317,474, forward strand.
ATGATAAAAACTTTACTAAATATCTGAAACATATAATCCAAACTCTATCTAGGCTTTCCCTGTGTGGGGACATATATCCAAATCCTGGCCCAACCCACCATCCCCCAACCTCAACAATTCCCCCTGCCTCAACACTACACCCTAACCAGAAAACAAACACTAATCCTCCACCAATCATCCCCAGTACTGACAAAAAAGACCTACTAATACTTAATATGAATATAAGGAGTATAAACAATAAACTTCATGACCTCCATGCTAAGTTAGCTCTCTACTCACCAGACATTGCTCTACTCACAGAAACCTGGTTATAGCACAGCACCAACAGTAATGAAATACTACCCCCCCAGGCTATAATATTATATTCTCTGACAACCTTAAACTATGAACCTATAAACCTTAAAAAGGGCACAGTATACTCAAATCAAGGGATGGCGTAAGCCATACAGAATCGGGCTAGGCTTATATTTGCCCCAGGGCAGATAGCCTAGTATGAACCTATGAACCTATAAATAAAAAGGGTGGTGGTGTTGCTCTACTATATAAAAAACACATCTCCATTGAAACACTATCTGAACAAACCTTTGAAATTGAAAATTCAGAAATACTATATACCAAACTAAAAATCAACCCCCAAAAATACATTTATATCATAGGTCTTTACATGCCACCAGGTGAGAATATCTCAGCACTAGAAAACGTACTACACTGGTGCTGTAATAGCTTACCTCAAGAAACACTTATAATGGGTGACATTAACACTGATTGGTCAGAATGTAACTCCCCACAACCCAAAACTCATATTAACCTACACGGTTCTCACAACTCATCCAAGTTCCAACAAGAATTAATAAAAATTCAGACAGAAACTCCACCCTGGACTGGATGCTAACAAACAAACCAGCCCTTTACCTCCAATCAGGTTGTTTACCTGACAGCCTCAGTAAACATTTACCCCCTTTTCTAGTCAGAAAGAAAACACTGCAAAACAAACAATCCATTATCCTACAAATAAGAAACAAAGGGCAATTAAATCCCTAAAAACTTATAGAAACCCTCAAACACTGCAACTGGTCATCTTTAAAAAAACCTCACCCTGCAAGATGCAATAATTCACTTCAATACCACTCTCCTAGCCATTCTACACTCACAAGTACCAATCAGAAAAAAATGTGTCAAAGCTAACTATGCCCCTTGATTAAAAAAAGAAACACTTCATCTCCTCAGGCTTTGAGATAAAACATGGTCTTCCTGGAAAACAAATAAACCCCAACTCTCATACCAAACCTATTGAGAACTTAGAAATAAAGCTAAAAAACAGATTAAAACTGACAAAATCAACTACTATACGCAAATACAAGCCAAGCATCACAAAAACCCACAAAAATTCTGGTCTGCAATAAATAATATCCTTAACCCTGGGAAAATAGGAACCCCCCCCCCCCCCCTATCAAATCAGAAAACACAGCCACCCAGTTTAACAAATATTTTACAGAAACCTACCTTGAACTAGCTAAAAATCAAACCTCATTAACAAATAACCCCTTCCTCCCTACACCTAACACCACATCAACCTTCTCACTGCAACCAGTTCCGACCGATGCTATCAAAAAACTCCTGAAAAAGCTAAAGCACAATACACTAGCTGCAGGTGGTCTACCCACAGAATACTTAAAACTAACAGCAGATATCATAGCATATCCCATATCTATACTAATCAACAGATCAATAAGTATATTTTTTCTGTTTCTACCTGTGCAACCTTCCTTTCTCGCCGAAAAGTGAGCTTACACTGCTGATTTAACTATTATAAGCTTGTTTTTGCATTTTTTCATTACCTGCACTTAATTTAAAAGTTTGTTTGTTGTAATTAATTGTTGAGGCTGCCCACTCAAGTGCACTAGCCTGTGCATTGAATATACTGTAATTTTCCTGCTGTTTTCTTGAAAAAAAAAATATCCTTGTTTCCCGCCTTTCCTTAACTAGAATAGTCCCCTATACAGGCTTTGCTGTATTCTGGACTCTTGGATTGTTCCTGTGTTGCCCATTTCCTTACTTGGATAGAAGGAAGTTTCTTTGCTCACCAGTGGGAGTGGGGAGCCTTGAGCAGCCTATCTGTCCCTGAAGGAGTGACCTCAGCACAAGAATCTTGTAGTAATTGGCCGTTTTGGGCCATTTGTAGCTCTTTGAAGTTCCCTGCATAAAAATCCACTTTAGCGTGGCTTTGCGTGATTGTGCGCATAGCGCAGCATCGGGCAGCGCCGTTTAATCGGGTTTAAACTATTCCCGGTTCCACAAAGTCTGCTCTTCACTTTTTCCCTTAGAACTGCTCTATCTCTCAAATTAAACACCCTATTCTCAATCTAAGACCCTGCACTTGCCCAAATAAGCAATCTTACGATCTTGCACTAATAAACCAAAAGCACTACATCCTCATATACGCTCCACAATTACCTTGTCCCCTATTGGTCCTTTGTAATTAGGTGATAAAAGAGTTCCCTTTACTACTCTAGCATGTCCAAAGGTCAGTTAATGGTTTCCTCTCCAGTCCAGCTAGTGAATATGGGAATCTTGAGGCAATGTTACAACTGCCTCATGTACACGGACAACCCTCTCCTCCTCCAAACAGGTTCAAACATATGTGAGAGATGCAACCATATAGCCAAACTGGAGGCTGAGCTCTCTCACCTCAGAACTGGTGTAACCAGTCAGGAGGAGAAGGTAACCTCACACAACACTAATCCAGTCTCACATAGTCCTATCACAACAGCAAACCAAACACATAAACACACAAAAACATACTCGGCGGCTCTAATTAAAAATCTACCTAAGCAGCAGAAACCTCCAAAGCAGACATCCAAGCAAATGCTACCCCACAGCAAAACATGTGCAACACATAGCTCACAAAGTCAGTGTGCCAAACAGTCACAGTCCTTAAGGCTGAATAACACACCTGATGCACTTGTAATAGGTGATTCTATAGTTAGACACACTGACGTCCCGCTCACTAGGCTGAACAAGGAGAAGGTCACAGTGAGATGCCTGTCGGGCGCTAGGATCCGCCACATAACGCAAGCACTCAGGTCACTCCAAAGCAAGTACAAATATGACTCTGTCATAGTACATGCTGGTGTGAATGACCTGAGACGTACCTCCCTCGACTACATGAAAAGAGACATAGAGGAGCTCTCCGATCAGCCCAGGCCGGTATGACCCTGACCTTGAGCAGCATCTTACCCTCACCTAGAATGATGCCACAGTATAAAGACAAAATGATCGATTTTAACAATTGGCTAAAATTTTGGTGTCATTCAAAGGGGATTCAGTGCCTGTCAGCCTGGGATGACATGCTCGACAAGCCACGTTGCTTCGCTAGGGACGGCTTGCACCTGTCACCCCTGGGCTTTTGAATACTGGCAAAGGCTCTTGCCACCCCCATAGTGCCTTTTTTAGGCAAGGCTCAAAAGACAAGCCCACCTCCATAGAAAACACAAAGAACAAGAAACTAAGGGTAATGCTGCTAAATGCCAGAAGTCTAAACCTCAAAATGCACACACTCGAAGCTCTCCTCAGTATGGAGAACATCGATATCTACGCAGTGACAGAAACCTGGTTCAGCTCTCCAGAAAGCACCCCAGCACTACCAGGTTATACCTCATATCATGCTTTTTGGCCCCAAAACTTGGACCGAACCACAAAAGAAGGGGGAGTATCCATATTTATCAAGGATACCCACACCTCCAGGTTAGTGGCGTTGCACGAAGCATCAGAAACCATCCATGTGCAACTAACAGTGGGCAAAACTGCCTTTCAGTTTATAGCATGCTACAGACCACCGTCTCAAAATCAGGAATCCCACTCGGCTTTCCTGAAAACATTGGAGAACATGAAGATCTCTCCAAACACCATTATATTGGGTGACTTCAACTACCCAAACATAGACCGGGAGCATTACTCAAGCCCCAACACCCTAGCCCAAAGGTTCCTGGAATTTATAAACTCAAATGCCATGGAACAACTAGTCAAAACTCCCACAAGAGGGGAAAACATACTTGACCTGATCATCACCAACATGGGGACCCTACGCTCCACACCAGAAGTATACCCCTCATTGGTAAGATCAGACCATAAATTAATCTCACTGGATATTCACATCCCGACCCCACCCCCTTCCCAGAAAACCACAGTGAAAAACTTCTCTAAAGCAAACTTCACACTTCTCAAAACAGAGGTGGAATCCTTCAAGGCCCCCGGGCCTGTGGAAAATACGGCCCAGACTACAGAATCCTTTATAAACGCATTCTATGGACACCTTCAGGACTGGATGGATCATGCTATCCCAAATAAAACCAAGACCCAATCCTCCAAAGGCAGGCGTCCTGTCTGGTGGACCCCAGCCATAAAAAACTATACAATAGAAGGAGGAAGCTACTACATGATAGAGCAAAATCTGAAAAAGCGAAGGCATCTCTGATCAGTATTAGCAAAAAACTACGGGCACTTATAAAATCGTCTAAGGCCAGCTTTGAGAGAAAAATTGCACAGGACACTAAGGATAATCACAAGGCTTTCTTTAGTTATGTTAGGAACCTGGGTGGGAATTCCCAGATATGCTCAGAATTAGTCCAAAATGACAAAAAATACACCGAACCCACAGACATTGCCAACATCCTAGCTGACAGGTTCAGCGCAAACTTCTCTCCCCCCCCCCCAACAAAAGGGAAAATATCTATCCTAGCAGAGTGCTGCCCCCCCTGACATCTCAGATGCTCAGGTAAGAGCTGCCCTCTCCAAAGCAAAAAACACAGCATGAATGGGACCAGACGGTGTCCTGGGCTGTGTCCTACATGAACTCCAAGAAGAGCTAAACCCAAACATAAAACTACTGTTCAGTCTCAGCCTTACTACAGGATATGTACCCAAAGAGTGGCGTACAGCAACAGTGGTCCCTCTCCACAAAGGTGGTGCGTCAACGGATCCTGGAAACTATCGCCCCATAAGCCTGACTAGCTTGGTCTGCAAAGCTATGGAAAGGATCATCATGGACCTCATAAATAAAGATATTGGGGACCTACAGACACTGGATCCTACCCAGTTTGGCTTTGTTAAGGGCAGATCCTGCCTCTTAAACCTGGTCGATTTCTTTGAAACAGTCACCAAGGCCATTGACGAGGGGAAGGTGGTCCACACAGCCTACCTGGACCTCGCAAAAGCCTTCGATACAATACCCCACTCGGGCATTATAGATAAGCTCACCAGCTTAAATATAAACCCCTATGTCACTAGATGGGTTGCAAACTGGCTCAAGGACAGAACCCACATGGTTAGAATTGCTGGAGCCATGTCAGACTCCAAACCAGTTACAAGTGGCGTCCCACAAGGCTCAGTCCTGGGACCTCTCTTGTTCAGTATATATTTCTTGGAGGTACAGGCCAACATGGAAGGACTGTGGCTGACCAAGTTCACAGATGACTGCAAACTAGGCGTCATAATCGACTCTCCAGCCGACACAAGCATCCTACAAAAGGGCCTCATAGAAACAGACAACTGGTGCCAGAGCCATGGCCTCAAGCTAAACGCCAAAAAGTGTATAGTCATCCCCTTTGGCAAAAACAAACTGCCCACAAATTACCACATAGGTGGTAATCCATTAAGTATGGAAGAAGTAATTAGGGACCTGGGGACCCAAGTTGATAGCAATCTCTCATTTGAAAACCACGTGGCCAAAGTGGTTAGAAAAACATTTTATATAGCCCACCTAATCATGAAGGGATTCACATCCAGATCAGGGGAGGTCATCGTGCCTCTTTACTCATCCCTCATCAGGCCCATTAATTGAGAACAATGCCCCTTTTGGGATATACCTTACCAGACACCTGCAGCAACTGGAAAGACCCCAAAAGTACCTCACCAAGAGGATCAAAGGGCTCAAACAGATGCCATTTGCTGCCCGGTTAAAGAAACTCTAGCTCTACTCAGTGGCATACCGCCTGCTCATAGGCGATCTGTGCCTGACGTACAAAGCCATGTCCAACCCGGAATTAATGGACATGCTGCACCTCAGAAAATCCAAATCCCATCGAGCTACGCGCTCAAGAGACTTGAACCTCAGCACTGAAATAAATAGGACATGCTGGAGGGACAGATTCATAACCCAGAGGCTCCCTTCACTCTGGAATAAAATCCCAGTCCAGGTTAGGCAGAGTCCCTCACTGACTCTCTTCAAGAGGAATCTTGATGAGTGGATGGGAGATCGTAGGTTTACCCCGGGTATCACTTCTGTGTCACAGTTAGACAGAGGCACAGTATACTAACCTCGAAAAAGGGCATAGCAAAATTCATTTAAAATGGGTGGCGAAAGCCAAACACACTCTGGCTAGGCTTATAAATGCCCTAGGGCAGATAGCCTAGTATGAACCTATGAAAGTTTTAAACAGATCAAGGAGCAGACTCGAGAATGCTTTTAACTGCAAACAGACAATCAAAAATGTACAGAAAAGCTCGGACAGAGCACTCACAAACAGAAAATACAACTCTCAGTATGAAAAAGCAGTTTACAATTTAGTAATTACATAAAAAATGCAATTAACTGCGGTGGTGGTGCTGTGGTAGCGTTGTCGCCTCACAGTAAGACGTTGTCCTGCTCGATTTTCAGCTAAAGCGTCTTCTGTGTGGAGACATGCGTGAATGGGCGTACCTTCGTTGAAGGTTGTGAGTCAGGGCTGGCAACTCGGCATGTAAAAATCTACTGCCAATCATTAGCGGACCGGAGTTCCACTGTGGCGACCCCTAACCGGGAAAAGCCGAAAGACACAACAACATAAAAAATGCAATTATCGTAATGCACACTATTATAGTTCCTAGCTGTAGCCACTAAATGAATGTTTTAAACAGATCAAGGAGCAGACTCGAGAATGCTTTTAACTGTAAACAGACAATCAAAAATGCACAGAAAAGCTCGAATAGAGCACTCACAAACAGAAAATACAACTCTCAGTATGAAAAAGCAGTTTACAGTTAAGTAATGTTAAAACAGTATAAAACAGTACATAAATGCAGTGAAACAATAAAAAAAGCTTTATAACAGTGCAAAATGTAGCCATATATACTATGTACTGTAAGTGGCCTGTGTGCAGTCTAGTCTTGGTGTAGAGGTTGGAAGCTCATACCCATGAAAGCAATGCATATTTGCTTTGTGTTCTTGGGGGCTAGGTTGTACTTTGTCAGTTAGTTTTGAAACAGATTTGCATGCATTTTCTTGGCATCATATCATCCTTGGTCAGCAATGGTGGGAATCAAACCCCATCAGTGACAGCTATCTCGAGTCCACAGTTAGTGGCATCCTGTCATCTGAAGGTAACACTGGTGCCAGTAATATCAACCCCCACATTAATGGGAGTGGTGCAATCCTATCATTACAAATATATACATACACACACACACATATATATATATATATATATATATATATATATATATATATATATATATATATATATGGGTCTACTTTGTTTTGCTGAATCTCATTTCACTGAATTTCATTTCATCCTGACCACTTCGCTGAAAACACAAATTACTGAAAACTCATTCACTGAACTGAACTTAGTATATATGGCACTGTGTAGAACACTGTAAGGCAAGTAAAAGGTATATGCCCTTTTTCCCACTGTAGTGTGATCCTGGTGTTAGTATATATAGTTTAGGGGGTGTGAGGGACACAGTGTGGGGGACACAGACCTTCACCTTGTTTGTTTTATATTGTATTTTTCCAAAAACTTCAAAACAATACATTTTAAACAAAAGACATGCATAGCTGCAACACCAATCACTAACTCTCTCCAGAAGATAATATGTACTCAAAATAACTGGGGGTTTCACCCCCACACACCCCCAAATGTGGAGGTCTGTGCCCCTCACACCCCCTAACTATATATACTAACTCCAGGATCGCACTACAGTGGGGAAAAGACCATATACCTTTTACTTACCTTACAGTGCTGTACACAGTGCCATATATACTAACCGCAGTTCAGTAAAATGAGTTTTCAGTAATTTGACTGTTCAGCGAAGTGGTCGGGGTGGAATGAAATTCAGTGAAATGAGATTCAATGAAACAAAGTAGACCCATATATATATATATATATATATATTTATGTGTGTGTGTGTGTGTGTGCGCGTGCATACACATTTACATTCATATTTTAAAATATTCATGACTGCATAGTGTTATTAATAAGCTGCTGAAACTTGTCTGTATGCACAATGTGATCTACAGAAGGGATTTGTTGCTGTGTACATTAGAATGCTACTGATATCAGTCTAACAGTTACCTGGTTCAAAACCTGCTAACAAAAACAAGGCAAACTTTTGCAGGTATAGTAATATGTACAACAAAAGTCATGAATGTTGATGAGACATATAATATTTAGGAAGCTTGTGAAGAGAAGGGGCCTGAATAAGGAATGCGTTATTTACCTATACCCTCTAAGAAAGGGTAACTGTCTAACTCTAGTCACCCAATGATAGAAATAAGTTTTTATGAGAAGCAGAACAAGTTAGCAGTAGGAAATGAATAATACAATAACTTTATATTAATCTTACATGACCCCTGAGTCACGGGTGCCTTGTCAGAAGGTAGCGCCATTAACGAAGGAATTAGTCACATTATATACTTCTTCATATTCTTAACCTTTGCACTCCATGACTAAACAGAACCCTGTGTCCTAAAGCCAATATATCTATTCTTTTGGATGTAGGCTTCTATATGTAGCCTCTACAGTACCCTATTGCCCTGCTGCTGCCAACAAGACAATGAGGGGCAAAGCCACAGCCCTAGAACTGGCCCACGGATGGAACTTCCACTGCAATGGTCTATGTGACTTCACCAACCACTTGCAAAGGAACTGCATGTAGCACAGTTTACACAGAGTACTAGCAAGCGTCACTTATCACAGGCAGATGGGCTGATACACTAACCAAACAGATCCACTTTACTTTGTTCTGTGGTGCAGACACATGTACTGATGGTGTGTGCAGCAACAGTTTGGCAGATGTACTAATCCTGCAGAAGCCCCCTTCCATTCTTACTTGTTTGATGGTGCCGATGGAATTTGTATCAGATGATAAAAGTACATTCAGCATATACTGAGGGATATCGTCTTTAGGCCCCAGTAATAAAGGTGAAGGTCTGACCCTTGACGCCTAATAAAAGCTGACCCAGGAAAAGAAAACCACATAAAATGCAATGTTGGAAATCTCTGCAAAACTTTCATAAAGCTACCTCCTATGCAAACATTAGAGCTTGTACATAAGAAGACAGACCTTGTACAACTTCCATGTAAGAACAATACGATGCTGTCATGTTTTTTTTTTTTTTTGGAATCTCTGCCTTTTTGAATAATAGCAGAAGGCTGTACAAGTTGTAAAATCTTCCTAGCAAAGTACACAGAAAAGGTGTTACAAAAACATAACTTCTCTTTAAATATACTCAAGTTAGGTACAGTGTTTGATTCTCACTTTTGAAAGAGAAACTGGATAGGATTAAAATGGCCTACAAGGGCAGCTAGCCTAGTACTTACCTATGAACCAATGAGTTCTGGACAGAAGGAAGTGTGAAACATCATTAAAGTACAGGTAGATTAAGCAAAGGAAGAAAAATTAAATCTCTGAATACAATGTCTCACTACTTCTACGTGCTTTCCAAAGCAACAGGATACCAATTTCTGCAAATTACTTTGACCTGATATGCATCTGGAAAGACATCTTATATCTGTCTATCTAATGACAGAGTAACAGCCACTAATAAATTTCAGCAGGTACAATGCATTTATTTTCTCTCAATTTTTTTCTGATTTGATATTTTGTAATTTAAATCTTCAAAGAATCAAGCAAGTATTTTCTTTAATCAGTTAAATCATTATTATATTAAATGCATCTGCAGAGCGCAGAAAAGGGTTGTATAAGGACACAGAAGTCCTTCATTTAACAAGTTATTATATTACAACTATTTTTACAGGGTTCAGAGAAAACAATTTACAGAACATTAATGCAGTCGTCCATGGTTCACTAAAGGGCAATACTCAGACCACAGTGCCAGGAAACTTAATTAGTGACTGCTTAACATATTTTTTTCTTTACATGCTGCCCTGGAACCCTGCTAGTTTGGACCTAATATAAACACTTTCTTGTTTACCCTGATGACTTGCTAATACTTGCAAATAATGTCTGTTTCCATATTTGAAAAAAATCAACATGGTGAAAGGTTTGTCAAATTCCAGGTTTGACTTCTGGATCTTTATTCTGGTTTAGGTGAGTTACTGGAATATTCCATGGCAGTCACAACTGCCCAAAGGTTTTTCAAAGTGTACTGTCTTTTTTTGTATACTTGCTTCTGCCATATCATATCCAGCTGCCTAACAGCATTCCGCATCTCTTACACCTTATCGCAGGAATGGTCAAAAGCTGACTTACAGTTAAATATTTCTCAAAAAAGATTAGCAAACCCATCTGAGAATGCAAAGTACATAAATGAAACGGCTAGAGATCAGATATTTTGCAGTTCAGCTAGTACAGATTTACACAAGCAACAGTTTGTGACGGTAATATGCTCTGCACACATTTTATCATATTAATCCGTAATGTAATCTCCAATCATATGTAGAAGAAACCTCTGCAGTCACATGTATCCTTTAATGTGATGTATTTATGTGAACCCTGAACACAGCTACCTCTGACAAAAACGGCTTTCCTTCTACGAGTCATGTGTATACCATCTACTACAAAATGGGCACCCGGTGCCATTTTGCCTTTTCACCAAATCCATTACTGAACAAGGCTGGTGTTAAACATCTTTAGTGTCCCCTTTCAGTGAACATTAAATGGGTCAATATGAACTTATTACCATTTTTTCCTCCTTGGCTTGCTGATGCAAACAGTGACTGATTTGCCAACAACTCAGAGTACAACTGGCCCTCCTTGAGGGGGAGTACCTGCCTGGCAGATGATCCCCACTCCAGATCTTTATGTAAGCAATTTGATAGGGGTGGTTATATCTGCCTGCCTATTTTGCTGCTCCTGTGCCAAAGGAGAGTGACACTGCTGTCATAAAAAAAAAGACGGTTAACTTTTTGTTTTGTCACTTTTGGCATTTGACGACAAATGCAGACAGTAGTAGCTGATACCACTTCAAGGCATTACTAATGCTGGGAAAAAAGGTTGGCAAAATACCTTACAAACAAAGATGAGATGAAGGTAAGACAGTTTGTTATGCACTTTGAACAGGATGGCAGTTACGCATCCTACTTCTGTGATTCGTAGCAAGTTATGGTACTTCACTGTGAGAAGGCATACATGAGAGCTCAGAAAAAGCAGTTTGGGTAAAAAGCTAACCTTTGCAAATCTGCAGAATGATTTTTGATAAGATACATCTGCATTTCCATCTTGGTTTTATTACCTTACTAAACTACAATCAGTAACTACTGAATCTAACACTATATCCTGGCTCTATGGCTTGGGGGGGTCTTAACTGTGACTCCTATGAACAGTATTTGATAACAGCCCCAGCAGAGGAAGAACTAAGCAAGGAGGGAGAGGGATGAAGCAGCATGTCTCAATGACCTTTCCAGGGGGTGGATGCAGGTGTTCAGTGAGCGGAAGGGGAGGTTCAATTTTTCTGGGGAAGACCAAGAAAACCACCAATCATGCTCAAGGGCACGTGGCAACACCATCTCCAGATGCAAAGGGAACCAGCACAGTCCCACTGTTACTCAGTCCCTTCCCTTGCAAACTGCTTGCAGAACAGGATGAAGAGCATAGCAAAAAAACCCTGAACCACCCCAATAACTGCCTAAATGATGACTGCTCAGAAATTACCCCTGCCCTGGTGATGGGAAATGAATGGGGTGATTACCTGGGAGGGGGCTGATAATTGGCAAGCAGGTGCAAAAAAAAACTACTGAATTTAATACAATCATTGTTTATCTCTTCATAAAATGGCAAACATGCTTTACAAACAACAAGCATGCACAACGGCTCTTGGATAGTGTAAAAGCCAATTGTTAGTATCCTCCCATTTAGCAAGCTCCATCAATAGTTACATCAGACCACCATACTGTAATATTCTCCATAACTACCCAGACCCAAACACATGGAAATCTTACTGTTTTCAGAGACATCATTAAGGCAAACTTCCTAAAACAATTTAACAACCTATGAACCTTTGTCCATTAGGGTATGATACCCTCTTGGATGGGGGGGGGAGTATACCATTTATACTCCCTCGCCTTACTTTAATGGATGCTGTTAACAAGTACTCGCAACTATGTTGTTGGTAAAGCTGCTGAAAAGTTTGCAGCTTTGTAATGTACTGTTTCATTTTTTTTGATATTGCACCTTGCTCTCAATTAAGTTGTTTTATTTGGGGTACTGTCCTCCTTCTGTTGTCACTGTCTGCAACTGACCAGCACTTCAAGACTAGGGGAAAGGTTATGCCCTACATTTCAGTCTTTGTTTTGTGCATTAGGGTTTGACAGGCTATACATATTTAGGTGGGGTAGTACAGTCACCACACTGGGCGGCCATGGTGGTGCAGTGGTTAACATTGCTGCCTCACAGCAAGAGGTTCTCCGGTTCGATTCTCAGCTGGGGTGCCTTCTGTATGGAGTCTGCATGTCCTCCCTGTGGTCGCGTGTGTTTCCCCTGGGTGCTCCGGTTTCCTCCCACATCCCAAAGACATGCTGCAGGTGGATTGGACATGCTAAATTGGCCCTTGGTGTGAGTGCGTGTGTGTGTGTGTGCCTTCTGTGGAAGGTTGGGCGCCGGGCTGGCAACTCAACACCATAAAACTCCACTGCCAATCATGAATGGACAGATGATCTGCTGTGGCAACCCCTAACTGGGAAAAGCCGAAAGAAGAAGAAGAAGTACAGTCACCACACTCCCCTGCCTTGCTTTAACTGGCCATGAGTAAGAGTGGGTATATGTCTACATACAGACACAAAGACGTAAAGATGGGCAATACACATCTTTGTAGTAAATGACAAGCAGGACAAGTGGCAGGCTCTGCAAGAGCAGGTAATTATTATGTTTCAAATTCATAATAACAAACAGATTTGATGAACACTTTTTTAAGAAGGCATACAATTTTACTGTTGAATGCAACTAGTACTTGTGATCACAACAAAGGGTGATATTATTACTTGTGACCACAACAAAGGGTGATATTATTACTTGTGACCACAACAAAGGGTGATTACTCATTTGTATCCATCTCAATATGCATGTTAATTCACCAGAAGATTACTTTGTAAAGCATATCAAACCACAGGGCATACTTTAAAACAGGTTATATACCCCTGGGTGTAATACCTTATAAAATAGATTAAAAAGGAAGTATTTTCATTAAAGGACACATACCTAGGTAGTGCTATATTTATAATGATGGAACAGCTTGACAGATTTTATCTGGATGATCTTTTAGAAAGAGGATGTTTAAAAAGGTGTAAAACTTGTGACATTGGCTAGCAACGCTTCCATATTTGCCAGTAATGGGAACATCTGCAAGAACACTGTAACTACCTATTAAATAGTATAAAGTGATTGGAGTACAAAAACCTGTGACAAAATGGCGATACAAGCTACAGTTATTGGAGTAAATAATATGTCACAGACGGCAGAACATGTGATGGTCTTAAACGGAAATAAAACTAAGGCAGTTACTTCACACAAAAGAAACAAGGAATGTGTGAGTTAGCTCCGGAAAAATCCATCAATGATATCATGGTGGAATATGTTAGATCTCCTAGAATATGAAAGGGACATTAAAGAAGCAGAAGAAAAAGACAGTTTGTCAAACCCAGGTTCCCAAATTAAACAGGTTAACTACGAATGTTAACTCCAGGTATAAAAAGAAGTACAAAGGACAAGAGCACTGGCAGGTAAATCAGACATTATTACGATAAAATACAGGCATTTACAAGATGCCAGGGGGTGATGGGGCAGTAGCTGAAAGAGAAATAATACAATAAAATCATAATTTTCTTTCAGCTCAGGTTTAAGTTATAGGAGACCCTATAGTAAGGAGACTGAAAATAATTTTATTCCGTGCATGGCAAAGGCCCAAATAGGTATTATTTTTTAAAGGACTGCAGATTTGAGGATATAAAGATGGGATTTAAGAAATGGCTAAGCAGAGGAAATAAATCTTCTGATACAGCAGTATGCACTGGAAAAAATGATACAGCAATACTGCAGTCCAGGATATCTTAAGGGAAGTGGTGGAAATTAAAGAATAATGTAAAAAGGGACATGTTACATTTAAATGCATTGATATTTTCCATTTACAGAAATATTGCTAGTTTTTTTTAAAAAAGTAGTGCTCAAAAACTAATGCTATAATCAGGGAATATGCACTTCTATCTATGGGAATACATTGAGGGGAAAAAAATTGTATTTTTCAAATGATAGGTACCATCAGTCATGCTAGAAACAACATTTTTCAATATAACATGGAAAAGATGGTGAAAGGTCCTTTAGAAGTAGAATTTATATCCTGTTGAGAAAAAAATAGGAATACTTGTTTCCTAATTTATTCAGAATTAACGTCAAAAGCCTGACCAATAAATTAGTTGACTTAAAATATTGCTAAGGGAAGAAAATACTGTCTTTGGCACTACTGCAGAAACATGGTACTATAGTATAAGCCCAAGTGTCACCACAGTGAACAAAGGATGGTCTAACAAACCACGAGTAAAAACTGTAAAGCACAGAAAGGCTATCCAACATGACCAAAAAGAGTAAAAGCATATATAATAACTTTATTAAAAGGTAAACGCTTTCACACCATACTAGGTGCTTCTTCAGACCATATAAAGCATACTCTACTCGACATACTTATATACAAAATCAATCAATAACATCATTAAGGAAACAAACCACGTAATTTAAGAACCGGATTTAAAGGGACAGTATCATTAAGAACTGAACATTTGTCAGTTCGCAATTCTAAAATCCATCTCAGTTCAATATATTCTGTCCTGGATACACTACCACCTCTTCTCAAATCAAAACTAAGCAATTATAAAATTAAAAACTTAAAAAGAAGTCTGCTACCTAAGGAATTAACATGTTTCTCTAGTGCACCAGACAGTTTATTTTTTCTAACATAATTCAAATGTGCCAGAATACGTTCCTAAAAGGAATGATTAGTTTTACTCAGATAAAAGCATGCGCAAACAGTGCACATAGCTAAATAAAATCAAACTGGTACTCTTCTAGTCAGCATAAAAGTTAACAGTATAAGAGCTACGAGTGTCAGGAAGCACAAGAACTGACATGTTGAGAACATACTTACAAGCACTACAACCATGACATGGAAAAGTACTTGTACATTTTGAGAATCTAGGAAAACATTTAGTGTGTCTATAACACAAATGGCGTTTAAGAGAGTTACCATTTTTAAAAGTAAATTTGGGTTTCTCACCCAAAATCTTCTTAAAATCATCATCCACCATAAGTATAGACCATTTCCCCTATACAACATCACAAACCTCATTAATATCCCTAGAGTAAGTCAGCTCAACCCTAGGTACACGATTTACAGGTCCAGGTGCCTCTCTCACTATATGTACCACATCCGAAAAATACAGCTCGACACCAGTATTCCTATCAGATATAACTTCAGAGATGGTTATGTCAATTTCCACCTTGTTATGCCTTCTATTCAGAAAATTACTCTGTATATCACTAAAACCCACAGAAGCGGTCTCATCATCATTATTTAAGCTAGCAGTTCTTATAAACTGACCTTTTAAAACAGCACGGTAAGGGTGCATACTGGACCTGCGACGAGTAACGTTCTTCTTACAAGACTTGTTACACAGGGTGGTACTAATGTGCATCATTACTCTTAGTGACAAGCACATCTAAAAACTCAATAGATGCCTCAGAGCATTTGTAAGTCTGTTTGTGTCTTTCAGCTTTTCCCGGTTAGGGGTCACAACAGCGGAACTCCGGTCCGCTAATGATTGGTAGTTGATTTTTACGTGCCGAGTTACCAGCCCTGACACACAACCTTCAACGAAGGTACGCCCATTCATGCATGCCTCCACACAGAAGACGCTCTAGCTGAGAATCGAACCGGACAGCGTCTTACTGTGAGGCGACAATGCTACCACAGCACCACCACCGCGGGTCTCAGAGCATTTGTAAGTAAACTTCAAAAAAGTAGTAGTGCTACTTAAAAAGTCACTGAAGCCATTTAGTGTCAACTTTGACCCCACACATATGAAAAGACATTGTTGACAAAACATCCCTAGTACTTAATAAAAGCAAGGTAAGGACTGCCTACAAAAAACATCATTTAATTCCCAAAATGGCTAAAACCATGTTGGCATAACTATTGGCACAAACAGTGCCCATGGCTACCCCAAGTTTCTGTAAATAAAATTTATCATTAAACAAAAACACATTATTCTCATAAATTAAATCAAGAAGTAGGCAAACCAAATTAATCTATGCTATTTGAAAAATTAGTATAGTGTGATAAAAACTGACTGATGCCATCCACCTCAAAATCATTCAATATAACAGTAAATTGAGGATTCACATCTAGTGTAACAAAGAACTACAAGCTCTCAACATCAAAAGCCTTTATTTGTGCAAACTAGATACAAAGGACAGGATTCAATAAAGCTTACACGGAGCTAAACTCAGTGTAAGAATAATAGCACGGCTCAAACATGGAGTTCAAAGCCTGTGTGATCCAGTAGACAAGGCTGGGGGCCATGCATGAGCCTCCTAGCACTATTCCCACACGGACACCACTGAATAATGCTAATCACCTTATTTGCTGGTGAAAACCATGCAAATGAGGTGAATTAGCAATTCAGTAAGCAGAAAGGCATCCATGTTGGAGACGTGTCAGCTGTAGAAATGTATTCAGTTACAAACCGTGTACATTTCTGCAAAAATCAAAATGAGGGCATGACAGCTCAAAGTAAAGCATGTATTATGAGTATTAGGCATGACAATGGCCAAAAATATGGCCATTGGCATGCAAAACTATTTCAAAATTATAAAAATTAAAGTTTTTTTTTTTTTGGATGATTTTGGCCGTTTAAGAGGAGCGCAGTGGGGCACAAACGAGATCGTGCAGAAAACAAAAAAAATTGTAAAAAGACAATTTAATGTGAAAGATGAATTTTGCCATTATAAGAGACAGCAGGCAGAGTCATAACAATAACAAGTAACAGTGGTAGCTAAGGACATAGGCTCCAGTGTAGTGGTGTAACTAGGGTCTAAGGCAGTGCCGTGTGCAAATGAGCTAAATTTATTGAATAGCAAAATGGGAGACCGTGTCCGCATGCATCTAACCATGTAGGAGCTATAATATCGTGGTGTAAGCAGGAGAAGCAGCTGACATGAAAAGGAGGTGTGTCATGCTTGGTGTAAGTGCACTGGAGCTCTGTGGCTCCTATTTGTGCTCAGCTAAGCACAGCTAAGTAAGAGGGTATGTCTGAGGCTGCTTAGCTCCTTCATGAAGTGATGAGCGTGTTCATGTCCAGGGGAGAGCCTTTTCTGCTCAGTAATGTTTACACTTGCTAAAACAGTTTGCGCGGAGTGCCACGGGGCTTAAATACAGTGGAAATTAAAAAAAAAAGGAAATACCAGAATAAAGGTAATGAACTACAAATCACTAATACAGACTCTGCCACTCACAGTGGCCCATTCAAACCCCTCAGTAATATAGCTGGCAGGTGGAATGTATCATAGGCAGCCAATCACACAGGCAGCACTGCAGCACACCAGTATAAAGTACGCAAACACCTTTCAGTCTGGTTTTAATAACAAACCCTGCACCACTGGTGTACACACTTGGGAATTTTAACTGACAAAATGCTAGGGGCTGCTGCTGCTTTGCTACATCTGTACGTGCTACAGATTGAGGGTGGTGATGAGGATGATGCTGACAACCGTCCCAGACCAATGAGAAGATGAGTGTTCAGACCCAGGGTAACCTTTCATGGGCTACATGAGCTGGAGATAGTGGAGCACAGAATGGACAGGGACATACTACAGCAACTCATCTCTGCGCCGGCCTCACCTCAGACCCAGAGTCAACAGAGGGGAACCCATCCCAATTGAAACAAAGGTATGTGTAGCCTTAAGAATACTAGTTACAAGTACTTTCCAAAGACCAACTGGGGACATCATGGGGGGTCTCACAGGCATCTGCATCCAGGGTACTCCACCAGTTCCTGGATGCCATGCGAACATATGCTAGTGGGCACATTTATTTCCCCAGCACCCGTGAGGAGAGGACCAGAAATATGCATCTCTTCCACCGTGTAGGAGACTACCCAGAGATACTGGGTGCCATAGACTGCACGCACATCCACATCAAGGCACCACCTGGTGAAGAGGGTAGAGTCTATGTCAGCCACAAGGGCTATCACTCCATCAACTGCCAGGTTGTGTGCAATGCCCAGGGCATCATCATGAAGGTGTGTGCTGGCAGCCCTGGTAGTTATCACAATTCCCACATCTGGCATGCCTCACAGCTGTAAAAGGTATTTGCCAGGGGGGACATCCCGTATGGCCATCTGGTGGGGGATGCTGGCTATGCACTGGAGCCGTGGATGATGACACCCATCAAAAATGCACAAACACACGCACATACACACACACACACACACACACACACACACACACACACACACACACAGAAGAATGTCATAATGAGGCACATGCACAAACCAGGAACATTGTGGAGCATGTGTTTGGGATGCTTAAGTCACGGTCCCACTGCCTTGACATATCTTGTGGAGCCCTGCAGTACTCTCCAGCCACATGTGCACACATGTTCATAGTATGTGCCATGCTGCACAATATGATCCTGTGGAAACAGCTGTGGCAGGAACATCACAGGGAAGGGCAACACAGCCCCTCACCATTGCCATGGTCCCCACAGGCACAGGGGGACTTGGAGGAGGAACTTCCTAAGCCTGCTCCTGTAGGCAAATGGAGGCATGCTCAGTATGCCCAGGCCTTGGCAAAGAGGTAATGCACAGCACACACACTGGCACTGTAGGGACCCAGGGACTGACACCTCTCTCTGACTCGCACACACAGTAAAATGGTTGCCACACACATCACACTACCTGTACCTTACCATGTATAGGCTGTGTACTGCGTACATCTGACAGAATCAGCCCTGAAACACCATCCTCACAACTGCCGCAGGCACAAGGTAAGTCAGTCTTCTTAACAATAAATGAATAGAGTAGTACACTGTGGTAGCATAGCTATGGTAGCATGCAAGCAAGGGGATGGAGTGGCCTACTGGGATAGCAGTAGACAACCAACAGCTATGTGGGACAACAGGAAATGTCCACCCAATACTGACTTCCCCAAAGTATGCAGTAGTCCCCTAGGTGACAAATCTCACTGCAGTATATGTGAATGGCTAACTAACTGGGGGGTTATAGGTCACATGCATGGATATCAATGTGGGAGTCCCATACTCACCCCTCAGCCTCGCTCAGCAAATCAGCTGTAGGAAACCATAAAGAAATGTCTGACAAAGGCCCACAAATGGGGACAATGATGAAATATTCCCATACAGACTTACACAGTGATATCACAGCAGGTCTTGCAGTTGCATTAAGGCTCTGAATGGTAAAAAGTCTGAAAACCAAATGTCTGCCATTACAATCTAACTTGTGGTCTTTACTGATATGCCTGTATTCTTCAAGACAGACATGATATTATGCTAAATGGAAACAAAATGTAAAGCCAACATCAGTACAGTCTGTGCAAATGTGTGCAGTTGACAGGTGTACCCCCCCCCCAACACACCCATGTTTCCACAGAAATGCAGTAACATTAATGTTTGCAGGGTATTAGCAGCAGAGCACACATCCCCAGGGCTGTCCCAATCAACTTGATAATGTGTTGCATGTCCACAATATACAGGGGTCAATGAGCTATGTATATGTGTGGTTAATACTGTCGGGATGTGACCAGCACTTACTCCTGGCTGTCTTGTCTTAGTGGCCTAGGTACAGTACTGTGGTTGACAAGATCCATGTTCCAAGAACTGCAGTGACAACTATTTTGCATGTCAACTACACCTATGGTAGGAGTTGAACACACTGTCCAGATGTCAATATCTGTTACTGCAGGAAAGCTGGACAGGTCAGGGACAGGGGGCCACACATATGGACAGTACACAGCTCGGAGTAACCAACACAGTGCCTAGCATACCTCTCAACTGTACAGACTTTTTGCAGAATTTCCAGAGGTTTGCATAATATTTTTGGTCTGTTTAGCATGACATTGTAGTTTTCTGGCAAGTCAGTGGCAAATCACAAAAGACTAAAGTCAGAAAATAATGACAGATTGTAGTTTTAGACTTCATACCCTTTAGAAAAATGCATGCTAATGCAAAACCTGTTATTGTATCACCTTTCTAGGTTTGTAAGGCCAATAGTTAACAATGGCCCCTATATTTAGGCCTTTGACCCTCAATTACTTATGGCTTTGTCCAAATATCTGGCTCTAAGAAGTTGAGAGGTATAGTGCCTAATAGGACAGCAGGTACCTGAAGGTCAGTGTACTGCCAGGTTATAAAAGGATGCCACCTTACTGTGTCAGCACTGACAACATGTCACTGGCCAACATCCAAACCCCTGGAATGACAGGTTGTCACAGAAGGAGCACAAGCATGCCTTGTATATCTATTCTGCTTGTCCTAACACTGCATTTGCCTGCCAACTATTTGGAAAACAAGAAAGGGCCATGTCAAAACATCAGTGGCAGACTGGAGAAGCAGACATCATACCCATACAAGAAAGCAAGCAAATACCAAACTGGTCTCCCAACTGTCTATGTTTGGCAGAACAGTATTAACACCCTGTCCCCATGTGTGGGCCTGTGTCTGACTGTCATATATGGGCCTGCCCAGATGTCAGTCTGTGACGGTTTGACAGCTAGGCCAATATGTAGCCTCATAATAACATAGTAACACAAACCATCTGAGGGCCACAGCAGATGTGGTGGTGCAATGATGGACAACTTGCTAATCAGGTACACTCAGAGGTGTGAAGTCCTTAGCCTTGTGTGTGATGTTACAGCATTTACCCTGCTCACACCAGAAATACAAATACATAACAGCAGCCACTGTGTGCAAAGCCTGTGACAGGACTACAGAAGGACAGAGACCCACATAAGGGGAAGGGGAACTATTAACCAGATAAATGGAAAATGTGCCCATCACAATAAATTGTGCAGTAACACAGGTACCCTGCAGGGTATGGAGTCAGTAAACATCACCCACAACTACACAACACACTCCCACATAAGTGGAGGTCCTCAACAAAACAAAAATGCAAACAAAGGACACCTCAGAGGCAAAAACACATGAGAACTCCACAAACCTACACACCACAGACCATGCATAGTCCACACACCAGGCTCTTGCAAATACTAAGGCCTTACCATACACCCAACATATTACTCATAGAAGACTCCACTGGGAGACACACAGATGTGCCTCTCACCAGGCAGGATAAGGAGAAAGTCACGGTTACTTGTTTGTCAGGTGCCATAATCTGCCATATCACACATGCACTCAAGTCACCCCACAACAGGTACAGGTATCACTCCGGCTTGGTCCATAGCGGTGTGAACGATATCAGATGTACCTCCCTGGACTACAGCAAGACAGACATGATTCAGCTTGCTGAATATGTGTCCCATGCGGGTATGTTCCTAGCCTTAAGCAGCATTCTGCCATCACCCAGAATGATGGCACAATACAAACAGAAATTCACTGTCAGTAACACTTGGCTCACTTACTGGTGTCATCCCAGGGGGATCCACTGCCTGGCAGCCTGGGAAGATACGATCGACAGACCACACTGCCTTGCTAGAGATGGCCTGCATCTGTCTCACTTGGCCTTCAGGCCTCTGGCAAAGGCCCTTGCCTCCCCCATGGTGCCTTTGTAGGGAAAGCCATGGGGTCCATACTACCAATATAAAAAACTCAGCAAAATGCAAATTAAAGACAATGCAACTAAATGCTAGGAGTCTAAACAGGAAAATGCACTCATTGCAAACAGTCGTACCCCTAGAAGATGGTGACATTTGTGCACTCACAGAAACCTGGCCCACAGCCACAGAGAGAAACCCATCCTTACCTGATCACTCATCCTATCACACAGCCAGACCCCAAAATGTGGGCAGCAAAGCCAAAGGAGGTGGAGTATAAATATATATTAGACAGACACATACTACCAGGCTGGTCAAACAGTCTGACACACATGAGACACTCCAAGTGCAGTCAACTGTAGGCAAGACCCCTATGCAAATTATACTTAGCTACAGGCCAACATATCTGACTCAGGACACCCACCCCACATATCTGGCCCTCTACAAATCTATCAAGATTCCACCAATCACCCTGATCCTGGCTGACCTATATTACCCAAACATTGCTTGGAAATCCAACCATGCCAGAACAGAAATGCACAGAGATTCCCCCATCTTATCAATGCTACATCCTTAGGACAGCCACTTGATACTCCCACAAGATGTGATACTTATGTTGGACTTGGCAGTAATCAACATGATCAACCACTGCAGCACCCATATGGTATCATCCTCCCTGGCAAGATACAACAGAAAAGCGGTCACGTGTCATACCACCTTCTCTCCTAACCCCCCTCTAGCTATGGTAAAAGGAAAATGTCCCAAAAGCTGAACATAATCACCAGAGGGATAGTATAAACAGCCAAACAGCCACCTACCCCACTAAAGAAACAAGCACCAACTTCTAAATGTACACAAAAGTATTATGCCAGCATATACATAGAGATGTATGGAATCAGGAACGCCTGACAGGACAACATCACCATCTGCAAGGGAGAGTAAAGCTGTTCGCAAACATATGCAATAAAGCAACTATATAACAAAAGGATAACATTGCTGTCCAGGACTGAGAAGGAGCAGGTGTACAATTGGAAGTAATCACCCCTTAGCCTGAACAAACAATCAGCACCAGTGAAATCCACTAAAAGCAACTCTGAGTCCAAACTGCCCACATCTAAGATAGACAATCATTAGGCCTTCCTAACATATGTCTGCATTCCCAAAGGAAGTTCCCAAATCTGTGCAGAACTGGTGGTCAAGGACACCACATACACAAATGCTGTAGATATAGCCAGTCTACTGGCTGACAGATTCGGTGAAAATGTCTCCTCTCTGCCCCCTATCAGGAAAGCAGGACATCCCCAGTAACGGAACACCCAAACCTTATCACTAGGTAACAGGGCATCACTGCCCTCTCAAAGTCAAGAAGACAGCCTCCATGGGACCTGAATACATCCCAGGCTCCAACTTACATGAACCCAGGCATGAACTGGTAGCATCAATATGCACCCTACACACCCAAAGTCTGAGTACTGTCTTTGCCACAGCCGACAGCCACCATCATCCCTTTACACCAAGGTGGAGAGTTTACCAATCCAGGAAATGAAGTCAGCCTAACTAGCCTGATCCGCAAGGTCATGCAATGGATTACCATGGCTCTCATTAACAGGAACATTGGCAAAATCCAAAGACATTATCCTACACAGTCTGCCATTCTCAGGGGAGGTCTTTCAGTAAACTCTGGATGACTTCCCTGAGGCAGCCAACTAGGCATGGATGAGGGAAAGATGGTGCACTCCGGCCACCTTGACCTGGCCAAAGCCTTACAAATTATTCCCCACTTGGCCATAGCACATGAACTCTATATGTTATCAGATGGGCAGCAAACTGGTTCACTGATAGAACCCACATAATCATAGTAGAGGTATCCAACACAAACAGTACACCTGCAATGAGTGGTGTACCCCAGGGATCGTTCTGGGGGCCTCTGGCATATGGGATATACTTCCCTGAGGTGCAGGCCAAAAACACTGGCCTATGGCTGACCAAGTTGGCAGATGACTGCAAGCTGGGAACAGTCATCAATACCCAAAGTGATGTGGACTTCCTACAAGTGGGTCTCACAAAAACAAATGAATGATACCAGAAACATGGCCTCAAGCTGAATGCCTGCAGATGCATCATCATCCTCTCCGGGGAGACTGATGTCCCCACATAGTATCACATTAACAGCAATGTCCTACATACACAATCAGTAGTGAGGCATTTGTCCACCCAAGTTGACAGCATGAGCACCATGCTGTCCCCATTGTACAGAAAGCTTCATAGATGGGACAACTCAAATGTAAGGGTAGCCCATCCAGGAACAAAGAGGCCATAAGATCCATGCATGCTAACTTTATAAGGCCAATTATCGTGTACAATGTCCCCTTCGGCATGTACCTCACAAAGCACATGCAGCAGCTGGAGACACCACAGAGGTTCCTCACTGGGAGAATGCAGGACTGCAAACACCTACCCTACACAGATAGGCTAACAGCACTATCCCTCTACTCAGTACAGACTCCTCAGAGGTGACCCAGACCCTGCCTTGATGGGACTGTTGCACATCTGGAAGTCAAGGCCCACTCGATCAACCTGTAGGCGGAGTATAAACCTGGTCTGTGATATCAATAGGGCTTGTTGGTGTGACAGATACGTGTCCCACACACTCCCCCCATCTGTGGAATACACTCTCTGTCCACATCAAGTCAAGTGCTTCAATAGCCCTAATGAAGTGCTCCCTGTATAAGTGCATGGGAAACAGAAAATACAGTCCTGTCATTCCACCTGTGTCCCTGCTGAACAGGGGCTGTGGGTGCTGACATGTCTTAACACGGGCTACACTCTCGTCTGCGAGGGTTATAAGGGTTTCAGGGCCAATAGCCTACTAACCTTATATCAATCAACCTATACACAACTGTCTGTCAGTGGTTCACCACATTACTCTGTACTGCTCTGCCACTGACATATCTGGAAATCACAGTGCTATGTGGAATATACCACACATATAATGGACATCTCTGCTCAGTAGAATGGACTCTGTACCCACACCCTTACCTGTCAACCTCTGGACAAGGTCATAAATAAAAGTGGGACAATGGCCCAATAAAAAGCACATGTTTTAAATACTGCTCTTACAAATGTAGAAAGTTGGTAGAATAACAGGTTTTGCATTAGTAGGAATTATCTGAAGGTTATGAAGTCTGAAATACAAGCATCT